>NC_134856.1:41424762-41772207 GCF_049852395.1 Peromyscus maniculatus bairdii
GGGAAAGTAAACAGTTCATGAGTAAGATATGGGAGTCACCAAAGTCAAATGGAGTGGAGCATCTCTAACGGGTATACGCAAAGACCACTCTTTCAAGGCGCATGGGAGAGTCTTGATAGCAAAGGTCTGCATCATGAAACCATCGCAAGCGCACTGAACAGCGAGGTTGAATAGCGGAGATTACATGAGCGCATAAAGTAAGAAAACAAATAGGTCATTGTGGGCTGGAGCAACCGAGCAGACAGACCTAATGGAGACATGACATTCCAGGTGTGAACTAAATCTCCCGAGAGAAGCCTTGCCTGTATTAAAGGTTCACAAGGCTGAGTGGCCCATTAGAACATCTATGATTGTGAAGAACTGGAATGTTGCAGGTCTGGGAGGCAGATATTCTTGGGTAACCCTTACAGTTCCCTGTATTAGTCAAGGATCTCCAGAGAAACAGGACTGATGTCTGTGTGTTTGTGTGTGTGTGTGTGTGTGTGTGTGTGTGTGTGTGTGTGTGTGTTAGATTGACTTTCACAATATGGTCTGGGTAGCCTGGCAATGTCATCTTCACTCTGGGCGGACCAAGAACCCAGTAGCTGCTCCATCCATGAGGCTGGATGACTCAGCAGTCCCAGTGTGGTGCTGAAGGCCTAGAGGATTCCTGGACAGCAGCTGCTCTACAGTCCATGCAAGAAGCCTAAAGAAGCTAGAAGCAGCGAGGGAATATAGCAGCAGGGGCAACAGCAGGGTGGATGAACTTGCCAGCTGGGAGACAATGACGTAAGAAGCAAAGGCTTTTCCCATGCTCTTCCTCATGCCTCAGCTGCCACTCAAAGGTGCTGCTCACAAGTAAGGTGGATCTACCCACTTGGAAGAACCTGAGTAAGAAATCCACCATAGGTGTGTCCGGTGCCTTATCTCTCGGGTGATTCCAGATTCAGTCAAGAAGACAACCAAGATAACCCATCACACTCCCTCAATATGCATTCTTTGCCCACCTTTTGTGTGGTCTAACATTCTTTTGATTAAAATTTTGGGGATGTACTAACAGGCCAGGAGGTTCCACAAACCTAAATGTAAGGCTCCTCCAGATGCTTCTGGGGTTTATAATGATTTTCTGACTTTGCTGTGGCCCACCTTCCTACTGTTTCCACAAGTGTGTTTGAAATACCTTTCAAACCTTCATTAGGGCTTTCTTTTGTTCTGTTACTACAAAAACTCCATTAAGGTATTAACACATTGCTTCATGGTATTTGGTTAACTTAAATCCATGTCCCTAGGCCATAGTCGCTAATATTTGACTCTAGAATAAACTATCTCTTATTCTCCCTTTGAGGTGATAGCTGTCTTGATGGTAACAGACATAAAGAGTCAAGGATGTTTTGTGAGGGAGCCAATGTAGGGAGGTAGGAACGGATGGGGTGGGGCTGCCAAAAAGGAAGACAGCAATGCTCTAAGGAAGTCCCGTGACCTCTCACCCTCAGATTTCATTGTCTGGGATCCTGTTTTTTTTTTTTTTTTTTTTTTTTTTTTTTTTTTTCTACATTTGGGTTGATTTTCCTCAGTGATCTGTGCTGATGGGGGTGGATTGCAGGATATAAGTCTGCAGGGCTGGAGAGATGGTTTTGTGATTAAGAAAGAGCACTTGCTGCTCTTCCAGGTAACCTGGGTTGGGTTCCTAAAGCCTCCATCAGGTGGCTCACAACTGCCTGTAATTACAGTTCCAAGATATCCAACGCCCTCCTCTGGCCTCTGTTGGTACCTGCACACACATGTGCACATACACTCATGCCGGCACGCAATACACAAATAAAAAATAAAAATAATTATCCTTTTTTAAAAAAGGAAGGAACAATTTTGCAAAAAAAAGGACCCCTTGGATGCAAGACCTGCTGTCTTTGGTAGACTACTTTGGAACCTCAAGCTTCTGGAATCTCTTGGCCCTTGGCATTCACCTTCTAAGTGACAAAATGCTGAAGAAAAGAAGAATCGGAGAAAGCTCCTCACAAGGAACTGGCCAGGGCAGAGCAGCTGCTGGCAACCCTCACTGGAGGTCAGGACTGGACCAAGCCAGGGCTGCCGATGGAGGACGGGATCGCAGAGGAAACAGTGTCTCACTTACCCTTGACTTGGAAGCTGCCCATCTTTAGTGGTAGCACCTTCCTTCTTGCAACCCCCCGGGGGTCAAGCAAATGGATTTAAAAGCTTTTCATACCCTGAACTATAAACAGGAAGTGAGTGGGCAATGACACCTCCGAGGGAAATAGTCTTTGAGGTATGTTAATGCGCACAAAGAAAACACTGTTTCCTCAGCACTCTGCCTCTGGTGGGCACTTGGCTCTCTTCCTCTCTTTTGCCAACTGTGGTGTTTTCTTTCTTCTCTGCTGCTGAAGCCTCCTACAATAAAGCCATTGTGTTTGTGGCTGAGGCTGGGGCCTTTCCCCCCATACCTGGTCCTGCGGCATGTTTTTGTACTGCTTTTTTGTCTGAGTTGTCGTTTTGTTTGGAAATTGTGTGAAAGACGAACCGCCAAAAGAGAAGACTCTTTGGATGGGCCAAACAGATAGCGGTATTCACGGAAGTCAGGCAGGCAAAGGGGAAATGAATGGACTATCAAGAGGCTTTTCCCCACCTGTGAAAGGGCTGGTAGACTCCAAGACAGGAACTTTACCATAGGAACTGCTGAAATCAGGGCAAGACTTCAAAGGTTTGGAAAAATAACTATGCATAGGCTTTGGGGTTTTTTTTTAACCCAGCAGGAAAAGCCAAGGAGAAATTCCACGATGTTGGATTACTTTAAACATTCTGTATTTGAAGACCAACTTACCCCGTGAGGGCTGAGGGCAGGGTGGCAAGAGAGTTGCCTCTCACGGAAAGTGAAGCGTGTTCTGTGAATTCCTCAACCAACTAGAGCAATGCCTACAATTAGGCAAGGCATTGGGTCTCATGGCTTTGATCTGTCACCTATTTAGAAATGGGCAACCGTGACTCTATGAGAGGAATATATGACCATTTAGCAAAGGGAGGAGCCAGAGATGTCACTGTTAGTTCACTAATATTAGGTCACCTAGACTCTAAAACAAGCAGCATTTGGGAGACCAAGATCTCCACAGACCATCTTTGAGGATAATCCCAGAAAACAGCCAGCTGCCTGTTCAGAACCCTACCATTTACCAATTGCATGGCTTTAAGCAAGCCACCAGGCATCTCTGGGTCTTGTTTTTATTATATTTAAAATGGGGTCATAATCACACCTGACTGTAGTACCCAGGAATCTTCAGGAATGCAGAAATCAGAGGTTATGTGAAGACCAAGAAGCAATGAACACATTTGGTTCAAGGATCTAGTACATGTAATTACAGAGGTGTCACATGGGTCCCCAATCTGCAGTTAGGGTCAGCAGGCCTAAAAGCCTACCCAGTGTAGCCAATCAAAGACCCCAGGCAGCCTGCTGGGAGAGTCCCTCCTATTCATGGAGGTCAGCCAGCCTATTCTACTTCGACCTACAGCTGAGAAAGGGCCACCCAGCTGGGGAAGCTTCCTCAGCTCACCAACTAAAATGTTGGTTCCCATCTGGAATACACTCCAACTGACACATGAATTTAGTCACCATCCTCCAAAATTACATAGGGTCCCCGATTTGTAGTGTGGTCTACACACGTGTTAGGCCATCATTGTGACTGTGAAAGGGAGAGAAGTGACACTGTGATTGGTGCCACTGTGGAGTCTCCTCAGTGACTGCAAAAAGGAGAAAAGTGACACTGTGATTGGTACCACTGTGGAGTCTCCTCAGCACAGGTTTCAAACCCCAGCTCCGCCACTTGTTAGCTAACCTTGGCCTCCAACCTCCCCAAGTCTGTATCCCTCCATCTATAGAACAGGAGAAAAGGAAAAGAGTGCTGCACTCATTAGCATGTGGAGGAAGAGGCAGGAGGAGAGAGAATGGATGCATGTGTGCATGTTCGGGAGTGTGCATGTGTGCAGAGACCAGAGGTTGACAATGGTTGTCTTCCTCAATCATTCTCTACCTTCTTTTTTGGAACAAGGGTCTCTTCTTGAACCTTGAACTCATGCATTCAGCTAGACAGTCTGGCCAGTAAGCTAGAGGGATTCTCTGGTTTCCACCTCCCTGCGCTGAAGTTAAAGGCATGCTCCTTATCATGGAGCTTTTACATGGGTGTGGGGATCCGAACGTGGGTCCTCACGCTTGCACAGCAAGTACTTTAGCCGTCTCCCCAACCACTGTAGGTGTAACATTTTAAACTCTGTTTCCCCTACATATGATAACACACAAGTATACCCATAGTGGTAACGGTGGCAGGGAGGAGCTGGAGGAATGCTGGTATTATCAGCATTACAAAAGATTTGATACAATATTGGCCCTGGGCAAAGTTGTCCACATCTTCTTCCCTATAAAATGGGGGGGGTGGTGGTGAAAGTATGGCATTTGGAATTTGTAAAAATTATTTTTTTCTATTATTATTTTTCTATTGTATGGGTATACGTGCACATGCCACAATAAGCATGTGGGTGTCAGAGGACGACTTGCAGGAGTCAGTTCTCTTCCTCTACCATGTTTATTCCAGGTTTCAAACTCAGGACACCAGCGATGCCTTTACCGACTGAGCCAACTCTCTGGTTCCATATTTGGAATTTTGGGGAGGTTTTGTTGTTGTTGCTGTTGGTTTGGTTTGGTTTGGTTTGGTTTGGTTTGGTTTGGTTTGGTTTGGTTTGGTTTGGTTTGGCTTTTTGAGACAGAGTTTCTCTGTGTAACAGCTCTGGCTGTCCTGCAACTTGCTCTGTAGACCAGGCTGGCCGTGAACTCACAGAGATCCACCTGCCTCTGCCTCCCAAGTACTGGACATATTTGTAATTTTATCTGATGCATAATGTTATGGCAATCTTTGCTACTAATATGAGGGAAATGGTGATGGTCACTTTCATCAGAATTATAGAATCAGATAGAGTTGCTGACTCTTGACTTTAGACAAGTTTCTCTAACCCTCCTCCATTTCTACACTTTTCTCATCTGGGAAATGGAATGACTATAGAAGAGCATCATTTTTTTTTTTTTTGGTTTTTCGAGACAGGGTTTCTCCGTGTAGCTTTACGCCTTTTCCTGGAACTCACTTGGTAGCCCAGGCTGGCCTCGAACTCACAGAGATCCACCTGGCTCTGCCTCCCGAGTGCTGGGATTAAAGGCGTGCGCCACCACCGCCCGGCTAGCATTTTTTTTAATTAGCTGTAAGGAGCAGTTTGGAGCTGTGGAGTACTTGACATCATCCCTGTTCCATGGTCCACAGACCATGTCAGTACGTGTTGGCACTCTACACCAGTTCCAGCATGGAACACTGGGCACTGGGCATGCGTCAGAGTCATAGCAACACTGTTCTCTCATTTGCTCTTCCTCTGTCCTCTCTATGCCAACCCTGACACTCTGGCATCAAGTCTGTAAGAGACACCATTTGCTGCCCAAGTCAGCCATCCTATTTTGAACGACTCTAAGCGTCAGCAAGTTTTCTCCTCGTATTGGAAATGATGTGTAAGAAGATAGGCTATTGACTGTCATCAGTCATCAGTGCTAGCTCTGTGGTCTGGAGAGCACATTTGTCCCTCTCCCACATGACAGCCTTCCAAACATTTGAAGACAGCTCTCATGTCTCTCCTAAGCATTTTTTCTCATCAGACTAAACATCTCTAGGTCCTTCAACCTTTTGTCACACAACACAATTCCCAAAGCCCTCACTGTCTGGGTGGTTCTCATCTGGACTGACTCCAAGTTTTCATCATGGTCCTCTGAAACTATGTCACAAAGGACTGTGTTCAGCAGTCCAGATGGACAAATTAGGCCTGCTCCATCCTAGGACAGTGTTTTATTAAGATAACCTAAATTTGTGCACTCTCTCTCTCTCTCTCTCTCTCTCTCTCTCTCTCTCTCTCTCTCTCTCTCTCGTGCGCGCGCGCGAGCGTGTGTGTGTGTGTGTGTGTGTGTGTGTGTGTGTGTGTGTGTGTGTTGCTTGAAAGTGAACATAAGGCCTTGTGCTTACTAGGAAGGCCCTCCACCACTTACCTACCCTACATCCCTATCCTGCAGTAGCTCTTTTAGCAATCTTATCAGGCCTCTTTTGTTGAATTTCTGGCTTTAATCGACTCATGCCCTTCATGCATTCAGTGGTCCTAAGCAAAACCAATCTCCTCCTGCCTCTGACAGTTGAAGCATCACACCTATGTTTATAAGTGTCTTAGTCAACTTCATCTTAAGTTTGGCCTGTGTTTTAAACCACTCAGGCATTTGTGGGGAGAGGGGTGCAGATTTGAAACTTAATTCATGCTTATTGTAAGATCTTTGCAAATGTACAAGTGATGAAGAGACATGATGCTCAGCATTTTGGAAGCATCCCCCCAGCTTTGTTCCTTGGTCGTGTGTGGATGTGGCAAGTATGTGCATGTTTGACTATGAGAAAAAAAATCATGACTACATTATATATAGTTTGAATCTTTTTCACTTAACATGATACACTGTGGGCAGTTTCCTCCATCTTTAAGTTATAGCAGGTAACTGTGAAGGGCCTCCTATGGGCATGTAATATGGGTGATGTGCTTAACCACTCTCCTCTTCTTGGAAGCAAAAATCGTTTCTAAATTTTGCTGTCATGAAGAATTTTTTAATAGGCACCTCTGTGTGCATCTGAGCCTGCCACCACTGGCACTCTGACATTTGGGAATAAATTCTTCTTTGCTATGGGGCTGGACTGCACAGTATAGGATATTAAGCAGCACCCCAGCCCCACCCCCAAAGATGTTCACTGGACACAGTAGCATCATCTCCATCCCAGCTGTGACAAACAAGAATGTATGGTGATACTACTGGTCCTAGCCTCCTCAGTTGTGAATGTGAGGAGACAGTCTGTTTTAACCTCCTCAGTTAGCATCCCCAAGTGCAGAGGATAAATGAGTGCATTGTTGGTGGAGAGTTTAAAAATAATAAAACCAGCACCATTATTTCATCAGGTGCCAGGAATGTCAGTGAGGCTGTTCTCTTTCCTGCTGGGGTAGAAGTCTACCATCACCACCACATGCCCCTCAGCTGGTTCCACCAGTGCCTCTTTTAGAAAAATTCTCAAGACATGCTCTTTGTCTTCCCAATCCAATATAGAGTTGTAACAAAAAACGTTCTCTTTCTGAGTTCTATCTACTTTTTTTGGCCATAGATCCTCTAGAGAAAGGGCCAAGATACTGTTGCTATACTCAACAAATATCTTATTGCCCAATTAAGCCCTTTTGTCATACTATATCAAATTCAACTCCTTCTTCTTTTAGGGTAAATTATCCCTCCAAGGTTCCTGGAACAGCATGCTTAAGAGTCTGGAACACTTTCCCTAGTTTACCAAATGTATTTTCATTATAATACTCCTCTGTTTAAAACTGACATTCAAGAGGTTGGAGCAATGGGTCAGAGGTTAAGAACACTGCCTGCTCTTCTAGAGGACCCAAGTTTGATTCCCAGCGCCTACATGGTGTGACTCATAATCATCTGTAACTGCAGTCCCAGGAAATTCAACATCTTCTTCTGCCTTTTACATGCCTTGCACACATGTGATGCAACACACATGTATGTGTGCAGGCAAACCACCCATACACAAAAAATAAATAAAATCTCAAAATAATAATAATTAATAAGATTCAGGATTTTCTCTTGCTGCCAGTTCAGTGTAAAAACATTTCTTTTCCCAGACCGTCAAACTCAACCTCCTATAATTCCCAGGTGGGCACTACACAGTGCTTTGGACCAATCTCCTTGCGTCCTACGAGCTTACATGAGACTTCAAGACTTCAGACAGCACGCATCCTTAGAACGCCCTTCCCTGTCTCCTGCAGGAAGCCCTCTTGGGATTTAAATCCTTAGCTGCTATTCTGCTTCTGTTAACACTTGGCTCTGTGATCTGGATCGTCTGGTGCCTCATTGTTTCACACTTGACTAGCTTTACATTTCTGTTCTATTGACTGGCTCACTGCTAGACAATTTGAATACAAACTTCCTGAAGACAGCAATGTGTTTCCCTTCTCCAAAATTAGTCTGCAAACACTCAATAAATAACAAATTCTGGGTGTTTTTTCCCCTGTACTTTAACTCCCTGTATTCCTAGCTTACTTGCCTAACATTCAATATGAGATTTAAAAATAAAGTTAAGTGGATGGCCCATTTAACAACCTTAAAATCAGCTTGGAATTTAAACCTAAATCTCAAAAACCAAACAAACAAAAAATGTACCTGCTTTTTCCATGGCTCATCCGCCTGATGAGCATTTTCTGCGGCGTTCTCCCTAACCCTCCTGGGCACCTTTCTCCCAGTGAGTTCTTTATGTCTTCGGCAGTGGAAGCCGAGCCTCCATGTGAACCCACAGAAGCCGTGCACACAAGTGAGCACAGGTGAGCACAGGGGGCTTCCCGAGATTGCTCATCTGCAAGGCACCCAGTGCTCCTTTCCAGATCTTACCCCACCACTCACGTAAACTGAAAGGGAATGTCTAATGCTGTCTGTGGTAGCCACAGGACTTTTCAAATGCTGGGCTTCTATAAGGTTTTCCTATTCACAGCATGGGATTTTTAAAAAGGAAAATTTAAACCACCAAAATTAACAGCCCATAACACCAAGAAATCAAAAAGCTGTACAAAGAGAAAAAAAGATGGCCAAGAGTGAGAAAGAAAAAAAATGACCTGGAAGTCCAAGTATCCTATGAGGAAGTGGGTCTGGCTTGGCTTCCCCATCTGTGGTCTTCATGGCTGTTGTTAGCCATGAGATAACCCAAGGAAGTATGCCAAAGCACAACCAAGCCAACCTTGACCCTGGTCCTGGCATGAGAGACTCCCAGGGCTGTCTTAGAACAGACCAGATCCTCTTCCGAGAATATATCTTTGCAGAAAGGAGCAGATCTTTTTTTTTTTTTTTCCAGTTTCAGGGAAACCAGAGAGTTCTTTTAAGTCCAGCCTCCAAAAGCTCCTTGACCAACAACCTTCGGAGCTTGGTGTCCTCGTGGGGTCAGCTCAGATTGATTTACTGATTAACTCCAGCATCTTCCTGGTTCCTCCAGACACAAGCACATTTCAGCTTTCTAAATATAGGTCAGCCCAGGCAATTAGGAGAGAACTTCTGTTTTTGAAAGGTATTCAGCAGGCAGGAAGCCCAGTTTGCAAACGAGTGATCAAGAGGATGAGGTTTGGCCTCAGAAGACTTCACTGGCAGGGACAGTGACATTCTCAGCTACTTGGTTTCAACACGTCAGGATGTACCAGAGGCTTCAGTGTCATCCAAAGATGACATTAACTAGGAGGGATTTCTTGTGTCGCCAGAAACGCGTTTGGCAATGAGCCTGTTCCCCCCACCCTAGGTGGCCACTCTTACAGCCTTGCACTCCTTCTGTGTTGATGATGATTAGGTGTGTATTAGATAAACCCAGGGCTGCACTCATGCAGACATAGCTGGCCCTCCAAGGCCTGATCAATGCAATTTCTTGTAGTCTCGACTCCACCTGTTTCTCTCCATAATAACCAAACCGGGAAATGGATCACATTGCCTAAGAAAGCTGGAAAAGATGTTGTATTGTAGCGCTGACTCAAGATACTCTTTGTTTCTGTATGTGTGTGTTGGCATTTATGCATCTTGTTTAGTTTGCTCTTAAGACAGGGTCTCCCGCTGGCCTGGAGCTCACCAAGCAGCCTAGCCTAGCTGGCCACAGAGCCCCGGGGATTCACTTGTCACTCCCTCCTCAGCACTGGAGTCACAGGCGCATGCCACCAAGGCTGGCTCTTTGTCGTGGGTTGTAGAAATGGATCTCAGGGCCTCATGCTTGTGATGGGAGCACTTTACCAACAGAACCAGCTCCTGAGTCCCTACTCAGAATAGTCTGCATCAACAACCTGAACTCCTCTGGGCAAGACCTAGCAGCCTATCCTCACAGGGAAGGAAGGTCAGTGGACACAAATTGAACATTCACAGGAATCTCAACTATGCTCTTGTCATTATCTTCAGCTGAGACGATGCATCCTGTTTGGGGACACTGGACTTACCTGTGTGTTATGTGATGCATCAGTTACTTTTCTATTGTGTTTTTAAACACCATGACCAAGGCACCATACAGAAAGAAGTTCTTACAGTCCCAGAGGGCTAAGAGTCCATCTCTATCATGGCAGGAAGGTGTTGGAGCAGGCAGGCATAGTATCTGGAGCATGTTTTAAACTGCTAGCAGAAAGAACAAATGCAAAATGGAAAAAAAATCTTGAAGCTCTTAAAACCCACCCCCAGGGACATATGTCCTCCAGCAAGGCCACACCTCCTAAAGCTCCCAAATCAGCACCACCAACTGGTGACCAAGTGTGGATGAAATTCTAAACGGTCTTAGTAAATAAGAAACGCAGAGCCAAATACAGAGTGAAAAGCCCAAGAGATCAGAGCCTTTAGCTTACCACTCGCTGCTGTCCTTGTCCTGAGAGAGAGCCCTTCTCCTGTGTGACCTGTCCTTTTATTGCCTTTCTGTTCTGCCTTCTCATTGGCTCTAAACCCAATCACATGATTTCCTCATCACTGCCTGTCTATATAGACCTCCAGGTCTCTATGGTTGGTACTGGGACTAAAAGTTGAGGTCAACTTGCTTTGGATGTGTCCTTGACCACAGAGACTCTGCTTGCCATGTGATCAGATTAAGGGCATGTGCTACCACTGCCTGACTCCCGCTTATGGCTCGCTGTGACTTCTGATCTAATAACTTAAGAAAACTATATACAATAAGTACGACTCACAGCATACAGGACGTCCCATAGCAACCAAGCATTCAAATGACCACTGGGGGACAATTATCACTCAAACTACCATATGGAGCTGAATGTGGTGGTGCACTTGGGAGGCAGAGGCAGGCAGATCTTTGAGTTCGAGGCCAGCCTGGTCTAGAGTGAGTTCCAGGCCAGCCAGGGCTACACAGAGAAACCCTGTCTTGAAAACAAAAGAAAAAACCACCGCATGTGAAAATATTGCAGCTTTTGTCACTTTTGGAACAGTTTTCATGTGTGTCTTTTTAATACATGAAAAACTGGGATATAATATACAGGGAAAAAACCCACCCTGGGTTGGCCTTGGTTTTAGAGCATGCATAGCTGGTTGAAGAGCGCAGTGCTGTGCAGAGCAAAACTTCTGTGATCCCTAAACCCACTCAGTACAGTAATACAGGTGGCAGCAACAGCCTAGGCCCAGGGCAGCCCAGATCCCTAGGTGATTCCCGTGGGCATCACCCTGAAACTCAGAATCAGGGATCTGCTGAAGTTCTGGGCTCTCTTATCAGGCAGGGATTGAGTGAGTCTCAACACACACAGAAGCCAGGCCTAGGCATTGTCGAATTTTATCCTCTATAAAAAGGATGCAGCGTGTGAAATGAAAGCGTCTACCGTTGGGCGACGTTAACATATCAAAGCCATCTCTGCCTTCTCCCTTTCCTGGGCTTTCTCCCGCCGTAATAGATACAGGCTGGCAAGTTATTAATGCAGAAACTTCCTGGGACTTGGGGCATTTCAAAGAAGCGGAAATCCTTGGGCATCGCAGTGGTGGATGTTGGCTTCGACACTGCCGGGGATCTCCAGCTGCAGAGATGATAGCTAGGAAAACCCATACGGTTGCACTGACTCGCATTTCCAGTTCTGTGGAGATACACAAGGCAGGAACATCTGGGGGGAGGCTGGCCGCTCTTTGTAAAATCTGGTTGTGACTTTCTTATCTTTATCTTCTCTAGGCTGTTTCCAAACCTAGTGTCCTCTTTGCATCGGCCAGTTATCTAGAGTCTCCCCAGTGCAATGACCACCTATGTGATCCATGGAAACAGATGTCTGCTGTTTTTTCACAGTAGATGGTTGGCCCTCACGTAGGCTTTCCTCTTACCCAAGGACTTTAGCTGGTAGAAAATCCCATTCTCTAGCTACCCCAGGTCCACTGCTTCCTTCTTGAGGAACTCAGAACTACCCACTCCTACAGCCTCTTCCTTCCAGTCTCTCCCCTGCCATCGGATGGCCAGGTCGCCAATGGCGTGAGGTAAATGTGGTGTTCCTTCTTCTTGGGCCATTTTTTCCTAGGCTGCTTTTTCCCCCCATTTTATTTTTATTTTATTTTATTTGTGGTCTCTGTCACTCTGCTGGGGCAAGAGGGTAAAGAGATCTGGCACTAAGTACGAGCAAATGCTGAATCTGGAATCTATCTTCCAGGCAGCGCAATGATAAAAATTCATGGCAGGAGAGCCGCCGCCGCCGCCACACTCTCAGAGACATATTGCAGGTAGCATTATTTATTGTGGCAAGGAGTTCATTGAAGTGCTGCCTCGAAGCACCCCGAGAGATCCTAAAAAGCCCATCTCCCATCAGGTGAGGCAGATTTATGGTGGCTGCTCCAGAGAGGTCAGGCAGTACGGCTTAGGAAGCAGGCTCCTTTCAGAAAGCCTGGATTCCTTTAACATATTCAGTGCAGTGTGATTGGTTCAAAGGAGGGCTTGAGTCTGTAATGTTGACCATAAAATTGCAGTGACATGCTGCTTTAGATAAGAGGGCTGAAGGAAGGGGGCAGGAATGCTGCAGACGCAGGAGCAGCCAACGCAGGCAAGACCCTGGAGCATGCGCTCAGATTTGAGGTTAATGTGTGGGGGAGAGGCTGGGGGGATGGGCCCAGGCAGATGAATGTTCACACAAAGGAAAGCTGAACCCACCAGCCCAGACATGGCAGAAAGAAAAAAAAATCCCTGAGTCTGTACACAGGCAAAGCCAGGTGCACACAGGCATGTAGAAATGCATGAGACCCTCAGGGGCACGTGTAGTCGTCCAGATCAGAAAATATATTAAAGCAAGGCCAGCTAAACTAGGTCCACCATTGTCCTGGAATAAAGAAAAAAAAGGGGGGGCTGCTCCTCATGACCCCTGCCAATTTGATAGGTGTTTTACAGGCTTCACATCAGCCCTGTTCACACGATGTCATCCCGTTAGGCTTACCTGTCCTGGATGCAAAGATTCCTAAGTCACAACCACCTAGGCAAGTGGTTCTCAACCTGTGGGTCACAACTCCTTTGGGGTCACATATCCAATATTCTGCATGTCAGATATTTGTATTATGATTCATAGACATAGCAAAATTACAGTTATGAAGTAGCAACAAAATAATGTTATGGTTGGGGTTCACATAAGAAACTGTATTAAAGGGTCACAGCAATAAGAAGGTTGAGGACCACTGACTAGGCACAGCAAAACAAGGCCTTTGAGCTCAGAGCTGCTGAGTCTGGTGGACAAGAGTCCTGAGCTCCTCACTGCTGAAGTCAATGGCATCTATGCTGTGGCAAGAACAGGGCAAGTACCCTGAGGAAGCATACCCCATGGAGGCAGCCCAGTGTCCGCTATGGGACTTGCTTTTCCTAGATGGTTTCCACTGACAGTGTTACAGATTCACCCTGTAAAATAGTGACCTCCTCGGTTTGGTGGGGAGACTTCCCTGCTGTCTATTTCCATGTGCAAGTAAGGGATGTATGGAGGATGAGACGGCCATCTAAATAATTGAGGTGATTATCTTTGTCTGAATTATTCAGCCGGAACTTAACTGGTCTATAAATTTAGAGAAAGGTAGGTTTTTTGTTTGAATTTTACAAAGAATAGCTTTAATTCCTTCCTTCACTCAAGCTTACAGTCCAGCTATAGAGCACCTCCTCCTTTAGCCAAAACTGACAGCATGTAGACTTTTTGGTTCCACATGCTTTTCCATGTCCCTCCCAGACATGTGTCCTTTAGATGTGAGGCCTGGGTTTCAGAACGTTAGCCTGTAGGTGCAAACTGAAGGGTGTGGAAATATGAGAGATGTGGGCTTGTTGGAAAGAGCCCCCTCTGGTCACGTTCTTATCAAGATGGCAAAGCCATTGGAATGAGTCCACTGCTTTCTGCTCCTTGGAATTCCTCCCATGAGAGGCTTCCTTTGGCTCACTGATGGACCGTTGTGATCTCTCCCACATGTTATTAGGCTGGGAACACCTGCCATTGTCTAATTCCATCAGCTCACAGCAGAGCGCCCAAGATGCCGTTGTTTTTCTTCCTTCTTAGTTTTGTGAGTGTGTGCACACATGTGTGTGTGGGTGTATGTGTTTATACATGCAAGTAGAGGTCAGAGGTCAAGTCAGGTACCTTCCTTGATCACCCTCCACCTTATTTTTGAGATAGGGTCTTTCACTTAACCTGGACCTCATTGGTTCTGCTAGACTAGCTGGTCAATAAGCTCCAGGGATCTGCCTATCTCAACCACCCACCCAATGCTGAAGCTACACACATGCACAGGTGCATGCACACACATGTATACACACACATACACACACACACACAGAGAGAGAGAGAGAGAGAGAGAGAGAGAGAGAGAGAGAGAGAGAGAGAACCACTTCTAATTTTTCCCATGGATGCTGAGGATCTGAATTCAGATCCTCCTGCTTATCCAGCAGACGCTCTACAGACAGATCCATTTCCTCAGCCATCTGAAGGCATTTTATTTTGTCTTAAGATGGGATCTTCTTATGGATCCTAGACAGACCTCTAACCCATGATCCTCTGGCCTCAACCTCCAAATTCTGGGATTACAGGTGTACACCATCACACCATTACACTCTCTCCTATTGCGCTTCTATTTCTTCCCAGATCTGTATTCTTCCTGCTAGCTATGTCCTAAGGAATGTGGCTACTGAGCCCAGCAAGATGCTCAAAGCCTCTGAGTGTCACTGCTCAGATGGTCATCCTTGCCCACTGGCCTCTACCGTCGTTCCTCCGAGTACCACTGTTGACCCCCTGAGGTCTACTGCTTGACCTCATTAATACAAAGAGGGAGAGAGCTAAGTGAATGTTTTCGCAGCCTTCTTTTTCTGCAGGCCACCTGGAGGTTATCAGGGCCAGAGGCTGCTGCGCAGTTCATAAACCTGTTAGGGTATTCGGAGTCATGATTCTCTTATTCAACTGTCTGTGCTTTTCCTTGGGACAGCTAATCCCTCAGCGTGACTGGTGGAAGCCGCAGTATTGATTTCTGTGTCTCTCTAAACCTCAGTTGTGTTCAACGCTTGTTAGACATCTGAAGGAATATCCAGTGGGCTCTGGGGGCAATTTGAGAGCTTGGCTCAATAGGCCGCTCTCAAGAGAAGTTTCTGTAAGGTTGCTCGGCCAGGCAATCGAATAGATTTCAAAATGAGAGAAAGGAGATAGAGAAGTTGAGAGAGAAGAGAGGAAGAGGTGGGGGCAAAAGATAAAGAGGAACAAGAGAGGGAGAGAAAGGAGAGAGATGGGGGAGAAAGGAGGACGGAGAAAAGAAGGAAGTTTTTGTAAGGGCTCTAATGGAAATCTCGGGGGTTGTCACCTTTCTCCTCCCTCAACCTCTGTCCCGTTGTTTAGAAAAGGAACACTTACATTTTCTGGCCAGTGTGTCTGGGCTTGGGGGAGGGTGTCCTAGCTTGAGGCTGGTGCAATTGTTGCTGAGCCACGTGTGTGTACGGTGTCCACCGTGGTGTCCCAGGTTGGTCTCTGCAGGGGACTGCCCGGTCAGATTGAAGCCGTGAGGAAGGTTGATGCAAACTGTGAGATTCTCTTCAGAGTCAGCACCTACCTTCAGGTGCAACAGCAGCAGACAGCAAGGACCAAGGTCCCCTCCAGGGAAAAGAGTTGTAAGGTGGAGGAGCAGCTCCTTGCCGCCAGCCATCAGAGACTTGGCAACACGTTTCTGTCCGTCCCTCTGGACCCCAGATGCTCTACCGCCTCTAAGTTAGTAGCTCTCGGCTCACAGCAAATCGGCACCACAGTACCCTCCAACACACATGCATTCCTCACAGCTATGGAGGTCTAGTGGGGAGACCCAGGGATGCAGCCAAGCATGCCATGATGCACAGAGCAGCACCTCTGCCTAAGAGCAATCAGATCTGAAACGTCACTCAGGTTGAGATGAAGTAACCCTGCTTTGGCCTATGAGAAAATATGACTTCCAGGGTTTTGTTTTGTTGTTGTTTGTTTTGTTTTTGTTTTTGTTTTTGTTTTTTTGTCTAATTTGCCTCCTATTTTACCGAAAGTTCTCTTTTAGAAAGTAGATTTCAGAAATCTACTTCCTGGGTTCTGGAACGGCAATCCACTGGTCTGCCATAGCCCTTGGTAACATGGCACCATAATACCAGATGCCCCGATATCATGACTTATCATCCTGCCCGCACACTTTCCTGACCTGGCAAAGACTGAATGATTATTCGGCATACTCAAAGGGAATTATTTGCTGTGAGACTCCACCCACCCTCACCCATGAACCTGGGAGCTGCATCTACCTGTAGACAGACTCCAGCTTCAGGAGGACCTTCATTCTTCCAGAGAGGATCTGTTGAAGGGCTTATATGCTTTGGAACATAGCAAACTGTTTCTCTCTCATGGCCTCTTAGAATCTTTGTTTCCGCCAGGCAGTGGTGGTGCACACCTTTAATCCCAGCACTCGGGATGAAGAGCCAGGCGGATCTCTGTGAGTTCGAGGCCAGCCTGGTCTACAAAGCGAGATCCAGGATAGGCACCAAAACTACACAGAGAAACCCTGTCTCAAAAAAATAAATAAAAAGAATCTTTGTTTCCTTCATGGGAGCATTTTAAGGAATTCTTTGTCTTCCCAGGTGACCCTTGGGAAACTATTTGGGAACAAACAATAACAAAGGAATCACAACAAACTCAACTGAAAAGAGACAGAACACATGACCATACGAATCAGAGTCAGATGGAAGAAGCTTCAGATGTGCTACTAGTCATGGAAAACTGTAAAACCTGAGCTGGGAATATAGCTCAGTGAACAGCACTTGTCTGGCATGTTTGAGGTTTTGGTTCAGTCGTTGGCACTGAAAAAAAATGCATTTTTCAGATTTTTCAAGATTTTTGTTGTTGTTGTTGTGTGTGTGTGCATGCATGGCCGTGTGTCTGCACATGAGTGCAGTTACCAGCAGAGGCCAGAAGTGGGTGTCAGATTCCCTGGAGCTGAAGTTATGGGTGACTGTTAGCTCCCTGCTGTAGGTGCTGTGAACTGAACTTGGGTCCTCTGCAACAGCAGGGTATTCTCTTAACCAGTGAACCATCTCTCCAGAACTCCAGTATTTTTAAGAAAGATTTTTAAAGCCTGGAGACAGCGACCCATGAAGGTGAATGGATGGTGGGTAGTGCTAGGTTGCCCCCATTGGTTTTGTGACTGTCATGGTCCTGCAAAGAGCTGACTTGAGCAGAGAAGGCTTCTCATCTCTCCTCTTCTGCTCCTTCCTGAACCTGAAGATAGGGCAGGCCGCATAATATGCAAGATGCAATATGGGTCACCACGTCTTGAGAGGGCCACATGTGCAGGCCTTTGGGGACCCAGCCTTAGCTTGCTCCTTCTGAGCTGGAGAATTGATGGAGTTTGTTCCTCATCTGATGCATGGGCTCTTGCCTCTCCTCATTATCAGTATTTTTCCTAAGACTCCAGCCTGTTTCTCTCCAGGCTTTATGGTGCCGCATTCATGAGGTGATAGATACTGTCGACAGAATCCACGGTGGCAGTGGTGGCCTCATTAGCTCCACAGTTAACCCCTGTTCCCCCAGTGTTGGTCCCTGTGAGGGATTTTGAAATTCAAATTAAATTTCCATGCAGCAGCCTTGATGTTAGAGGTAAGACTACCTGGTCAGGAGGTGACCAGCCAACCAGATTCTAGTGTGAGGCAGTTCTTATGAACTCCAGTTAAAATGACCCTAGAAGTCACTTTTCTTCTTCTAGGGACTGAAGAGCAATGTTCTGATGCTGTGACATCTTATTTTCTGGTTGGAATAGTGAATTGGCATATTGTTATAACAATCTTTTTAGTTAGTATGCAAATGCTGAGTTTTATTATTAATTTTTTATTATTAATTTTCATGCATGTATATAATTTTGCTTTAGTTTTCATCACCCACCCTTACCCTTCTTGTCCCCTTCCTGCTCCAGCTGATCCCCTCTCCCTTCCAATAGTTCTTCTTCTAGTCTCATGCCTTACATATTTCAGTCTGATTCTGCACGCATTGTTTGTCCCCCACCTCCCCCACCCCCCACCCCTGCCCACCATCTCTTATTTTGGGCTTTTCCTTCTCTTTAGACCCATTCCTGGCCTTAAATAGTCCCCTCCATATTTTCTTGTAGTATATATTTTTATTTTAATTGAGGCTTAGCTTATGAGGGAAAACATTCACGCTTGTGTGAATCTGGCTTATTTCACTTTATGTGATGCTTTCTGGTTTCCTCTATTTTCCTGCCAGTGATATAATGCCATTCTGCTTTATGACCAAACATGACGCCATTGTGTATATATAACACACTTTATCCATTCATCACTGATGGCTCTTTATCTTAGAACAGCACAGCAATAAACACATCCAACAGTCTCCATTGCTGCCTCCTAGAGTGTATTTTGAAGAGTCCTGTTTTATTTTTTTTTTCAAAGTGATCTTCAGGATGCATATGACAAAGGACAGGGCTGAGAACAAACACAGCTCAGTGGTAGAGTGCTTGCCTAGCATGTGTGAGGCCTCAAGTCAAATTCCCAGCATTGGAAAGAGAAAGATGAGTAAGGGGAGGAGTGAGGAGGAGGAGGAGGAAGAGGAGGAGGAGGAGAAAGAAAATAGAGGACAGGTCAGTAGCGTAGTATCTCTCTGCTATGTTGACTGCAATTCCTTTGGATATACACACCCAGGAATGGTAGAGATGAACCATGTGGTAGTTTTGATTTTCCATTTTTTGATTTAGAAAAATTGATATCAGTTATGTCTAAGGAGTAGTGTTTGAGTCCATATGGTCCTCGTGCCTACGTAGGGGACCTGGTCTATAAAATAATAACGATGATGATGGTGACATTAGCCATGATAAGTATTTAGAAAGGAAGTTAGGCTCCTGAGACTTTCTGATATTTTATACAAAGAATCTTTTCTAGAACTTTCTCTCTTTGTGGTCCCCTCCCATGTATACAGATATTAGCATTGTTTGAGATAGACACTTGTTAAAAACTTCCCAGCCACATGGGAAGCTTCGAAAAGCTGAAACCTTGTATTATTTCCATCATTGTTACAAAGAAATGAAAGCATTTTGTCCATAGCTGGCATCTGATGAATAGGTTCTTTCTGAAAGCCAGTTTGTCTTCCATGCCCTGTATCTCCTGTGCCTGCCCCCATCCTATCAGAGGTGTTATCACCAGTAATTAAAAAAAGAACAACTCACGCCCTTGGAATTGCTTATCCCAGACTGTGTTTTTTGGCCTTGGCAAATAATGGCATCAGAGTTGGTCCCCTCAACACACAGTAAGGCACAGAACTCTAAACTGTGAGCTTTCTACCTAGCTGTTCCCTGAAACGGTCAACACCAGTCTATCTTAACACTGTCGATCGAAGGTGTAGAAAGCAATGTAAACAAAACACGATCGTGCTCTCATCGTGTGCCAGGCTTTGTGCCATTCATTCCCACTGCCCATGAGAGAAGTTCCTATCAAAGGAGGGACGGGAAATTCAGAGCTGTTCTTCAACCTGCACAAGGCCACATAATAGAAGAATAAGATCCGACCTGGCGTTCCCAACTCCAAGTCCCAAACATGTTCTTAAGCCACTGTCTCCTTTCTCTCTGAAAATGAAGATCCCACAAGATACGAGTGCTGCCTCTGTCCTGTTTGTCTCTTAGATACCTAAGCAAGCAAATTGCAGATGGAAGGACTTGTCTTCATTGCATGTTGTTGTTGTTGTTGTTGTTTTCGAGACAGGGTTTCTCTGTGTAGCTTTGGTGTCTATCCTGGAACTCACTTTGCAGATCAGGCTGGCCTCAAACTCACAGAGATCCACCTGGCTCTGCCTCCTGAGTGTTGGGATTAAAGGTGTGCACTACCACCGCCCGGCCTTCATTGCATTTTTGATAGTTTATCTTACAGTTACCTGGTCTTGCTCAGTCAAAACATATTATAGAGTGGGATGTATTGTCTCAGTGGTAGAATGCATGCCCAGAATATGTGAAACCCTAGGTTCCATCTCCAGTATTACAAACAGCAAAAAAGACACATTATAAGTAAGCCTGAAAAAAGGGTTTATAGATGGGTATACATAGTTTCAATATAACTATTGTATTCATGTGAGGGGAAGAGGTTGCCAGCATCTGGGGAATTACAGAGCCTGCAGACACACAAGAAAATCTGCCCTAGGATTGACACCTCTATCACCAGGACCATCAGAAGGTTCTTCATCAAGTATGTGAACTCCGAGACCTGGGTCTGCATCCTGACTTCACCACTTGCTGGCTCAGTGACCCAAGGCAATTATTAGACCATTCTTAACCCCTATTGCCGAATATAAAAAAAATCCTAATTATTCTTGCTTCATGTGTCTATTTTTTAAAAGAAATGAGGTCATCATACAAAGCCCTCTGGAGAGTGAATCGCCCGTGATAGATGCTCAATAGACATGTGTTATCATTATCATAGTCAATATCAGTATTTTCTGCTATGTAGATGGAAACAAAGACTCTATCCTTAACCAAAATTCAATGCAGATGCTTCTCAAACTGTAATGTCACCATAAAAAAGCCCACCATAAGATAAAAATGTACTCAATACTCCTAGCCTAACTTCCCCAGACCCTGGGTAGTTTGGTTAAGTAAAACCATCTCATCCAAGGCCCAGTTTCTAATGAAGTGTTAAATATTCTGTGAGATTTGAGCTGCGGGGTGTGATTCCATGGTAGAGGGCTCCCTGGTATGTCTGAGGCCTAGGGTTCACTCACCAGCACCAGAACCTACATCACTTGTAACGCCCGGGCTACTGAACTGAATGCTTTCACACTGGGACTAAGTCATCATTAAGTTGGGGGCTGCTGTATGAAACTATCTTGGGTAGCTGATAACCACTAAAGAACCCAAAGTCTGTTTCTGCCTCTGTCTGAATCAGGAACTAAGAAATAAAGGAACAGAAAGCAAGAAGGAAACAATGAACAGAATAACAAGTTGGTAAAATTTGAGGGCTTCTTGATGTATGAGTCAATCTTGAATATGTTAAAAGAGAGTAATTTGCTAACCATGCAGATATGATATGAGCCTCACAGTAGGAAGGGACTGTCTGCCCTGGGTTATATTTTCAGAGTGAGTGAGGTCCAGGAACATGGCTGCTTCATGTTCATTCCCAACATAGAGGGTGTGGAAGGACCATTAACGTCCTCTCCTCTGTCCCTCCCCAACTTCACTTCCACAGTTGTCATCCCTGAGTTGTGACGCTGCATTCACATTTTATCATGCTAGGTCTGAGATTGTAGCAGTGGTTTTTAAATGAAAGAGTTTGGACATTTTTACGCTTTTGCAGTATGCCTCTTAAAATGAAATTTCATGAACATTTAACTGGTCATAGGAACCAATTGCTTGAGTTATTTCAAAACAAAACATACAAAGGTCAGGGTACAATGGTTCCAACAGCATGCACATACATGTATGCACACACACACACACAGAGAGAGAGAGAGAGAGAGAGAGAGAGAGAGAGAGAGAGAGAGAGAGAGAGTAGGGACTGTAACAAAATGCCTGGAATTTTGAACCTCTGAGAATGATTCGAAAACTGCAACTGAGCCATACAACCCCATTCCAGGGTGGCCAGGGGGGCCAGGGGGCCAGGGGGGCCAGGGGGGCCAGGGGGCTGTTTATGCAGCTAGTGTAGTTGGAAATAGGTAAGGAGCTACAGCAATTGATCCAGGCCACCAGGAGAGAAAATGACTTTCTGCCATGAACGCCCCCTCTGGGGACAGTCTAGACAAGGCTTTTGCCCGCCCCCTCCCATCTTGCCTTCACGTCCTCACAGCCTCTTGCCCTCCCAGACCTTGGTATGAGAATTGCCACCGCCTCGTCATTCAGTCTCGTCTGACCCAGGTCCAGTTCCTCAATGGCTCTCTGTCACCCCCACCAGCCCCTTCACAGATCCCCGATTCTGCCATCAACTAAAGCAGATGGGTTAGCTGACATTTTCAGTGTCCTTACCTCTTTCTGGAAGTGGAGTGAAGGTTGCCCTAAGAAAACAGTAGATTGTTCTGAGAATTTCAACACAGGGAAAAAAGGGTACAGAAGTTTGATAGGTGTCCTTAAATCCAACTGTATAATTATAACTTCATCCTCAGACCCAAGAAGAAAGTCTCAACAAGCTGACTAATTAAACCTATTTTAAAAAAAAAACCACACAGCTTTATTTTTAATGTAATATTTTTTATTAATTTTTCAAGAATTTTAGTGAATTTTGATCCTATTCACCTCCCAAAATCAAGCCTTCCATCCTAAGGTTGTTTTTGTCCTGTATTTTGTTACAGACATTAGAAAAATAAATATTTCACTAGATTGGATAGAGTTTTAATGCTGAGCCTTATTCTTATAGACGCATCTGCTTAGAAAGTCAGAAAACCATCCAAGAGTTGTCCGTGAGTGTTGAATCTGCCCAGAGTAAAACAAATTACATGCATATACAACAGCTAGTCTTGCCAATGGCCACAAATCCTAGAAGTCTGTTGGCCAGTGCTTACTGACTCTACAGCGACATGTCAGCTTTGCCAATAAAACTCCCATGCAGCTCCAGCTCCAGCTTGTAGCAGATTTCTCTGAAATGTTCTCAGTGAGTTGTTCCCCTCTCTGTGGCCACATCTAAGCAGTCCTGTTCCTGGCAGACGTGTTTTCTTGTTTTTCATGGGTATACCCAATGGGCATGATCATCAGGCTGGATTGAGTATCTCTCCCATACAAAAAAGTTAAACTTTAAAAGTCAATATTCCTTTAATTCATTTCCTTTACTTCTCTGTCCTGGGGGGAATCTTCTGTTACCTTTATGCAGCAACAGAAAAAAAAGTAGACTAGGATAGAGTTAATTAAACTATAGGGACATTACAGGCGCTGGAATCTTAAAAGTGTTGTTTATAGGCATCCATGCCTTTCAGTTAAATTCATAATCCTCTTCCCAAGAAACTCCAGGGGAACCTCTGCAAGCCAGCCCTCTGTAACTTGCTGTTGCTCTTAAATGGTTAAGCCATGGCTCTGTGGCAGATTCCAAGTCTGGTGGGATCTAGAGCAGTGGTTCTCAACCTTCCTAATACTTGGACCCTTTAATACAGTTCCTCATGTTGTGATGACCCCCAACCATATAATTATTTTCATTGCTACTTCATAACTGTAATTTGCTACTCTTATGAACTGTCTGTGTTTTTTGTTGGTCTCAGGAGAGACCAAAGGGGGTGGTGACCCACAGGCTGAGAACCACTGATCTAGATTCTCTTTCATAGTCTGGCTCCCCATTTTTTTCCAGCACTGACTCCTGAGGTTGCCTGAGTCATTTCTCTCAAACATTCCAACCTTGCAGTGGTACCCAACACCCACTTGTGACTACTGTCCCCACCTCCAAGGCTGTGTCCTGCTCTGTTGCTTTGCTGTTGTGTGTACAGCACACACACTAGCTGAGTTTTAAGGCTGATTCTTCCTTTAGACCTAGAGTAGAGGTGCTATCCTTGTCCTCCATGGCCATCATGATGCTCTCTCTAGATCTCAAGTTAGAGCTCCATAATTCTCAGTCTAGTGCTCTGGTCCTTTCCCCGTCTCCCTCCCCCTCCCTCCCTCTACCTTCCCTTTTCCCCCTCACTCTCTCCTGTCTGGAGGCCACATGTCCACATGTGTCAGTGGTGGACAGCATTTCCGAATCCCAGCTGTGCTGACTTGGCTCCATCCAACACTCTTAATAGACACTCTGCCTCCTTTAAAATGCATAATCCCTAGTGAAACACCCCAGAGTCTCTGCTTCTAGCCTGGAGAATACTAGCATGTGATAAAGGTCTTGTAAAGAGCAGGATGAGGGCTCTGGGTCTCAGCCCTGCCCATGGCCTCAGACCTTCTCTTGGAACTCTTGGGGCATGTGTCAGTAATCTTTAATGTCCACATCACAGAGATGGGAAGGTTTGTTTGGGTTCACAGAGTCTTCAGCCCATCCTGGCAGGGTAGGTGTGGCAGGCAGCTCTCCTTACATCATGGCAGAGAGCAAGTGGAGGAGGAGACAGGACATGGTTGGGGATGCCAAGGGCTGACCTCCTCTAGCGGGGTCCGATCCCTCAGAGTTTCCAAAACAGTGCCACCACCTGAGGATCTTTCATTCAGACCAATAGCCCACGGGGAACATGACATACTCCACCCACTGAGGTAGCCCACCCTCTTCTTTGCGCCCACACAGACACGGGAAGTCACATGAAAGGGCACTGATGCCAAGGGAAGAAACAGGCATCGCGTCTAGGCTTTCAGAGAGATGGTTTGCATACAAACGGAAAGGAACCTATGCCCATAGAAGATGATCCCTCTTAAATCGCTCCTTTTCTCCAGAACATCAATATTTTGTGTTTTTATTGTAGGACACCCACCTGTGATTCCTGTTCCCACCTCTAAGGCTGTGTCCTTTTAGAGTGTCCTGTTAAAATGAAGCCTGGCATATCTGTGCTCGCAAACATCAAAGGGTTCTCTATCTGGGCTAGAAATTAACCACAGACACTGCTGTGGCCCATCACCCAGGGGCAGGGGGCTGGAACTCTTTTGGAGATCGTTCAGAATCTAAAACATCTGAGGCATCTTTGCCACCTTCCTCGAGGAACGTCTGTTCCAAAGGCCGCTGCCTTTTCCTGTATGTGGCCGTGTGTCCATGTGGCGCTACGGCCATTTGTTACCCTGCCCTCGTTCTGATTCTTTCCCCTTTTAGAAATAAAATATTAGCTTGGGTGACAGCTCAATGGGTAAATGCTATACAAAGACAGGGCCTGAGTGCAGATGCCCAGCATCTATGTTAAAAAAAAAAAAAAAATGTTGGGTTCTGTGGCATGCATCACTCCAGAGCTAAGGAGAGAGAGACAAGTGAATCCTCAAAGCCAGCCAACCTAGCCGGTCACAAGTTCAGTGACAAATTTATCTCACAAAGTAAGGCAGTCAGTAATAGAGGAAGACACCCAGCCAGCATCAAACTTTGGCCCTTATTCATATACACATATACATGGGTTTGCAAACACATAAACCTGCATACATGTGTAAAACATACACACACACACACACACACACACACACGCACGCACGCACGCACGCACGCGCGCGCACACACACACACAAGAATCAATCAATCTTCTAGCTTTACAGATGACTGTGAGCAATGTTTATCTTGTTTATGTTTTTTCTTACCCCACGGCTGTGTGTATGGTAATTAACATGACCAACTTAAACCTAAGTCTTCAGAGGCATCTCAGGACTTCCCTTACATCAGGGCTTCAGTATGGATTATAACTTTGGTTGTGGGTGTGTCTCAGAGCACCCCATCTAGACCTTTCTACCTGTGTAGCTGAAACATTCATAAGCAATGCAAAAACCAAGATGTGTGACAAGTGAACGTTTGGCATTTCAAAGCTAGATCCAGGGCCAGCCCCAGTGAACCTGGCAGGGATTGATCTCTTGCCTAGCCAGACAGAGTGCTCACACTGTAATGGTAACACTTGCATGGCAGAGACAGAAGGCCTGTCCTGAGTTACAAGCCATCCCAGGGTATAGAGTGAGTTCCAGGGGAGCCTGTGCTACAGAGCAAGATGGACCCATTTAAAATCAGACAACAACAACAACAACAAAACCAAAGATAATAATAAACATAAATGTCTGGCATTTTCACACTAAGTCTCTGTTGTCTTTGTTGAGATAACTGGGATGGCTTGTGACAAGCTCCATTTCTGGAACACAAGCAGTTAAAGGCACCTGCCTGACCCTCTGAGTCCATCCACCTGCTTGGAGGTCCTCAGAGCTCTGCTGAGGACTGTATGCTAAGCAGAGGTGAGATGAGAAGAT
The DNA here is from genome assembly GCF_049852395.1 of Peromyscus maniculatus bairdii. NCBI lineage: Eukaryota > Metazoa > Chordata > Mammalia > Rodentia > Cricetidae > Peromyscus > Peromyscus maniculatus. Next base: position 41,450,654 of record NC_134856.1, read on the forward strand.
GTTGGCCATGATCCAGGATTTCTAATCATTGGTGAGCAGATGCTGTCCTGAACAACTCCATGTGGAGATGTCACTAATGTAGAAATTAGTGTTTTTCTCTTTCTGCCAGAATGCAGGATTTACATGATCCCTTGCACATATCTCTGGAGGCCTCGGCTATAATCTCATAACCAGCAAGGAGCCAATAAACCTTCACACAGGAGAAAATGCAACTCCCAGAAAATTCCAGAAGCTTTATTTTACTGGCAATTTCCCAAACTCTTCTCTGCTACATCGGGGAGCCTGGTCCCCTTTTGAGGTATGTCTCATGCACCAGCCTGAGGTCTCTCGTCTGCCCTTCAACAGGAGTCATGAGCAAGCTGTGGGATAAATACTCTGTGGAGTCAGTGGAGAGGAAGATGGGAAGGGGGCAACTTGGATAGACATGTGTGAACTTGGTGTGGTTACCTTAGGTACCATCGGAGGGAGAACGGAGAACCGACAGGTCCCTAGAGACCAGCTAGGCCTCAAGGGAATCAACTGCATTCTGTGCCATGGAGCTCAGTTGACCTGGATGTGTTGTGCTGATAAGGTCAAGTTGATAACTGGATCATCTTTCTGTGGCTTTATATGCTTCAGACTCTTCTAGGCTGCTGTGAAGTCTCCAGCCCTCGGTAAAAGTTCTCTGCATACAGTTTCCAAATGCCATGCTTTATCTTGCCCTCTGCATTCTGAGACTCCCATTTATTCACACACAGTCCTCCTGGGTTTGTTTGCAGGAGGGACTTACTTGCTAACCAACATTTCTTCATTCTGTTCCTAAGCCCACAGCAGTGCTCCAGGGTTACCTGGGAAGTTGATGCAGAGGCAGAGTGGTTGGTGGCTCTGTGAAGACCCTCTGTGGCTATTTCCTCTTCAATCCACCCTGGAAATGAAAGAGCACCAAGAAAGGGGGCAGGCTACTGTCCTAAGCATCAGCCATTCCTAACCCCTTTCTACCCAAGGAATTTTTACATGTCTCTGGGTATATAAGTATATAAAAATATGTGGACCAATTAAATGTTAACTACATTTCGTTATAATAAGTCACAAAGGGATATATTTTAAAATAAGCTTCGTTCTAATGCTAATTTTACCATGTATTAATAACCAAAGCAAATTTGTATATGGAGGTGAATATGTTTATTTATTTTTACATAAAGAATTAAATCTTACATGGATATTTTATACTGCAGAAAATGGTACAGCTTCAACATTTTTTGGAGTTGATTAATATTTTAATTTTATAATTGCCAAAACTGAGAACATCACTTTACATAAAAACATAGTACAAAATGGCAGATGTTTAATGCCATTCAGAAATTGTCGGGAATTTTGCCCTAAGCCCACACCAAAATTCATTGAATGTTTTCTGTTGTTGTTTTAATGAAACTCAAGTCAATAACTCAAACAGCAGTTCTTGAAATCAAGCATTTTAACACAAAATGATGCAAAGATATACTAATGTAATACTTACCTGCTGAACAATGGTAGTAACAGGGTCTATTAAGCATCTTTGTTTTCCATGATTAAAGCATCATATTTTTGTAGGAGCAGAAATCTGTCTGTACAGTAAAAATGCTGTCATTCCTAATATATAACAGTCTTGAGTCTAAGCCAAGGCAGCGTTCCTTGGCATTACATGGTATAATGGCATGCACAGTTTCAAGTACACACTGTGTGTTCAAAAGCAAGGTTGCAGCGAAGTCACGCACTGTAACACTGGTGAGCACTGCCTGAAACAGCCTAGATTCATAACTGTTCGCTTTGGAATCCATTTTTGGTCACTTCATGTTCAGAAATCTTTTACTGTTGCCAAATTTTCCACAACCCCTGCATTCAGTTATATGATTGCCTCCCGCCCCATATGGGTACCTCTCAACCCACAGTTAAAAAGTTGGGTTCTAGAACAACAGAGCATGTCCCTGGTTTAAGAAAAAAAACAACAGGCCCCTTATAATGCTGAATAACTTGATAGGAGACACTTGTCAGACTCTCAGTCCCACCTCCAGATCCGGCTTCAGCCGGTGTCCCCTCTCTTCTGACCACACCCCCTGTTTGTGCTTCTTTCCTAAGTCTACGAGTCAGGTTTCAGGGGTGGCACATTTATGAATGGTGGACAGTCCCATGAAGTTCTTGTTCTCTTTTCTGCATCAAACTCTTGCCCCCGGCCGGGCCTTTTGCAAAGCTCTCTCTGCCTGAATTGCTTTTCTGTCACCTTTGTATCCCTCATCTTTCCTCTCTCAGTCCCGTCACTTTTGTTAGCAAAATCTCTCCTAATACTCAGGTAAACTCAAATGTCCCTGCTAAAAACAAACAAACAAAAACATATAAACAAAATCACTCTGTTTTCAAGACTTACTTTATTTCTAATTAAGTGTATGTACCTGTGAGTATGTGCACCTGAGTGCAGTGTCCATGGAGGCCAGAAGAGGGCATAGGATCCCTTGGAGCTAGATTCATATCTGGTTGAGTTGCTCAACATGGGTGCAAGTAACAGAACTCTGGTCCTCTGAAGAACAGTGCTCTTAAGTGCTGAGCAGTCTCTCCAGCCACACATTGTCATTTTATATTCCATTGTTTGGTTATGAGTTTTCTAAACTCTCATCTCCTTGAGGACAAACTCAGAGGCTCTTTGAAATCCATCTTGGATGTCCCTGTGCCCAGTAGAGTGCTTGACATAAAGTAACCATACAGGAAAAACTTGTTGAACTCTTGTGATTTTCAGAAACCAACTTATTCTCTATTTATACAATAATATACAGCCATTCATCAGTAGCTGTAGGAAAGTCATTCCAGAACCTTCCATGGACACTAAAATCTGTGGACACTCAATTCTTTTGTGTAAGATGGTATAGCATTTGAATGTAACCCATGTATGTCTTCCTTTATGTTTTGAACCTCTCTACTTCATTTCTAATCTGTAACACCGTGTGAAAGCTCTTGAAGTAATTCCTAGGCATTATTGTTGTTGCTGCTGTTGGGGAGGGGGCGGGTAATGTGGTCTGAAATGCCCATTCACAAACATACAGAGGCTACAAAGGACATTGTAGCCTTCCTCAGCTACTCTCTATCTCATTTCTTTCAAGACAGGGTCTCTAACTAACCAGTCCAGCTAGGCTAGCCAGACTGCAAGCTCCCAGGATGCAACTGACTTCACTTCCCAGCATTTGAGTTATAGGCACATACAACCATGCCTGGCTTTCTCCAGAAATGCTGGGAATTTTCATTCAGGTCCTCATGCTTACATAGCAATCACTCTTACCCATTTTTTTTTATTATTATTATATCACCATTGTATTGAGTTTTGAGTTTTTTCCATGGTTAATGGAATCTGCAAATACTGAACCCACGAACGAATGTGAAAGACTCTGTGTGGGGATATGCAAGTGTGTGCTCAGACAGCAATGGACAATAGGGTATTGGTTCTCTAATGACTATCCCTCAAGTGGGGCTCACAACCCATCTTTCTAAAACATTTCTGGACCACAGTAATGAGTGTTCCAAGTGATGCTATGCAATCCCTGACACAGAGGGCCTGGTGAGACTCGGCTAAGTTCTCCCCTATCACCCCCTGCCTTTACTCCTGGTTTGCTGCCACATCTAGATTCATCTGGAAAGGACTTTTGCTCCTCTGATGATTCCTTAGGAGGACAAGTGAGTGGCTGATTGTCTCCTTAGCCTCTGTCAGCCACTAGGACTCAGTCCCTTTGAGAGGACATTTAAGAGGATGAATGTGACTCCTGCAAAAAGACAGCATTTGCAGGCCCAGGACCTGGCCTGCCAGCCTGGAGCCTCACGGTGGATTAGAGAGCAAATGCCCATGAGCCACTGAGAAATGCTCTTTCTCCTCACACCTGCCCCTTGTTGGAGGGAAATGCCTGGTTTGTATCACACTGGACGTGAAGCTGGGTGGGTTTTCCAGTGAATCCAAAACTAGCAGCTGGGTTGCCCCTGAAGAGGCCATTTGGAGTTACCCTCTTACATTCCTACCAAGATGGTAGAGGGCTTGCTGATGAGGAAACTACATGGGCCCTGCCTTGCCTTGGCTCTGAATATCTGGACTAGGGCACACGTGTACTAGGGTCAGGCAAGCCTCAACTCACCAATACATTTGATTAGTTCTTCTTTGGAGGGCTATTCAGCCAGACATTGGCCTTTTCCTTACAGCCACATGGATCCTTAAATATTCTGCTTCAAAGGGGACTGGGCCAGTGATGGGGCTCCTTTCCTAAAATGAGAGAGGGGTGCCCCTATTCCATCCCTGCCTTGGTCTCATTCTCAGTGTGGTCGCTTCTAGGAGTCAGGTTGACTTTGGGGACTGGGTGACATTAACGTATCTGTTTTATGTAACACAGTCATTATTAACAGCATCCTAGATCACATAGATATATTTTTTAAAAGGTGTTACAAGAGACAAGGAGGACCCCCCTCCCACTTGATGATAATAGCAGTCAGGATGAAGGAGAGCAAGGTCATGGAGCTGTGCTGTGATTGGTGGCTCACACCGTGCATTGACATTTCTGCAGTTTCATCAGAAATTCTAAATAATCCATGTGAAAAGGGGGTGGTTATTTACTGAAGATATACACACCGCATGTGCATGTAATGCTCTGAAGACATAATCTTGGCTCTCGGGGCTGCCTTTTGTGGCTGGTGGAGGCAGCAGCTGTTCTGAGAAGCTTTCGATGAGGTGATACAGAATGTGTGTGGAAAACTGAGTTAGTGGGTAACTAAGTATGAGGGTTTGATAACATGCATGCTGAAGAAATATATCTCCTCGGGGGACAGTGGGCAGGAGTAGCTAAGGGGGCACACCTGGCCAGCAGCTCGCACAGGACCATGCCTCAGAGCCCAGTGCAGGGCCTTTCTGTATTTTCAAGCTGGTTCCTGCTCTCTGTAGATGAAGAAAAGCACCATCAGCTCTCAGGGCTGACCTGGATCTATGGGGATTCACCCTCCCTGGCCTGTCCATGTGCATCTGAGCTCACTTCTCCTTATGCTAATCAGACAGGATGGAGAAGCAGATGGGAGAGATGCTGAGACTAGCTTCTGTCTGGGATCAGGAGCCCTCATTCCCCAGGCCTCATTTGAGGAATGATTTCAAATGTACTCCAAGGTCCCTGTTGTGTGTCCCTTGTGTCTCCCTGCCTCAGCCACCATGGCGGCTCTTCCTTTTCCCTCTCTGTGGGGTGGCAAGCAAGAGATGCCCACAGCCAGGCTGATAAAAAGCCAGAGCCCTCATGTCCTCCTTCTTGGCTCCCTGCTGAGGTTGAATGTCTTGGGGCAAATGTGCAGGGTCAGCGTCTTGTTGAGAGCAGGGCAGGCCATCTCTGATGGCTCAGACACTCAGTGGGACATTCTGGGTCCTGTGAGAGGGAGCAGAAAGGAGAAACAGCAAGAACTGGGATCATGATGGATATGGGTGTTTGTTTAGTGGAGGCAGCTATTTAGAGTCTGGTATGTTCACATCCAATTCCACATGGCTTTACCAAGGTGTGTATGTGGGTTTTGGGTCACCCCTCCCATGCACTGACTAGAAACATGGACTCATATTCAGGGTCATTTGCCGAACATACTCAGTGGTGTTTCCTAATTTGGGGTAGCCCAATCAATAGAGTTCAGAATTGCTGCTCTTTATGAGATTATTTTGATGGTTTTTGTATGGCTTTAAAAATTGCATTCTTTCCCAACAGAACGTTCTTCTGAGACTGTTTTTATTATTTATGTGCCAGGGACATGATGCACAGAAGGGGGAGAGAGGGGTGTGTGTGTGTGTGTGTGTGTGAGAGAGAGAGAGAGAGAGAGAGAGAGAGAGAGTGTGTGTGTGTGTGCGCGCGTGTGCGTGTGTGTGTGTGTGCGTGTGCGTGTGCGTGTGCGTGTGTGTGTGTGTGTGCGTGTGCGTGTGCGTGTGCGTGTGTGTGTGCGTGTGCGTGTGCGCGCGCGCGTGTGTGTGTGTGTGTGTGTGTGTGTGAGAGAGAGAGAGAGAGAGTGTGTGTGTGTGTGTGTGTGAGAGAGAGAGAGAGAGAGTATGTGTGTGTATGTGTGTGTGTGTGTGTGTGTGTGTGTGTGTGTGTGTGTGTGTGTGAAAGGGAAAGAGAGAGTGATAAGAGCTGCAGAGGGAAGAATTGGCTCCATCTACAGCTATTTGTCCCTTCCAGAAATGTGTTTTCATGACAGACTGTTTCAGACCCAGCGAGACAAAGGAAGCTTTTCCAGCACATATTATGAATTCCAAAATGTATAATAAATACACATTTTACAAAAGCAATATGTGTTTTAAAATATAATATATGCAAACAATCTTATAAATCACTAGGTTTGACACGACTCAGCCGAAGAGGCTTCTGGGGAAATGGTGTTGTGCGTGTGCGTGTGTTTTTAATAATGTAAAAATATGTGTAATATGTTTGAAAAACAACAGCCAAAAAACCCTTCTACCTGCCAACTTTATAATACTTATTTCCCCAGAGTCTGCTATATCCTAGATTCTCGGGAAAATAACAGGGGGCTTACATAAAAAGTATAAATATGAATAAGATGTAAAAACTCCACCCATCTCCATATATATTTCCCCAATGGACTTGACCAGCCCAAGCATCATATGTCAAAAAAATATGCATTTTATGGTCTTCGTACAAAGGTTTCTATAATGGTCTTGTGTGAAGCAGAGCCACAGGCTACCAGGGAGGAGCATTCCATTAGACACCCCTTTCTGACACACCCCACAGGGCCTGGTGCTGTCATGGTGTGTTAGGGGCTAAAATGTTACCCCACACTATACATTTGTGCCTTTTGGTAGCTGGCAACATCTCTGGATTTTTCTTTGTTAGGGTGAGGTAGAAGATGTGTTGGGCAGAGCGGGGTCCCTGGCTTCCTGCTCTAGATTTTGCAATCTCCTTATGTAGCTTTATGGGTTCTATCTACTTATGGGTACTGAGTCACTAAATGTCAATATCCTAACCGATGTGTGATGTGGGGGCATACATGTGTGCCATGGCACACGTATAGAACTCAGAAGACAGCCTTGGCTGTTGGTCCTTGCCTATGCCCTGGTCTGAGACACAGGGTCTCTTGTTGTTCACACTGTATATCCTAGGACATCTCATTCTCAGGCTTTGAAGGATTCATTTCCCCCCCTCCACCTCCCCTCTCATACATGTGCACTGCTAAACCTTTGCATGGGTTCTTGGGATTTGAACTCAGATCCCCACAGTTGTGTGGCAAACACTTCACCTACCCAGCCATCTCCCTGGTCTAATCATAATCCAAGCTTGATGTATCTGTCTTTTCCTGTTCTGCCCAAACTAACAAAACGAACTAGAATTTACCTTGTTACAACCAAACTTGGAACACAGAAATGGGGCAGAGAAGGGGTCGAATCTACTTAGGAAGAAGACCTTTCTGCATGCTAGAAGAAGAGAAAGGATGTGTAGAGGTGTTCATTTAAGCTGTTCCTAAAGCAGAGAGAGAGAGAGAGAGAGAGAGAGAGAATTCACAGTGAGAGAGTCTTTCCATGAACTTGTGGTACAGAATACTGTGCAACCATTGCAGAGAACACTTAGAGCATTTCTGAACTGTGCGTCACACTCATACATGATAGAACACAGTGGGTTGACAAAAACACCATGTGAATCCAAACCTTAATCATCACCTCCCCATTTTTCTCTCCCAACCCCGGACAATCACTATTCTGTTCTCTATGTTTGACTATTTTAGGACCCAAATATAGGTAAAATCATGCAATATTTGTCTTTCTGTGTCTACCTTATTTAATTTAAAATAATGCATTCCTGTCTGCCCATGTCATTAGCAACAAAATTTTCTTCTTGGGGGTGGGCTGAGTAATACTCTGTGTGTGAATTAACCATAATTTCTTTAACTATTCACCCATCTATGAATACACAGGCTCTCTCCATATTCTGACTTTTTGGAATGATGATGCAGTGAACGTATCTGTACATACATGTATGCATTCATACATACATGCTTACATACAAATGTCTCTTCAGCATGCTGACTTCAATCCCATTGTATAAAAATACCCAGAAATGGAATCCCTAGGCCATCAGGTAGAGAGCTACTGTTTAAAGGTGCGCCAATCATACCCATTGTGCTGGTTTGAATGAAAAATAGCCTCCGTAATCTCAGGCATTTGAACACATTTGTCTCTGTTTGGAGAAGTTTAGATGGTGGAGTCTAGCTGGAAGAAGCATGCCACTGAGGGTGGGCTCTGAAGACTTACAGTCTCACCCTACTTCCTGTTCACTCTCTGCTTCGTGCTTCCTTTTGAAGATGTGAGCTCTCGGCTTCCTGTTCCTGCTGCTATGCCAGCCACTTGATGCTGTGCCTCCCTCCATGATGGACTCTCACCCCTCTGGAACTGCAAGGCCCAAATAAGTTGCCTTGATCATGGCATTTTATCCCAGCAACAGAAAAATAACTAATACCCCTCTCAGCAGTATACACAAGTTCTCCTTTCTCCACATCCTCACCAGCAAATACTTTTCGCTTCCCATTCTGAGCTAACAGGTGGGAGGTGATAATGGCAGTGATTTAGGCTTGCATTTCACTAGCAATTGAAAACCTTTAGATACATTCCTTGGCAGTTGGCATATCTTGTATGGAGAAGTGTCTGTTCAGACTTGCTGTGTACTTTTTAACTGCCTAAGTTGGGGAACTGCTATTGAGTTGCATGAGCTCCTTATGTTGTGGATATTAACCCCCATTAGCTATGTGGTTTGAACACATTACCTCTCATCCCACAGACTGACTTTTCACTTACTGGTTGTTTCCTTCCTGTGCAGGAACTTCTTAATTTTGTGTGTTCTCACCTTTGTATCACAGAGGAATTTCCTGTGCTTTTTTTTTTTTTTGGTGAGGGGGTGTACTTTAACAATCTTTGCTAGCTTTATCCTGTGTTTTCTTTGAGGAGCAGTTACATTTAAGTCTTTCGTCTATTGGGGGGCAAATGTCTGTGTATGATACAAGATTAGAACCCAGTCTCGTTCTTTCATATATGGATAGCTGATTCACCAGTAGCACTTATTACTGAGGCTACCTTTTTCCCAATTGTGTCTTTGGCGCCTGGGTGAGATGCAGGTGACCATCTATGCATGGGTTTCTCGATGGATCTCCTGTGCCAGCCACTTTCAGGCTGAGCCTTCCCACCACACTTAACATAAGCAAGACAATTCCCACAGACACACTCGCAGGCCAGCCCGATCTAGACAACATTTTATTGACACTGTTGGCTGGTCATTCTAGAGCATGGCAAGTTGACAGCTAAAGCGAATCGAGTATTAACAACAAAGGAGTGACTGGGTACTGACCACACAGCCAGCCAGCAGAGGGTCGGCTGGGGTCCTCATTACCTGAAAAGATTTTCTAAAAATCTAGAACTTACTGAATTAAAGTTATTTTCTCCATGTGGAAAAACTTCCTTTTTGTCATTATACTTATAAAACAGAATATCACTTTATACCCACGATCCATAAAAAATACATTGTGTACTACTGACTGCTGATAGAATAACATACCTAGTGGGCTTATTATGGCACACACACACACACACACACACACACACACACACACGCATGCACGCACATACACACACACAATCTTTTGCATGTCTGGCAACAAAAATCTGGTGCTTGGTTTACTAAAGCTCCATTAAAGTAAAAATAGGAAGGAAGAGAGGAAAAGAAAAGATAAGAAAAGAAAAGAGAGAGAGAGAGAGAGAGAGAGAGAGAGAGAAAGAAAGAAAGAAAGAAAGAAAGAAAGAAAGAAAGAAAGAAAGAAAGAAAGAAAGAAAGAAAGAAAGAAAGAAAGGAGGGAAGGAGGGAAGGAGGGAGGAAGGAAGGAAAGAACAAGTCTTTGCTTTGTCTGGGTCATTGGAGTCTTAAGTTTAAAATTCATACAAAATGAAGTAAGTCTGCAAGCGGGCGGAGGAGCTAGGAGGTTGGATAACTAGCAACTTAACTGTAAAGATTCTGGCTGAGATACACAGATGGGAGGGTCTGGGCATGAAAAGGAAGTTGTGTCCTATTAGAATAGGAAGATTGGGCTTCTCCCAACTTAGGAGACTGGGACACAATTCTTCTCACTGATGTGAAAACATGGTCTAACGGGACAGTCTCAGCATCACCGCCAACGAAAAAAAGTCTCATTTTAAGTGAGACTATCAAGACCCACATTTCTTATGACACTTCAGCTTGAGAACTTCTTCTTTGGGTTTTGATGATGATGTCTTGTTTTCATTGTCAACTTAACACGACCTAGATTCACCTACATATGAGAGAGAGTCTTCATTGAACAGTTGTGTAGATCAGGTTAGCCTGTGGGCATGTCGAGGAGGAGTTAAATGTAATGTCTTATTGTGAATTGATGTGGGAAGACCCAGCCCACTGTGGGCAGTCCCATTTCCTATTAAGAGGGCCCTGAACTGTGTAGGAAGAGGAGATAGAAAGCAATCGAGCGAGCAAGCCTGCAAGCTCCATCTCTCTCTGCCCCTGGGGACAGATGTGGTGTGACTAGCTGCTTCAAGCTCCTGCCACCTTTTTCTCTGCTATGATGGACTGTGACCTGACATTGTAATCTGAATAAACCTCTCTCCCCTAAGCTCCCTTTTGCCAGCATGCTTCATCCCAACAGTAGAAAGAAAACTAGACCACTCATCATTTACCAATTTAATAGAAAAGAATGAGGTATCCAGAAATGTCTTCTTTGAGACACAAATATTAAAAGGTGCGTCTCTTTCTCCACCATCAGCAAGGCAGATGAATTCAAAGAAGAGTGAATCAGGAAATTGCCAGTGACTGCTCTCTCAGCTTTTATTAGGCCTGTTGGTGACCTACAGACAGAAACACTTTCACTACAATGTCATAAAAATTTAATTCTTTCTACAATTTGGGGAGTTAGTCTCCTCTGTAAGCGGTGGAGGAAAGCACTTTGGTGCTTCTGGGTTTTAATAAAGAGTCCCTGTGCCCAGTAAGAAAAACAAGTCGGATAGCACCTCAAGCTAGAAGCCACCGTGTCTGGCCTTGCTCTGGAAGCCACTGGCTGACCTTGAGAATGGTTTGTTATCAGGGGGGAGGCAGGAGTTAAGCAAAGCCGGGGTGACTGCTGGCTCATTCTGGAAATTAAATATTTCCATTAGCTGGAAAACAAGAGCGTCAACATGCCGTTTGTCGGCCTTGAGATCTGTCTTGATTAAAATGCTGCAATTGTGCCAACTGCGTTTTGTAAATCAACTTAGCATTTGTCAAGCCCTCAGCAAGCCCTTTTGAGAAAAATCAGAAAGTATAATGCATAAGCAAGAACTCAAATTAAAGAATTTATCCATATATCTCATGAAAGCAATTCAGGATACAAAAAGAAAATAGGTTATGTGATTTAACCTATCTCTCAGTTGCTATGGAATCCTTCCTCCAAGACACCCGGCGCTTTGTATGTTAGCAATCTGTTAGCATCAATAGAAATGCATCCTAAACCTTAGAAGGTAAGACAGAAAATGGTAGAGAGCTGGCTGTCGTGCGTTTACCTGTAACCTCAACACAGAGGAGGGTGTGGTAGGAAGATCGCAAGCTTGAAGCTAGGCTGGCCTGCATGGTGACTGTTACAAGAAAATACACAGGAAAATAGCTCACTACAGTGCTAAGGACTTCCTGGTTTCAGAGCTAGCCTGGGTTTTTCTTCCATCTGATGGAGTGTTTGTGACATCCGCAAAATATACTTCCCTCCTGTCAACAAAGATGTTCTCCATTCAGGGAAAACTTGACATTTGCCTTAAGTGATTTCATTGTGAGAGTTTGAAAGTATTTTCTATTTTTGAAAAAAATAAACAAGTGCAGCAGAAATGTAACAAAGTTACTCCACATTCCAGAATTGCAGAAACCACTTTACCATGAATGAGTATATTAAAACGCATGTTGGGAACCACTTTACCATGAATGAGTATATTAAAACTCATGTTGGGACCGTTAAATCTGAGGGGTGCAGGTACGTGATAAATTCACACATTGAATTGCCCACTACTGCTTCAACATATAAAATCTCAGGAGAAAGCGTTTAATATGGAGATAGACTAGGAAGTCCCCATGGAACAGAAATACAGAGTAATGACAGGGACAAAAGCCATGGGCCTCACAGATTGGCCACCTGGAAGTCTGCAGTGGCTTCCTGGAACTGAGCTCTGGTGGGACACCAAAGACTCGACTTGCCTGATGGGAAGTTACTCTGCACTTGAACCACGAGTTCAGGACAGAGTGAAAGAGCAGGAATGAAAACGAAAGTCCTGCCCAGAGATACAGGCTTGTTGGCTATGGGGAAGTTGGAGACAGCTATGGCTCCTGAAGAGGACATACAGCTTTGGTGGCTGGACCCATGGTGTCACTGAGCATTATGGTGGGGAAGGAGTCCCTGACCGTTGTTATAATGCCTTGATTCTGCCGAGTGGTTCCAGTGCTGGGTGGGAAAATCATCAGAGCTTGAAGTGACAGGACACCAAAAACCTAAGATTCCACATCAGCCTTCACATCACGATGCCAAACTGCACATAGAAATTGAACACAAAGGAAAACAGCAGATGCTGTCCACCTCAGAGTATCAGAGCAGGGATGCCCCTTGATAATGTGGCTCATCTGAATGAATCTGACATGTGCATGTTAGAGTGTGTAAGCTGTTCACCAATTAGTCTCTATCAGAGACTAGAAAAAGAGAAATACCCAGATCATATAATGAGACTGCGATCCCCAAATCCAGTAAGACCCACAAGAAAGACAGAAATCGGCTTCATACACAAAGCCACATGAAGAGCTGTGACCAAGCAAGCAAAGGCAGTGAGTTGAACTTGGTGCCATATGAAATACAAAATTCATGTTTACTGGAAGAATGAAATCCCAGGAGCATAAAATGCATTCACCTGAGAAGTAATAGCTGTTGTATTAGAAGATGATATGAGGACTCCATGTGAAATAGAGAAGGACCAATCAATTAAAATAAACTCTTATTCATTATAAAAACACATAGCATCTAAGATACAAAGAAATTACTTAACTCACAAAAAGTCACTATCAAAAATAGAGAGCAAACATCATGCTTATAGAATTCCATTAGAGTCGGTTTCTTTGGGGAGAGAAAATTAGGGAAATGATACTGGTAATTATTGTGATATAAATATATAATAGCGAGGAAATCTCAGGGAGGGGTAGGGAAGAGTAATGGAGTAAATTATCCCTTTCAGATGATCAAAACATATTAAGAAGCAACAATAATTAAAGCAATTTGGTGCTGCTAAAAAAAATAATAAATGCATGGAATCAAGACAGGATCCATGCATATAACCAAACATAAATAACAAATAGACCTGAACATGAAATACCTATAGTAGGAAGTCAGTAAGGAGTAGATGGGATTCCTAATGAATATGGAAATGCCTAGGGACAAAATAAACCTGAACTTCACATAGATAAAAGACGTTCAAAAGGAGCGAGAGGAAACCTACAGGGGAGAACACAGGTCGACTTCAGCTCCTGAAGTTGGCGCCATTTCTAGAGGGAGTGTGAACAACAGGTAAGATTGACAGTTTGGGCTGTGTACAAACCAACCAAGCTGAATAACCCAGAAAGGAAAATATGAAAGGGTATGTCAGCCATCCACACTGACTTGGAAAGATGCAGAGGTTTGAGAATATGAATTCCTGGCTGGGAGTTGCCCTGCCGTTCTCTTCTTTGGAGTCTCTAAAGACTGGTGATGGTTGTCGGCGTTTGAGTACATGTGTTCTCTTTGATGAAATGCTTGGTCTCAAACCTAGGTCCTCATACATACTAGACACCTATTCTATACTTAACCTACATCCCCAACCCATAAATACAGATTTTTTTGAATCCAACATTCTACATATAGGAGTATACAAACATGCCTCAAAAATACTTCAGACACATGCTTACAAATAGCCCACTGAGAGCAGTGAGAATTTACTTCTATTTTATGGCGTCTTGTTTTAAAGTTGAGTTTTCTAACAACATGGTAAAATACTTTTCATTTCATATCCAGCAGGGACGATTTAGATAGTAGGTTTATGGACCATTCACATCCTTCATGTTTTAATAAATATTCTTCAAATGGTCCTGAGCCCTTAGATCTATGGGACTTTGGGGGCTAGAAATCATACTGCTCTCTGCAATTCCTCCTTTTAACATGGGAACCCCAAAATATTACCAGCTGAGGGTTCAAATGCCTTCATCAGTTCAGCCTGTCCAGGGACTGACAGACTGCTACAGAGCAGGAATACAGATCCTCTCTATCTAGAGCAAGAAACGTAAATATTAAGTGTTGCTATTGACTGGATATTCTAATAATATATTAATATTGATATTTTTACTATGTGTGGGGAATTTTTTTATTTTTCCTAGACTGCTGGGATTGATAGTAAGATCACTCGGACATTAGTAGTAGTAGTAGTAGTGTGTGTGTGTGTGTGTGTGTGTGTGTGTGTGTGTGTGTGTGTGTGTACATGCATATGTAGATGCTTGTCCAAGCTTTCACATATGAAGGCTGGAGGTCATTGGCAGATGTCTTCCTTTATTAATCTCCACCTTTTTTTTTGAGACAGGGTCTCTCACTGAACTTGGAGCTCCCCAGTTAGCTGGAGTAGTAGGACAGTGAGCTCCCCAGATCCTCCTGTCTGCCCCACCAGCCCTGGGTTACAGGGATGTGCTACTGCATCTGGGTTGTGGGGCTCCAAACTCAGGTCCACATGCTTGCATGGAAGGTGGCTTTACCCATCGAGCCATCTCCTCAGCCCAAAGGGGTGTTGTGTTTTGTTTTCTCAGACTCCAGCATCATGAAGCACAAGTTAGATGCTCAATAAGTACTGATGGGAATCATCTAACTGGAATCTGGGGCCATCTTTCCTCCCACTGGCACAGTGCTTGCAATCAGAAAACAAAATGTCTTCTGTATCTATATAACAAACCCAGATTGAGTGTCAGGTCTACACATCACTGTGCTTTGGAGTAGCCAGCCTTGAGCTAGGTCATCTCAAACCAATAAAAACATTTCAACAAAAAGTGGGAAGAGACAAATATAGGGTACTGACCATTGCATTTTGTAGTCATAAAATCTTTTAAGGCATAGCATGGTGGTGCACAACCATAATTCCAACACTCAGGAGACTGAGGCTGGGTGATTATGAGTTCAAGGCCAGGCCATAGTTAGCCTGAGTTTGAGGCTAGCCTGAGCTATGTACTAAGAGGCTAGCCTGGACTACCCACTAACATGCTGTGTTGAAATAACAAAATATTTACTACAATCTAGTTTTTAATACCATGCCATTAATAAAAGAGCATTTAACACCTTTTGAAACATAGGAAGTCTTTTCAGTAAATACGGTGATTTCCTTCTTTCTTCTCATTTTGCCTCAGAATGATAGAAGCTTTATTAAGGATGAGTGTTATCCTGTGAGCTGTGTGGCTTGGGCTGGCTCCTTGGCCTCTCCGAGGCAGGAGTTGCTTATCTGTGGACATTTAGTCATTGACAACTATTAGCAAATTAGTGGACGATATTCATTTCGTGAGACTCTGTAGAGAGTAGCAGGAAGCCTATGACCTTGTTCCTACCATCTAAGATCTCCACATCGGAGGGAGAAGAGGAGCAGGTGAGGGGGAAGAGAGTGGCCCAGGGCCTTGTGGTCACTGGAGGGAGAAGGGTACTGTCACCATGCTAAAGAGAGCAAGCACGGTGTACAGGAGGAGACAAGAGGAGATGCAGGTCTAGTCAACAGGGTGGGATCCACTCCTTCACTGAGCACTCTCCAAGCCCCCTGCCTGTAGAGGCACCTCAGAGCCATCCTGGTCTGCCCTCATCTGAAAGCTATGTTCCTACTGTCTCTCCCATTTTAAGGATGAGCACACTGAGGCCTGGGAGTCAGCAATAGGGAACAATCCCAAAGCTGGTCAGCAGCACAGGTGGGATTCTGGTTTGGGACTTTGACCTACAAGCCAGGCTACCAGGCAGGCTCAACCATCTGCCTGCAGCTCTTGCTGGCTGACTATACTGCCCCTTCAGGGATCTGCAAGCTGGGCGCTAGACAACAGGCCCAGAGAAGCTATGGTGAGAGGGGTGGCCGAGGAACATGGCACCCAAGATGCATTGCCATAGAGAGCACCTAAAAGTGAGAAGCCTGTCTGAGAGAGGGTGGAAAGGGTCCATTCTGTAGCGTCTGAAAACAACAGCTCCTGGAGGTGCCTGGACTCAGGGCTTGCAGCCACACTTGATCTTCTTGACCTTCTCTTAATGCCTCTGACACTGTGTAGCTCAACCCTGGGCTCATGACAGTCAGTGGGGGGAAGGACCGCAGAAGCAGATACAAGATTGGGGGGAATTTCTTAATGAAAAGCAGAGCAAAATAAAATCATCAACAACAATGGAAGAAGAAAATCCCACAGCTGGTCGTTTCTTTGTTCATTTGCTGGCTTGTGTGAAACTGGGTCTCAGAGAGCTCAAGCTGGCCTTCAGCTGAGCTAACTGTGTGCCTGAAGCTGGTCCTACCTGAACTTTGTACTCTCCTGCCTCTACCTCGTGATACTGGGATTATAGGTGTATGATACCACACCTATTATTCACGGTGCTGGGGATCAAACCCAGGGCTTGGTACATACAAGGTAAGCAATTTACCAATTAAACTATATTCCCAGCCCTCTGGTTTTTACATTCCCTGCCAAACGTGAGTACACTCCCATGATGTCCATAATTGTTCCTCAGTCAACCATCCAATATTTAGTGCAAAATACTTATTTGTCTTTTATATAAAACTACTGTATGATACAAGAATGTGTCTGAGTACCTGCTTGTGTTGAACTTGGAACTGAAAGCCATGGGGGCTATGAAAATTCAATTACAGCCTCAGGTTGAGCCCTGCAGGAGAGAGAATTAACTAAAGGCATTGGCTTTTGCCAGGAGCATCTCTGTTGCTGTTTTGACTTTCCTGAGCTTCATGTTTTGGGGTACTATGGAGTGACCTGATAAATCTCTGCAAGAATAGGTTGGATGAGAACCATTTTCAACAAGAATTTGAACAGAGTGGTATAGGCAGAAGTTTCTGTCTTGCCATTCAGCTCCCAAATATAACCACACAGGGAATTATTATTAATTATAAATGATTGGCCAATAGCTTAGGCTTATTATTAACTAGCTCTTACAACTTAAATTTACTCATTTGGGGTGGGGTCGAGACAGGGTTTCTCTGTGTAGCTTTGTGCCTTTCCTGGATCTCGCTCTGTAGACTAGGCTGGCCTCAAACTCACAGAGATCCACCTGGCTCTGCCTTCCGAGTGCTGGGATTAAAGGTGTGTGCCACCTCTGCCCGGCTACTCATATTTATTAATTTACATGTTGCCATATGGCTTATGGCTTGTTACCTCATCTTCTACACATCCTGCTTCCTCTGCATCTGGCTGGTGACTCCTCATGACTCCACCCTTCTTCTTCCCAATGTCCTTGTAGTTTGGCTCTCCCACCTAACCTCCTCCTGCCTAACTATTGGCCAGTCAACTTTTATTAAGCCAATCAGAAGGCACCTTGGCAAAGACACATCTTCACAGTGCACAAAAAGATTATCCTATAACAGAGTAGATTCAAGGAGGTTTTATTTTTTTAAAAAATAAAGAATAGTATGAAAAGAATCTTCCATCATTAGGAAAGTGCTATCTAAAATCATAAGATAGCTTTATATACTTAGAATAACAAAAGCTTTATATAGCTTTATATACTTACAATAGCAAATGTTGACAAGAAAATGAAGACACCATAACTAGTATTTATTGTAGATAGTTATGAAAAAAATGGTAGATCCACTTTGGAAAATTCTTAATCAGTCTCCCACAGAGTTCACCATAGGATCAAGGATCAAGTTACCCCATTTGTAGGAATCTACCTGAGAACTAAAAATAGAGGCCCACAAGAGATCTATCTATACATGAATGCTAACAGCACTGTGAGCCATGGCACTAAAAGCTGAAAACAACCCAGATGTCCACCCACTTGGAAATAAACTGACACATCCCACTCAGGAATACTATTTAGCAATGAAAACAGAACTAACTGTGGGTGCCTGTTACACCAAAGATAAATCTATGAAAATGAAAAAAGTCCTCACAAAAGTGAAAATGCTTACAGAAGGATTCCATGGATATTGTGTCCTAGGAAAGGTAGAAAAGTAGGGGACACAATCAGATTTGTGAGTGCTTGGTCTGAGAACAGGAAAAGGGCAAGGGAGTGTGTGTGTGTGTGTGTGTGTGTGTGTGTGTGTGTTCATGAAAACCAAGTGTCGACAATGGAATCTTTTTCAATCACTCTCCCCCTTATTTTCTGAGTCAGGCATCAACTTCAGCTGTCAACTTGACGGCTGTGGGATGTTCTGTATGTCCTGTGGGAGCCCATTCTTGGGTTCCTCGTGGCTTTACCCAGCAGGTCCGCATAGAGGATGATTAGGACCACGGGCCTGAGTGCAGGTGTCTGAGATGGTCTGCACTTGGCTGTGCTGGGGGATGGTCTGTATGTCAAGTTGCTCTGATTGGTCAATAAATAAAACCTGATTGGCCCGTGGCTAGGCAGGACGTATAGGCGGGACTAACAGAGAGGAGAAAAGAAAGAACAGGAAGGCAGAAGGGGTCACTGCCTGCAACAGCCGCCAGAACAAGGAAGATGTAAAGTACCAGTAAGCCACGAACCGTGTGGCAAAGTATAGATTTATGGAAATGGATTAATTTAAAATATAAGAACAGTAAGCAAGAAGCCTGCCACGGCCATACAGTTTGTAAGCAATATAAGTCTCTGTGTTTACTTGGTTGGGTCTGAGCGGCTGTGGGACTGGCAGGTGACAAAGATTTGTCCTGACTGTGGGCCAGGCAGGAAAACTTTAGCTACACTTGACCCTATGCAGAGTCAGTCACCTGGGAAGGGGAACCTGGACTAAGAAACTGCCTACATCAGACTGGTGTATCTGTGAGGCATTTTCTTAATTGCTAATTGATGTGGGAGGATCCATCCCACTATGGTGGTACTAACCCTAGGCAGCTGGGCCTGAGCTGTGTACTCAGCTGTGGCAGCTGAGTCAAGCCAGAAGGAGTGAGCCAGTAAACATCTTCATTGCTCCAGGGTCTCTGCTTCAGTTCCTGCTTCCGGTTCCTGCAGTGGATTCCTGCCTTGGCCTCCCTTGATGCAGGACTTAAGTTGGAAGTGTCTGCTCGCCTTTTCCTTTGCCCACTGAGCCATCCACCCAGCCCTGCAAGAAAGAACAAATAGTAGAATCACTCTACTCCTTGATTTGGTGACAGCTGTCTGGCTGTGTCTGTCAAAACTCACTACACCATACTCTTTAAAAAGGGAGAATTTTCCTGAATATAATTAATATCTAAATGAGCCTAACTCTAAAACAAAGCAAAAGGCCAACCAGCAAATGATTCTAATCCAGACAGGGTGCTTTTGTAGAATAAAAGCAGATGTCTGCTCACACGAGAAGGCTTAACAAAACTAACCAAAGAACTTTCAACGCCAGCGTGAGGTTAGCCGGGTCTTTGTTTCCTACCTGTGCATGGTGGCTTCAGAACAGTCTCCAGTGGTGAGCACTGCTGTGAGCCAGGCATCAGCATGCCCAGGGGTGTTCCTGGGCCACCCTGTTAGTGCTGGCTAGCTGTGAATAGCTGCTCGGGCCCCCAGCTGCACACTGTCCTTCTGTGGCAGAAAGCTTATGTTCAGGGCCAAAAACCAGGCCCCAGCCACAGCCTCCCCTGGGTCTCCATAGTTATCCTTGAGCAAGGAGACAATGCAACATTTCGGGTTGCACCAACCCCTCATTTTAAAACAAAGGCCTAAATGAAAGGGCAGGTGTGCCCGGAGCCCTCCTCCATGACGAGCTGTAATTCTCAACAGAGTCAGACACGCTTGTTCTTGTGAATTAGCACAGAGCACAAGGCCTTTACCACGGTGCTAATTGCTATTGGGTGTAAACAAGAAGTCCCAGTATGTGGGCACGAGGCAGGACAAAACAGATGCCAAAGCCATTCAGGGCCCTGCCCTGCACGGGCGGGCGCTGTGCTGGTGGCTGAGAGCGACTGTCTAAATGTCAGTCTCCTGTGGGCCTGGTCCTGAGCAGTCCTAGCTGAGTAACCCAGCAAGGGCACGTCCTTCCTCCTCCCGGCCATAGTGTGATGCTCGGCACTCCGCTCTGCCTTCCCACTTACTCACACAGTGTTAGAAAAACGCACACCACCTACAACTTCTCCCCCTAAATGCTACAGGGCAGAGAAGTCACTCCTTTGCAAGGGAGAGCCAGCTGCAACCCAAGGATAACTTGGCCCACCAAACTTCTATTTTAAAATGTCTTTAATGAGCATAGTTATACATGATGGGCTTCATTTTCATTCATGTATATTTTGATCCTATTTGATCATCCCAACTGCACTCTCTTACTCTACTCGCACTGATCCCTTCCTCTTCCCAACCAGCCCTTCTTCCACGTTTCTACTTTCGTGTGTGTGTGTGTGTGTGTGTGTGTGTGTGTGTGTGTGTGTGTGTGTGTGTGTGTGTTCCAATGGGTTTCACTAGGAACACTTACAGGAGCATGAGTGATGGTTGTTTACAGGAACATTAGCAACTTCCCAATGGCTAAACCACTGAAGAAAGCCAATCCCAATCCCTACCACCACCATACTTCCAGCTCAGGCCACCACATTTCTTTAAAAGCATCAGTCTAGGCAAAAAAAAAAAAAAAAAAAAAAAAAAAAAAAAAAAAAAAAAAAAAAGAGGGTTGTTGCTCATTCATTGTGGGGTGCAAAATTGGTCTGCTTCCTTCTTTGTGCTCCGTCATGCCTTCCCAACCTTCACTACAAACATGTAGAGGGAGAAATAACTAGGAAAAAAGTTTTCTGGAATCTTCCAGACCTAAAATGGGTGATCTGTTCTCATGTTTAATTGCAACAGACATACCCATGCAGGTGGAGAGGGGCCTTCGGAGATTGGAGACATAAATGCCCATCTTCGTTGGTTTCAAATGTTCCTTTGGTAAAAAATGAAAGGCTTGGGGGAAGCACACAAGGCCTCAAGCCTCCACAAAGAATTATAAGCAACTGAGGAAGGCTGAAAGTAAGAGAAGAGCACACCAACTGGCCCGCCAACACCAAAGGGCCAGCCCTGAAATACACGCAAGTAACATCATACAGACTGAGCGGTTTGTACCTATGAATGTGTGTGTGTGTTTATGTGTGTATGTATGCATGTATATATGCAATGACAATTAATGAAAAAAGAGACTGGCTTTGAAAGAGAGACAAGACAGATGTGTGAGAGGGTTTGAAAGGAGAAAGTGAAGGGGGAACTTTGTAAATATCTTACAATTTCAAAAGGTAGAATTAGAGGACATAGACCTGAAATGTAATGGGAACCAAGAAGTTCTTCTCCATTTGTTTCTAAGAATGGCACAGATACCTTGAGGAGACAGAGGGAAGGTTACTAATAAAACCAAGTAAGTGAAGAAATGAGGGCGGGTAACACGGTTCAGTGGGTAAAGGGCTTGCAGTACCAGTCTGACAACCAGGGTTCGATTCCCAGAACCCACATACCAAAAGGTGTCCTCGGACTCTACATACATGCCATAATATGAGTGTTCATACACACACACACACACACACACTCTAAAATCAATTATTTTTTTTCTTAAGGAGAAATTATGGGCAAGAGAATAGGGAATGAAAACATAAGGTCCTCTGACTCAAGAAACTCAATCCAGGCTTCATCTCAGAGGATGCTCTTCCTTCTTACTAAGATCTTCCAGCCAATGTCAGGCCCTATGGGAATAATCTAATGACGGTGTGATTTGTGTGGCCCATAACCGGGGCTAGAATATGGGAGGCAAAGGGTGGGACAGAAGGAATTCTGCAGCCACAGCTGACCCCAGTCACTTGCTGTTGCTACAATGTTCTGGGATTCTGGAAAACATGGATTTTCTTTGCTTTACAAGGTCCTAGGCAGAGGCAAGGGTTTCTGGGAAAGAAAAGACCAAGGCCAAGCAATATGTGGGAAAGAAAGTCAGTCTTGGGGGAAATCAGTCCCCATCTTTCATATTACGTTGTAATTGTGTGCTTAGTGAAGTGGTCAACTTTGAGTTCATCACCGGTAGGCTTTTGCTATGGAACAAAGAAGTACAAAACTTACTGACTCGATACAACAAGCATTTGTTATTTAGCTCATTGGCTGTAGGTTGGCTGGGGTGCCTGAGTCCTTACATCATCTCTCCTGCTCTGGGACAACTCAGTTGTTCTCTGTGGTCTTGGGGCTCAAGGATCTGGGGGGATCTTGCATATATGTCTGGCCACTGGCCAGTTGGTTAGTATATGAGGGCCCCCACCAGGGCCTCTCAGATCAACTCCATGTATAGTCTCTCATCCTCCCACAGCCTACCCCAGGCTTCTTCACAGGGCAGAGCACCTTCTAAGAGATCGAAAGCAGAGAGTTTGAGATCCCTTATGACGAAGGCTTGGGTCTCATATTGCATCATTCCAAAGGGGAAATAAACCAATTTGCTTGATAAATGTAGCTACAGGAACTCATAGGCTATAAATCTACCACAGTTAGGCCGGAGAAATGGCCCCGTGGTTAAGAGCACTGACTGTTCTTCCAGATGCCCCAGGATGGATTCTCAGCACCCATATGTCAGCTTCAAACCATCTGAAATTCCAGTTCCAGGGCATCTAATGCCCTCTTCTGGTTTCCATAGGTACCAGGCACACACATGGTGGTACATAGACATACATGGAGCCAAAACACCCCTATACATAATAAAACAATAAAAAGAATTGTTTGAACCCATCATAGCAAATGATCTGGGCATGTTCTCTAGGGTTGATACTGGAGCTGACCATTTTGGCAAGACAGGGTGGGCAGTGAGTCCCTGGGCTTCACCTCTCTCCAACCCCAGTCCCAGGGTAACAAAGACACATCAACATGGCCAGCTTGTACATTAGTTCTGAAGAGATGAACTCCAAGTCCTCATTCTTATGTTACAAGCACTTTACCGCTGAGGCACCTCACCAGCTCATAGCTGTGTGTTTTGATTTTTTTTTTAAATTAGTACCATATTTTTGACATGATTCTTTAATCTTTTGTGGTTAATAAATATTCCAGCATATGGATTTAAATAATTTATCCATCCAGACCCCTGTTGACATATCAGTGGGCTATGCCCAATCTTTTGCTTCTCCATATAATACTATAGTTAATAACTTCACATATAAGTCAGCAGTAAATGTACCTGTTGAGTGGGAAATTGCTGTTGAACCCATGATTGCTAGGTTTAGGTTGTGTGCCAATAGCAGGAAACATACCTAGCACCCTGATCTTGATTCCCTAAATACCATTTTCCACTTAAAGGGATCAAGAACACTTGGAGAATGGACAGTTCCAGAACAGAACGGGGAGGTACATCATAGACCTGGGATGTCTTCCTGTGTCAGAAAGGTGGTCAGTCAAAATGGAAATCTGTCCAAAGATACAGGTGCCAGTTCCAAGGGTGATGAAGCATGGGAAAATTGAACATCAAAGTACGTAAAGATAGGTACAAACCATTAATTAAATCCATGAGTCCTTGCTGATATGAATAGCATATTCCAGTCTCACAGTATCTCTCTGAAAGATACTTAATAATTACAAAGTGAAAATAAAAACCCAGAAGACACTGCTATAATGAAATCGTTTTTAAAAATAGCTTCAAATGCCACAGGACACATAGTGCATCTACATATTTACAGTAACATATCACATCTCTGATACTTTCTAAAAAAAAAAAAGCTTGGATCTTTCTGGGCAGTGGTGGCACACGCCTATAATCCCAGCTCTTGGGATGCAGAGGCAGGCAGATCTCTGTGAGTTCGAGGCCATCCTGGTCTACAAAGCAAGTTCCAGGACAGCCACAGTGGATACACAGAGAAACCCTGTCTTGGGAAACTAAAAAAGAAAAAAGAAAAAAAAGTATATGTTTAAAAAGTGTGTGTGTGTGTGTGTGTGTGTGTGTGTGTGTGTGTGTATAAAAAAAATATGTATATATTAAAGTATTTATAAGTATAAAAAAACTTGAATCTAATCACGAGGACCTCAAAAGCCAAAACTGAGGGACTCGACTGAGGGAGACTCTATAAAGTAACAGAGCAAGCAATACTTTTCAGAAGTATGAGATTCTTGAAGACTTAATTAAGGATTCATCCATGTTAAATGAGACTGGGGCCTGGAGAGATGGCTCAATGGTTAAGAGTAGCTGCCACTTTTTCAAAAGACCTGAGTTCAGTTCCCAGCACTGATGTCACACAGCTCAACCTCCAGTAACCCCAACTCCAGGAGATCCGATTCCTTCTTCTGGCTTCTGTGGCACCAGCAAACACACGTGCATATATTCGAATAAAATGTTTGAGAGAGGGGGAGAGAAGAGGAGATTGAAGACAGGACACTAAATGCAATGAACCCTTAGCTCTGGAAAAGGCAAAACGACTCTGCAGTATTATATTGTTAATTTCCTTTTTTTTTTTTTTTTTTTACAGCTTTTCTGTTTTTATATAACAGTGTCTTTGTTTCCAAAATTTTTCAGGGATAAAATCAATGAAAAAGTATTGTGTATGTATCTGCGTGTGCACCCAGAGATACACAGAAAGGTGGATGAAAGAATGTGACAGCATTTCCTCTCTAATACAGATGTGATAAAATGTTGAGATAGAATAGTCTGGGTGTGCGGGGATTCTTCGCACTATTTTTATAACCTTTTTGTAATTTTTGAAATGATTTATAAGTTCAAAGCAAATATGTATAAATTTGAAACTTGGTCCGTGTCGTCATCTCACTTCCTCTAGAGCAAGCACATGTCTTCTCCCCAACACCAGCCGTGTGCAAAGATGGCGCTTCATGTATACAAAATGCACTCACACATTTATGACGACTCCCAAAAACAGGCTAAGGCACGTTCTCCATGTTTGTGTAAATGAGGCTCCCAGAAGTGAAGACAGTGAGAGGAGTGGTTAAGGACACGAGTATTTGAAACCATAATTATACGCTGTTTCACCCCAACCAGACTGGAAAACATTATAAAGTTTGAAAATACGGACGGTTGGCAAGGATAGCAAGAGACATTCTTGCTGTGTATTGGAAAGAGTGTAATTTAGCACCATTATCTCGGAGAGCAATTTGCCAATATCTAATAACTTTAAAGACATGCTCATCCTGTCACCCAGGAATCTCACCCACAGCCACCTGTGTTTCCTAAATGTTCCCACATGTGCATACACATACAGCCATATTTCCAGCAGTGCACTTTGTAGTAATAAAGAAGGAAAGATAGCTCACGTGTCCATCAAAGGATTCACATCTATGAGTTCAGCTTTCGGGAGGCTGAGACAAGAGGATTGTGAGTTCAAGGCCAGCCTGAGCTACATAGTGAAACCCTGTCTCATAAACACACACACACACACACACACACACACACACACACACACACGAAAAAAAAAAAACCTTAATGTTGAATTTAAAAAGCAATTTGCAAAAGAGTAGGTACTCGATGTGCATGTTTATAGGCTACCAAATACCTGTGAGTGTAGTTGCATACATGTAAGGAAAGCATAAAGTCCCTTTCAGGCAGGATACGGCATCAGCTCCAGTAGAATGGTCACTTGGACAAGAAAGCATGACAAACAGAATCAATATCTGAAAAGGAGATTCACCTGTGACAGCATTTCACTGTCTCCAAACAGATATGGAGCAAAATGTGCATAAATATTACCATTCATTCTACTGAAGGGCTAAGTACTTGAGCCGTTTTTTTCCTGCACTTTTTACTTCTTGAGTGTTAAAAATGCTTCATAGCAAGAAGGCTGGAGAGATGGCTCTGCAGTTGAGCTCACTAGCTGCTCTTCCAGAGGGCCCCTGTTTGGTTCCCAGCACTCATAAGGGGGCTCACAACCATCTGTATGTAACTCTAGTTCCAAGGTATCCAATGCCCTCTTCTGGCCTCCACAGGCATTACACACAGATTGTGCACAAACATACATGCAGGCAGGCAAAACATTGATACACGTGAAAATTTTTAAATTAATAACTTTATAAATAGCTTCATAGTAAAAGCAAAAAGTGAGGAACAATGAGCCTTGAAGTCAAATAGTCCCAAGTTCTGATCTCCTCTAGCTCTTGAGAATTGTACCATACACAATGTTCTTAGTGTTTCTGGATCTGGGTATCCAATGTATAGGAAAGAAGTAATATTTAATTTGAAGGTCAACTCTAAATGTGATAGTATGTGGAAAACTCATGCATGATGTCTCAAAAAGATGCTGAAAATCATTTTCATCACCATAATCCAGTGTTTTCCACCCAGGAACAATTTCGCCCCAGAGAGGATTTGGCGTTATCTGAAGACATGTTAAGCCAATATTTATTGAGTGCAGAGACAGTCCTGGCATTGAGAAGGGAGAGGCCAGGGATACTGTTAAAGAGCCTACAATGTACAGACAGCCTGCATGACTATTTGTCCCCAAATCTCGACTGTATATTGAGACCCCACCTATAGTTCTAGGCTACCCAGAACTGGACTCCAGCTTCCTGACTCCCAAGTGAGTCTCCACGACTTTAGACCTTGACCCTGTTACAAAGGACTAGAGATGGAAACTTAGCACCTTTTCTACCAATCTGCTTCATGTTGGGAAACTTAACATCTTAATGAGCAGAGCAACTACCTGGCACATACAAAGATTTAATTATGTCTCAAAGAAATGAATATCACTTGGGAGGCAGAGGCAGGTAGATCTCTGAGTTCAAAGCCAGCCTGGTCTACAGAGCGAGTTCCAGGACAGCCAGGGCTACACAGAGAAACCCTGTCTCAACAAATGTAGAATAAATAAACATAAATGAATGAGTCCTTCCAACAACCAGTCCCTGACTGCAGCCCTGTAAATTATTAACCGGTTCCCTGTGCTTTCTCTGACTCCTCATTCATTTGATGTGGTGGCTCCTTGTTTTTCTGTGTGTTATCTAAAGAGAATAATCAAGGAACAAAAAGCTCTCAGAGTCTCATATCAAAGATGCCCTTCTCTCACAATTCAGAATCATATCCATGGATTAATCTTCACATAGTCATTGCCAAGAAATACTGTGGGGCTGGAGAGAAGGCTTAGCAGGTCAAGGTACTTGCAGCCAATCCAGTGGGCTGAGTTCAGTCCCTGGGACCCACACTGTGAAAGGAAGGAACCAGCTCATGAAAGATTATCCTCTGACCTCACACATGCACCATGGTACGTACGTACACACACACACTTAAATGTCAATTTTAAAAAATTTAAAGGAACACCTAGAATATTTGGAGAGCCAGAGCTGTTTTCTAAATGGACAATGGCCACATGATGTGAAGCGAGTTGCTGACTTAGAAATGAGTGGAATTATGGCTTTTTAAGCTGGCTTGCCACGCAGTGTGTGGTCAGCATGCGTTGCTGATATTGTTGTTTTTAATGAGGTTATTTTTATTGAAACTCTGTCTTTGCTTTATCGTAGGCACTGGTTTGGTGACTCAGTCATCCTCATGTGCAGAGGACCACAATAAGTCCCTGCAGTCATCCTTGGGGCGGATCTGAAGAAGGTGAGTGCAGCCGCTGTCCCAACCTGATTTTTCTGAATATTTGGCTTGGCAACGTGGAAGTTCTCACTACCTGTTTCAAGGAATATCAAGGTGACTGCATGGTTATAATTACATTTCCGATATTATAATCATATGATAATGTAATGCAAATGTTTTCTAGTTTCTACTTATGTGAATGGACATACCAGATGTGAAGGACAAAAAAAAAAAAATCACCAAATGGAATCGTATAGTGAGTGCAAAGGACACTGTGATGAGTTTCCCTAACTTTCTGTGTGTCATCAGCTTGGTGACCTTGTGACAATTTCTTGACTTCTCAATTCTTAAACCTGTGAAATGAAACACTTGAAGGGAATTATTTTGAACGTGCTTCCTTGAACTTTAATGTGTTTCGCTCTTGTGAGAATTGAAAAACAAAGCAACGATTTCAAAGCGTGGTGGACAGCCTGGTGGGGGTGCTCCCATCACTGGAGGGCTTGCAGTAAGTCATCCCCCAACCCTTTTGCCACATCTCCCAAGATGGGATCTGTGAGGTTCAAGAAGTCTGCCTTTCTGGCACACTGCCAGGTGGCTGAGCCAGGCTATTGTGTAAGGGAAGCACTAACACATTGTTCTGTTTGCACTCGGAGCTGTGAGGTACGATGAGCTGTGTGTGCACCATGCAGATGTGAGGAGCCAGGCTCACCTTCGCATTTGTGGAAATAGAAT
Organism: Peromyscus maniculatus bairdii; assembly: GCF_049852395.1. Classification (NCBI taxonomy): domain Eukaryota; kingdom Metazoa; phylum Chordata; class Mammalia; order Rodentia; family Cricetidae; genus Peromyscus; species Peromyscus maniculatus. The sequence goes on from NC_134856.1 coordinate 41,479,041, forward strand.
TAGCAAGTTCACATCTGATGATGACTTTACCCTGTGATCCTGGGCTCTGTACCATCCCTTTGGGTGTTATCTTCCACTCAATACTTCCTGTGCTAGGCCTAAGCGTTGAGAGTGCCTCTCTGGCTTTCTTCCCCTTGCCTGCTAATGAATGAGATGACATTTCCTTTAGAAAGGACTATTGGAGAATGGCATCTCCTCCTATCTGGTACTCCAAATGTGAGCACATCAGTGTATGCTGCTTCCTGAGATATCGCTGTCATCATCTTCTAACTTAGGATCTGCTTTGAGGTCCGTCTTTGGCCCCACCAAGTTGGGCTTTCTTCCCCAAGGGACCATCACTGTAATATGCCTAAAAGGATGTGTGTTCAGGTCAATGTGTGTTTGTAGAACCAAGATGGGTTCCTAGAGAACAGAGATGGTGTCGACAGATGTCCAGGTCAGACTGCAACAGGCCACAGTTCGAGCTCTAGACAGAGGATCGGAAAACCACTCAGGCCATACCACAGTCCATTTCTGCTGCCAGTACAGGATTATGTGGCATTGCAAACATTCCACGTTGTGTGCCTTGAGGAATCACAAGGACCCCTAAAGAGACTCACATCTTAGAGGAAAACTAAATCCTAGCTTTGAAATACAAACACTGTCTCCCAGTGCTGCGTACAGAGGCTCCCCACCAGGATCAGTCTAATTGCTCAGTGGGGTGACAGCTGCTCTTCTCCAGGGCTTCAGCAGATATGATTTTCTGGCATGAAATAAAGGGAAATGGAGCCTTAAGAATATAGTGTCACTGTTGTCTACTGTGGATTGAATATAAAACTCTTCTCCCAAATCACAGGCAAGGCTTTGTGGGTGATCTGTCAGGTAAAATACTAACAAGTGCCCATTCATGAGAGAGCCACTCACCCATAAAGAACATTCCAGACGACACCCACTGCTGGCTGGGGTGGATGTGGCTTTATTTGATTTGGGGTTGATTTATTTGTTTGCCTGGCTTCTAGAACAGCATAACTTGGATTTAATGTCTCGAATACTGAATCCAATACTTCTAGGTTCACTGACTTGTTATTATTTAGCATTTATGAAGTATATGTCAATGCACTTAGCACTTTACAATGACTCATAAAAAGGTCTGATCCTGGCCATTGAGCAGAAGGTTGCTATCAGCTGAAATGCTGCCAGTGTGGAAATGTTCCTAGGACAGATCTGTATACCTTTTTCCCCACCCCCAAACAACCTGTCCCAGTTGCTGAATACATCTGAGTCCAAATAGATGTGTGATTACTGCTGCTACCATGTTGAAAACAGTATTTATTTCAATGCAATAGCTTCGATGTGGAGCTCCTGACACTTAAGAAAAGCTGAGAAAGAATGGGTAGATGGATAGATAAATGGATGTATGTGTAGATGCATGACTGCATGCATGGATTCATGGATGGAAGGGTGCATGAATGGATGGATGGATAGATGGATAGATGGATGGGTGGGTGGGTGGATGGATGAATGAATGGATGGATAGATGGATTGATAGATGGATGAGTCTGCATATGCATGAATTCATGGGTTCATGGGTGGAAAGGTTCATGGATGGATGGATGGATGGATGGATGGATGGATGGATGGATGGATGGATGGATGGATGGGTGGATGGCTTTTTCCTAAATGGACATCTTCCACTGTCCACCTGTCTCTCTGCCTAAAGCTTTATGTAAGCATTCTCCATACCTTTACCTTATAGAGCTGACTGACTTGGAAATAAACTGTTACTTTAGTGGCTTTTATGTAATCAATAACTATGGGTAGCCAGAGACATGAGAACCTGATTGCACAAAATCATATAAATTGGCAACAGTATTATGTCAATGCCAGTGTCTTGGTTTTAATGTCATAATAAAATTGTATAAGATGTTACCATTGGAGGAAACTGGATAAGGACCTGGGGCATTATTATCTTTGCTTACTGTGAATCTGTAATTATTTCAAAAAAGAATCATATTAGCTTCACGTATCTGTAGTCCTATCTCAATGTGTACACATTCCAGTCACTAGCCTCTCCACTTATAATAGCAATACCAACTGTGTCAATTCAAGACTCCACCAAAGCAGACCCAGAACAGACTTAGATCTTCAAGGGCCTCGCTGGGGGAAATGCCTGTGAAGTATAAAGTAGCAGGAATCAAGTCTTATGTCCTTAGAGCCTTCAAAGGTCTAGGCAGTTCCTGTACCTGTGAAATGGGAACAGGAAAGGAAGGCTGGACAGGAAGAGCTCAGGCCATGAGACCTTCAGAAGAACATTTCAGCCAAGCCACTGAGAAGGCCCTGCACAAATGTTGTGTGGTAGAGACGCACCAGTGTAGGAAGTGAGAGCCCCACAGCTTGGTCATTGTCTGAACATAGTAGCCTAGAACAAATATTATATGTGTTCAAAGGTGCAGACACAATTGGAGATTGGTGATTCGCTGTTTCCAGGGTGCATTTTGTTTGTCATATTTGGTGTTTTGTGGCAGAGTTTTCTTCTGTAGCCTTACAACTCTCCAGACTGGCCTGGAACTTATAATCCTCCTGCCTCTGCCTCTCCAGTGCTAGAAAACAGACAAGTATCACCAGATCTGGCCAGAACCTGTTACCTTTAGAGGAAGCTCTGAGCAGGACTCCTCTCAGCAACCCTGACTTTGACTTATTTGTCATCATAACCCACTGCATACACCCTCTAGTCATCCGCCCCTGCTCTAACAGCAGTCCCTCTCCCGGCCACATATTCTAACTTCGACCTTCTGTTTCATGTATGTATGTGAAATGTATCCATCCATGTATATATGTGTGTATGTGTAAAATATATGCATGTATGTACATGCCCTGCCCACCCAGGACAGCATCAACTCCTGGAGCCAAACCAACCGATCTGCTCTGTCTGCGTGCCATCCATCTCAGTCGGCCCTCCCGACTGCTTGGTAGACTTTGCTTTCTGTCTCCTAATTCCATGGCTGGTGTTTATTACTGCCTCCTTCCTTCCTAGAGGAACCCACACCCCCGCTGTTTTCTGGGCATGGCCTTCCCTCATAAGTCATTAATGCATTCCTCGTCTCTCCCTCCTCATCTGCAGACTTCCTCACCTGCTCCTTCCTTGCGTGCTAAAGAAAGCTTTACAAGGCTTATCCCTCCTTGGGCCCTCAGAGCCCTCTGCCCGGCTGAGTCGGTCAGATACTGTTTTGCCTCTGATGCATTGTCTCCCTCTTAGTCTGTGAACATTGGCTCCTTTATCCAAACTAAGCTCCCTCTGGATCCTTCTATCGTGTGAGCTCGTCTTACATCTATCTCCTGTCACTGTCATCCATGGACATTTCTTGCTTGCTCACCCAACGTCCTTTATCCCTCTCCCTCCCCCCAGGCTCCTGAGGCAACTTCCTCATGGGTGCCTGTGGCGGGGCCTCTCCTTAGAGCTCACCTTCCCTGACCTTCCATTCTATGTGTCAGATCCCTCAGCCTCCAAATGCGTCCTCCATGTCTCCCAGGGTGCACAGCTCTCAGCTCTCCTCTTGTCTACAGCCCTGTCACTTCGGACTTCTCTCTTTTTTGTCTGTCTGTCTGTCTGTCTGTCTGTCTGTCTGTCTGTCTTTATCATTCTTCATTTGCCTCTGCCCTCTCTGCCTTCAAGTCTTCATGTGCCTGAGATCTTAACCCTCCAGGCTCTGCAGGGATTGTTAAGTCCCAACTCTCACTTCCCACTTCAGTCTCCAGACAAAGTTCTCATGCATTCTGTGAGCATTTCACCCTCTGTGTCCACCATGTTCCCCACCCCCATATTCTCTTGTCCTTGAAGCTTTCCTGTCCTCCTTCAGCAGAAGCTAACTCATTCTGTCAGTCATATAGGTTGGACTCTGGCAGTCAAGTTGAAACAGGGCTGGACTGTGTAGCCCATTCTGGTCTGGGGCTCACCATATAGTCCACCGTGAGCCTCCAACTCATGGCCGTCCTCCTGCCTCTGACTCCCAAGTACTAAGATTACAAGCGTAAGCCAACACTCCCAGCTTCAACTTGACTTGAGTAGCCATTGTTCCGGCCACTCTTCCCCTCCAGTGTCTGTCCCCAGGGTCACTCCTCCAGTTCTAGCCTCACCATCTGCCCTGTGGTCCCTTCGGATGTCTCTCAGCTGGACTCTCTACCCTACATCTCTCCTCCGAGTCTAACGTATTCATCAGTGGCAATTTCATTTTGCCAAAGTTCTCATAATTGTCTCTTTTAATGCTGAAAACTTGGAAAGGGGCTTCACAGTGTTACAACCCTTCCTGCCCAGCAGCTAAAAAGGATTACCTCTGCTTAGCTAAACAGGTCTTCTTCTAAATACTTCCTTTCTTTTCTCAGTTTGTTCTGAGAGGCTCATTTTCCCAGCTCCCTCCCCACCATCACTGGTCCATAAAGAAAGAAAGATGGAATTGGGGGTGCTTCACTCTTGTTACTAGTCCATGCCTATGTGTTTTCACTGGGGTGAACTATCTTCCCACGGGTGTGGCAGTAGAGTATCCTGTCGGGTCTTCTCTGAAGCATAGCCATGGTGAGGTGACTAAGAGCAAGACTAGATTTACCTGCTGGGTTCAAAGGCTGTGCCCTTGCACCTGTCACTTACCTCTCTGAGCCTCAGTTTGCTCAACTACAAAATAGGCTAATACCTGCCATAGAGGTGACTGAATAAGGTCATGGACAATAGAGGCTGAGAGCCACCCTGGAATCTGTGTTACTCAGCTTTCTCTCACTCTAACCAAAAACACCCTGGACAATCAGCTTAAAGGGAGAAAGGTTTATTTTGGTTCATGGTTTCTGGAGAGTTCCATTCGTAATTGCATGGTCCCCTGACTTTGGACAAGTTTCAGGGCAGAACATCATTGTGGGAGAGCATGGTAGGGCAAAGCTGCTCATTTCATGGCAGTTAGAAAATGGGGAGGGGGCAGGCCTCAGGGTCTCAGGCCTCAAGGACATCCCCTCCTACCCACTACTTCCCACAAGGCCACATCCCTGAAGTTGTCACCATTTCCTAACAGTACCATCAGCTACAGTCCAGGTCTTCAAAATGTGGGATCAGAGAAGCAAGGTCTAAGTGCTCAGTGTTCGATATCATCATTGTTTGGTCATACGTGACATCTGACATTGTGCATCATAGTTATCCACTGAATGACAGGGAGACTAACTTGGGAATTCCACACAACCAATGAATTAATATCCTAAGGACTTCCTCTAAGACTTGGGGTACTTAAAACCATTACAATGAACAATTTTGTGGTATACAAATTTTAAAATAAAGAATATGTACCCATATCAAAAGACCTGGATGGTTAGAATTAATAACTGTGTAATAATATTTTGAATTATTTAATTTTTGAAATTATATAATTTCTCCCTTTTCCTGCCTCCAATTCCTCCTATCTTCCCCCACTTTGTTCTCTCTCAAACTCATGGTCTCTTTTTCATTCATTGTTGTTACATGACTATATGTGTGCACATGTATGTATACATACATACATACATACATACATTCCTAAATATCTGAGTCCAACCTGTTCAGTCTATATAGTGTTACTTGTATGTGTGTTTTGGGGGCTGACCATTTGGTATTGGACAACCAATTGGTGTGCTCTTCCCTGAGGAAGACTATTTCTCCCACTCTCAACATTCCGTAGTTGCCTGTGGTTCTTTGTGTAGGTTTGAGGCCTCCAAGACTTGCCCTCCCCTAGTCCACATTAGCATGTCTGCTGTCCTTGTTCATCTATTTTGTCAGTCATGTTGGTAAGACTTTATGGGTGTGGCTTCTGACATTCCTAGGACACAGTCTTTCCACCTCCTCTTCTGCAATGATCTCTAGGCCTTGGGTGAGGGAGTTATATTGTAGATGTATCTGCTGGGAATGGGCTCCACCACTCGGTGTTTTGGTTGGTGGTGGTTATTTAAATTAAGAAATGTTCTATTGTGTTATAGACATGCTATGTCAACATGCGGCTCATTGAGCACCTACTGTGTATAAGCCACTTGCTTGGTATTCCATATCTGATATCTATCTATGCTAGTGAGTATATATATACTTGATCCATCATTACTAATGAAGGAATGATTGGTACATGAACTGGTAACCGCCTGTCTGTGCAGTCTTATGACAGATGTGGGAAAAGTGTGCTTATCTTCACTGAAGGAAAATAAAAATGAAGATGTGGTCTCAAGGTGGATCAAAAAGGACCATGTAGAGGCAGGGAAATGGCTTGGTCAGTAAAGAGCTTGCCACATAGGGCTGAACACTTCAGCTGGGTCCCCAGCATCCACATCATAAGCCCAGTCTGACAGTATACACCTGTAATCCCAGCACTGGGGGTGGTATGGGGAGAGGAGGATCCAATAAGGTTGCTGGCCAGCCAGTCTAGACCAATCAGTGAGCTCCAAGTCCATTAAGAGACCTGTCTCAAACAGTAAAGTGGAAAGAAAGGTAGGGAGATAGTTCGGCAGGTGAGGACATCTGCTGATCTTCCAGAGGACCTAAGTTAAGGCCCCAGCACTCCCATCAGGTGGTTCAGAACCACCTGTAACTCCAGGTCCAAGGGATCCAACACCCTCTTTTGGCCTCTCCAGGCATCCACACTCATGTGGTACACATACACACACACACACACACACACACACACACACACACACACACACACACACACCTACCTTCTGCTTTAGACAATGTCAACACTGAACTCTGAGCCAACTCAGCCCAGCACAGTGTAAGGTTGCACCCATGCTCACAACTGTTGCGCTGTAAGATCTGCCACATCCGTGCAGAAACGGCCTCTGGCTGTGGTGTGAATGTGAGCGCTGGCCACTAGGTTTCTGAGCAGCATGCCTGTTCAAGTCTCCCTCCAGTTTTCCTAATGGATGATCTGTCTTTTTCTTACTTATAGGTCAGTGTGACTTATTGAAAAGGCTTTTTCAATAAGTAATTTTAGAATTGTCAGCAATTAATTTTAAAACCTGAGGAAATATTAGCATAGTTGAGCAAGATCACCATGAGTAGCAGCAGAAACAAAGTGCAGAGGGTCAGAGAAAATGCTTTAGGTGGCCTTTTTCATGCGAATATCTTCAAACACAATGGGGACTTTTGCTCCATACAACTCACTAATGGAAGAGGCCAAATCCTATAGGAGAAATCTGGCGTTCCTCCGGCAGTTCCCCGCAAGTGTGAGTACAAGGCAAGGCCACCTTTAAATGGCAATAATGCAACTGGAATAGATCATTCAAGGGAAGGAGACATATTATTAAGGGCAACACCACCATTGACACTTGTTAGCTTGTCTCCGAACAAACACTACAGAGCAGCAAAGCTTAAAATGAATGAAATGGTATCCATTCTCCAGCTAATGAAAATGCTTTGGGCTCCGGGCCAGAGAATAGATTTGGATCATAGATGGAGCTCTTTTTCCAGGGCCTTAAATTTGAATGACTAGAATTATTTTTAAAGTACCATCCTACTCAGTCTTTTGGAATAAAAACATGGTTTTCAATTTCAAAAGAAAAAAATCTTCATTCAACATAAAGATGGAATGCACCAGCTTGGACCAGCCTCATTCATGGGTTCAGTAAAACAGACAGCACACTCCAGTGTAGATGGGTTATGTAGTGGAGATACCTCTTGTAACGCCTTCCTTGCCCCACAGTCCACACATGCATACATTCCACATGCATGCTCATATGCCTGCACAGTGCATATGTATATAGATGCAGGCACACAAAGAGAGGTACATTATCTATATAATGTGTATGCAAGCATACACCAAATGCATGCATATATAAGCATGCTATATACCCATACGTACACATAGGAACACATAGACACATGTATACACTCACACACATACTGATGTTTTGTGCCTATGAAGCTTAAAAAAAATACGCACATCTGACATGGAATAGAAAGAGGTGCGTCTTCCCTCTACAAATATCATGTACATGTTATATAATTATTACACATAATGTATAACAAGTTCCTACAATAACAGATATTACACATATTTTTGTATGGACTTCTAAAACACCCTGCTTTTCAACCACTCTAGAACAACTAAGGCATTTTAGAATTGCTAGTTTGTGTAGATTTTTTCCAGCTCAGAATAGCATATAAGAAAAATCACCTTAATTCAACACAGTAAGTATCTCATCACCATTGTGTGGCATTTAATTGTCTAGGAACTGAAGTCAGTTGCAAGATTTAAGAGTAAAAAGGAAAACCTCAATTTATTGCGTATTTTAAGAATGTCATATTTAAATGAATAGACTTTCTTTGAGACACAAGTATTTAGAAGGAAAACACGTAGTAGAAAGGTGTTCTTGCCTTTCTGATAAATGAGGTGGCATTAACAGGAAATATACATTAATTGAGACATCCTTTCATCTGGGATGAAGCCCCCTTCCAAATCAGATGTCTTCCAAATCAGATGTGGTAAAGTTGTGGCCAAATCCTGGTCTACCCTAGACTTCAGTGGGTGTCAACCTGCATCCAGGATTCATAGTCCATCACTTGCAGACTTCTTGTCTTAATCCCTGTGTTCACAGCTCTAAATTCACTTGAAGAGGTCCTGTCTGGGAACAAAGATAGTAAAGAGCTGTGGCTGAGGCTGTTAGCAAAGGCATATTCCTCCAGGCACCTGGCCAGAAGGAGGCAGCCGGACAACAGCAGTCTCCAAGTGCTGAATACCAAGAGGACTCAAAGGAACTCCTAGCAGATCTTCCCACAGCTTCTCAGCCATGCCCAGGGGATCCTTGAGGGTGCTGCTGGTGAATGTTCAAGCTCTCTTGGTGTGGCATGCAACACTTCTCAGAGTTCTGTGGGTGCCTGCCACACTTGCGTTCCACTTGTGAGCTCACATAGTCTCGTGGACTCTTGAAAGAAATAAGTGTGAGTTTCCAGAAACAGACGGGCAGACCCTCCTCTGCCAGCTGCATCAGAGCAACACTGCATCTACCCATTCCCCACAGGGAACAGAATAGCCAAGGAGGCCTCTGTGACTGTCCCATGCCAACTAAGATGGAAGAGCCCACATCCTGTTCCACAGCCTTTCTGTCCATGAAGAGCAGCTTTCCGCCACACAGCGAATCTTCCAGGGCCTCCAGCCGTCAGCACTCCTCAGACTTGGTGCTTAAAGGGAGCCTCAGAGTCTGGAGAGATGGCTTGGTGAATACAGCACCCACTGTACAAACGGGAGGGCCTGAGTTCAAATCCCCAATATCCTTGTAAAACCCAGACATACCAAACATCTGTAGCCCAGGCCTGGGGAAGCAGAGACAGGCAGATCCCGGGACTTGCTGGCCAGCCAAGCTACTCGGATCACCAAGCTCCAGATTTAGTGAGGGATCCTATCTCAAAGAATAAGGTGAAGAGATATTAAGGATATTTAATGTCAACCTCTGGCCTCTACATGCATGTACATGAATTTGCATATGTATCTGCATACATGCACACACACACACACACACACACACACACACACACACACACACACACTGGACTTTCTGAAGCCTCTGGACTTCCATACTGTGACTTAATTAACATTTTTCTGACGACTTAGAGCATTTTAGTGCTATTACTAATATTGACTCCATAAGTCATTGCTGAATAGCTGAGTTCTGGGGTGAATAAGGTTACTTTGTAAATCCAAATTAAGCCACTAAGCAGGCCGGACAGACAAAAGCCCAAAGTGTTGGATGTTCCGCTGGGGTACTTTTCTATATATTCATTATAATCACCGAAGCAAAAACCTAATGGAAGCTCTTCATAGTTTAGCATCTGCCATCAGATGGGAATATCAATTCCATCTACCAAAGAGAGGATTACAGGCAGGTCCAATATAAAATGCAAATGTGGTAGCTTGGTGAGCCGCATGTGTCAGCTACACTTCACCTGAGTCTATTAGCCTGGGAGCTTAAAGACAGCCAATGTTCTGCTGGAGCTGCTTCTCCCATGAGCCTCTGCGGGTTCAGCGGACATGTGTAGAATGAGGACATTGATGACTGAGGGATAGAGAGAGCAGGACACAGCAATGGAGGCATGGGAAGATCCGCCTGTATTCTCGGAAAGACTGCCATTGGCTCAATATGAGCTGTTTCTAACAAAGGTTACCTCTTCTGTAATGAAAGTGAAGGTTCATCCGTCCTTCTGGTCCAGGCTAACCATTTCCAAATCCTTTTATTTTGTTGTATAATCCACCTCAGCTGAACGGAGGGAGGTCGACCAGTCTGAGCCATGGCCTTGGCTCAACCTTGGTGGTTCTGCAGCTCCATGCAGCACTCAGCTCCCTTTGTTAGCCCTCACCATGGTAGATCGCCTCTCACTGGTGTATGCCCCAGACTCTGACCTATGTTTTGCCATTATAACTCATTACACTATCACAGTTTTGCCAATACCACTGCCCTCCTGGGTAGAACTTTTTGCCTGAATGCCATGTGGTCTATCATCCCATGGTACCACCCACTTCTTCCAGCCTCTTCTCCAGAACTGTCCCATCTCACTCCACCACTCACAGCTAACAGCAAAGCCTCAGGCACTGTGGAACCGCCCTCTTTAAGCCTTTACTCTACCACCAACTCGCCTGTTAGACATTAACCAGCCCTGTGCCGCTGGTCTATTACAGCGTGACCACTTCCAAGCTCTGGGGCTTATATATCCAGTGGCATCTCTCTTTTCCAAAGGAGTATCTTGCAAATTGCTACACAAAATGACAGAAATAAGCAGTCCCTTTCAAAAGAACAGTCCTAAATCTGGACATGGCAATGCATCCTGTAATCCCAGCACTCTGGAGATGGAAGCAGGAGGATATCGAATTTGAAGTGAGACTGACGAATTAGACAGACCCTGTGTGATTAAAAAAAAAAAAAAAAAAAAAAGGAAAAGGAAGAGGTTTGAAGAGGAAAACGAAAAGAAAAAAGGGGGGTATGCAGGCCGGAGGAGACCATTGGATGTCATCTGTTGAGCCCAGAGTAGGAAAGGAAAGGAGAAGTGACCCCAATATCCAAGTAAAAAGCCAGGTGTGGCTGCATAAACCTGTCACCCCACTGCAAGAGTGACCCAGAGACAGGAGGGTCCACAGGGCTTGCTAGCCACCAGCCTCACCAAAAACACTGAGCAGTTCATTCAATGAGAGATCTTGTCTCCAGGCACTAAAGCAGAATGCAACAGAGGACACCCAGTGTCCTCCTCTGAGCCCTGCATTCGCACACCAACACACACACACATCGACACACATGCCTGCACACCCACATGCACACACATGTATACACTACACACTGAAAATACAACAGAAGATTTATAGAAATTACATAATGAACTTCAAAGTCAGGGCTGTTCTGTGAGCCAGGTCATCATAGTCTACTTGAAAAGAAAAGGAAAGCTTCCATTTTCGTCTGTATATTTGGGTCGTGCAGTCATCCTCATTTACGTGGATTCTATGTTGGTGAGTGTGCACATCCACTGAAAGTCTGTTGTGACTTCAAAGTCAGAATGTATGGCACTTATGTGTTATTCACGGACATGGGAAGAGAGGTGACAAGTTCCCAGCCAAGCAAGGTGACTCCATATGACTGATTCATTTCTTATTCTGTAAACAAGGCTTCTTTCCCTGGGGCTCCATTTTTCACACTGTCTATTTTGGGTTGGTGACATCACTTCTGAGGTGATGTCACTATTAAGATGCCCCCAAGCATAGCACCCAAATACTAGCTAGCATGCCCAAGAAAAATCCCTTTAAGAGCCTCCCTCGGGCCTGAGTCACAGTGCTGGTGGCTGAGTTCATTGCTCATGAAGTGATGGTCATGTTTAATAAGGCGTCCTTAGACACACGTGTTTGTCAAAAGTGCAGTGGCCAGAGGCTTGCAGGACCCTAAGAGTAACCAAGAGCATCAGCAGTGACTTCATAGACCAAAACAACAGCAAATAATAAGAATCAATGTATTGCCGGGCAGTGGTGGAGCACGCCTCTAATCCCAGCACTTGGGAGGCAGAGACAGATGAATCTCTGTGAGTTCGAGGCCATCCTGGGCTACAGAGTGAGTTCCAGGAAAGGGGCAAAGCTACACAGAGAAGCCCTGTCTTGAAATAAACAAACAAACAAACAAACAAATAAATAAATAAATCAGTGTATTTAGGGAGTCCTAATAATGGCAGTGAGGTGTGGTACCAATGATGTCATGCCGTTTTCTCTTCTTGTTATTCAGTATTTTTGAAACTTCATACGTGATATAATGTGTCTTGATTACATCCACTCCTTCCTGCCCCCCACAACTCCACTCATCTCTTCTCAAATCCATACCCTTTTCTAATATGTGAAAGTGTGTGTATCTCCTACTGGATCCAGTTAGTCTTGCCCCCTGTGCACAAGGAAGTAGTGCTGGCCACTGGGGCCTGGACAACCTATTGGTGGGACAGGAGGGGGAGGGGTGTCCCTGGAGCCCCGGAGAACACTGATCTCCCTTGCTTAGCAGCCTTAGACTGCCCATAGCGCCTCACGTGTGGGTGTGGCCTTGTGAGCCTGTCCCTCATACTATTTTCTGCATCGTGGAAGATGAGATCTTCCAGAGTCATCTCAGTCTGTCTTCATGTTAGCACGGGTGGACCTCCTCACCGTTCAGATCTACCCAGTACTGAGCCCCACCCCACCCCCACCCCCACCCCTTGCATCTGCGCTGGGAGACAGGCAAAGAAGCAGTCCTTGACCTCAGGCACTCCTACCCTTATTGACATGACCAGACTTAACGTGACAGACGAAAGAGAAGTGGAAACATAACTAGCAGGGTGGACCAGCTCCCTGAGGCACAGCTCAAGGGAAGCAGGGCAGTTTTCTAGTGGTGACCTTGAACTGTTAATTTCATGTTTCCTCCCAGGAACTCTGCAGAGAAAGTCCGCCTGTAGCCGGGCCTTCTAATTAACTCTAAAGTTCCTACCACATCAGCCAACACCTGTAGACCACCCTCAAGCTTGCCTCTCTCCTGACTAGAGTCAAAAACCTGATGTAGGTGAGAACAGCACCATAGGAAATCCCTCTTTGTCTATAGGAAATGATGGCCATGTTTCCCTCGGCCTGATGACATTGGAGACCTTGTAACCCTACAGCTGAAGAAACAGAAGTTATGGCATTCAAACTAGAAACAGTAATGTTGTTTTACGAAGCTCCTAGTCTGTGCCAAGGTGCTGGGAAGACAGAGGTAAATGTGACGTCTCTGCCTGCATGTATCTCATGATCTAATAGGAAAGCTTGGTCACTGTAAAAATGGGAGAAATGCCTCCGTCGAGGGTGGTACAGGTGGGGCTGGTGGGCACACAATCTGGGTGGAGGCTTGTGCTGCCTGATGGAGTGGAGTCTTGAAGGTGGAGAAATCCAGCAGATGAAGGAAGTAGGGGGTGACCGTGGGGTGGTAGGGGTTAACATCCTAGTATAAAGAGGGAGAGACATGAAAGGGTTAAGGGGCATAGAGTGCAAACTAGGGGATGTATAAGAGAGAAGGCAAGTGGGAAGTGATGCCTGGCTCATGAGTAACCTTGAAAGCCAAGTAGGAAGAAGCATCCTCTGAAGGATGCCACGGAGGCCGTCAAAACTATCACCTCTGCACTCCCTGTGGCGGCTCAATTAAAGTGGTACAGAGAATGCATCATGGGCCGGGCACATCTGAGGATGAAGAGAGCAGTCTAGCTCTTGGGAAAACCACTAAGGAAATAAACCAAGAAAAGAGAAATGAGAACACAGCAAAAGGCCACCCAGAGAGGAAAGCGCTAGCCAGCTGCCTGGGGTCGCCTTACATTGCGCAGGGCAAGCTGTAGCTGAGAACAGAAGAATGCAGGCCTGTTCCGGGGCAGTCATAGCTAAGAGAGTAAAAAGGGAGATGAGGTGCCCAGAAGTGAAACGAGAGATAGAACAGTGGCAGATATAACAGGAGGGAGGCAGAATCCCATGACGGTGGGAAGGGAAGCACAGTGTAATTGACCATGAGTGGCCAGGAGTGTTGGTGAGGAAGTAGACAGAAGGGAGGAGGTAAGTGATAGGCAGGAGTCTGTATCCCAGCTACATCAGAGGCTGAGACAGGACCACCTGGCCTACAGAATGAGTTCAAGGCCAGCCTGGGTAACTTAGCAAGACCTTGTCTCAAAATAAAGTGTAAAGGGGGCTGGCAGGATGTCTCAGGTAACGATGCTTGTCTGCAAGCTTGACCACCTGGGTTCAATCCCTGGAACCCACATGGTGGAAAGCGAAAACCAGCTCCTGCAGACTCTCTTCTGACACCCTCACATGCACCTTCACATACATGTGCACACACGGAATAGACAAATGTAAAAGCTGTTTAAATAAATAAGATATAAAAAGAGGGCTGCATGGCATAGCTCAGGACTGAATGCCTGCCTGGCATACACAAGCATTCCCCAGCTCATTTCCCAGCACCTGCCTCCCCCTCAAGAAGCAAATGTAGAACAGCTGGTGTTTAAACTTGACTTTCAAAGGAAGGAAGGATGTAAGTGCTAATGTTGGAGAATGGAAGGCTAGTGGGTGGCTTGCCATAGCCACTGTAGTGTAGCTTTGGTTGCTCATGACTGATAAGACACAGGGAACATGATACAAACAACACGGCCCACACAATGCAAGCCTCAGAATGAGGAAAGTGGATGAGCTTTTGGTCAGGAGTTCAAACGAGGGGGTCTTTAACGCAACCTTCCAGAGAGTAATAGATCACGTCAGAGTCCGACCCAATGCCCTGTGATGGCTTCTCTGTAGCTCCCCCCTTAGGCAAGTTCTGTCTTAGAGTGTGCCATCTGCAAAATAAGCCTTGCAATAGCTAGTCACGCATGTCGCGGGCTGCAGTGAGAAGCAAGAGAATATGTGGGAAGGGCACTTTGAAGACTGGAAAGCCTCACACGATTGTGAGATGTCACCATGTGAGAACAGGGTCCTTCTCTCTGCCCTTTGCCATTTGCTGAAGGGCCTTTGTCTGTGGCCATGATTTCAAGCACCAGGGAAGCTTCCTTGCAAACTGCAGGCAGGCCCTTTCTCTTCTGGAAATTTTCATCTGTTTAGTTACTATCCCCCTAACTGATCAAGAAGGACAGTCTACAGACACATTAGACACTTTAAAAGAGAAAAAAAGGAAGGGAGGAAAGGAGGGAGGGAGGGAGGGAGGGAGGAAGGAAGGAAGGAAGGAAGGAAGGAAGGAAGGAAGGAAGGAAGGAAGGAAGGAAGGAAGGAAGGAAGGAAGATGTTGAGGTTAATGAGCTGGCTCATTTAGTCAAGTACTTGACATCCACAAACAAGGACTTGAGTTCAGATCCCCAGTATCCACCTAAAAACCCAATACAGAGCACATGTCTGCAATCCTGGTGACTGGGAAGGTAGAGAGAGGTAAATTCCTGGGGCTTGGTGGCCATTCAGTCTAGCCAATCAGTGAGCTCCAGGCTCAGAGAGAGACCCTGACTGAAAAACTAAAGTGAAAGGGTAGACCAACATCACCCAACATCAACCTCTGGCCTCCACATGCACAAACACACACACCCATGCACATACCTGCAGGTGCATGCACACATGCATACACACATACATACACTGCACACATATATACCACACACACATACACACACACACACACCTGCAGCTGCATGTACACATGCATACACACATACATACACTGCACACATATACACCACACACATACAAACACACACACACACACACATATCAAACTAAAAAGAGAAGAAGAAAATTAAGGTACTCCTAATCATAAATAACTTTTAAAAATACTAGAGAAATATTGTGGTTTATGCCTAGAATTCCAGCACTTAGGAGATTGAGGTAGGAAGATCTCAAATTGAAGGCCAGCCAGGGCTACACGATACAAATTATTTCTATATATTTAATCTTCCAAGTTAGGAAGTGAGGAAAGAAATGTCTGTGAAGGCCACTGGCTCAGAGAAAGCTGCCATCACAGAGCAGGCACAACGCAAGTTTATTCATTTTCTTCCCCTTTATTGCTTCTACTTAGCCTTTTCCTCCTAACCCAATAGAACAAGTCTTTCCATGATGTGCTTAATGTATTTCTAATCACTAAAACATAAAATGACCCATGCTAGGTATTCTAGACCAAAATAATAGCTGCAAATTGTGCAGGCCTTTCATCGGGAAGCAGAGGCAGGCGGATCTCTGTGAATTCAAGGTCAGCCTGCTCTGCATAGTGAGCTCCAGGCCAATCATGTCTATGTAGTGAAACCTTGTCTCAAAAAAACAAAACAAAAACAAATGAAATAGCTTCAAAGTGGCAGAATATTTATTGTTAAAACAGTTGGGCAGGGCTGTGGTGGCCCACACGCCTTTAATCCCAGCACTTGGGAGGCAGAGCCAGGTGGATCTCTGTGAGTTTGAGGTCAACCTGGTCTACAGAGTGAGATCCAAGACAGGCACCAAAACTACACAGAAAAACCCTGTCTCAGAAAGAAAAAAAAAAACTGTTGCAAGTATGAGTTCTTCAACACACAGGTAGGGTTTGGATGTTTGTTTTGTTCTGTTTGTTTGTTTTTAGTTATCTTAAAGATTTCTATTTTTATTTTATATACATGTGTTGCCTGTATGTATGCTTGGTGCCCACAAAAGCCAGAGGCGGCCTTAGATCCCCTGGAACTGGAGTCACAAACGATTGTGAGCCACCATGTGGGTGCTGGGAATCAAATCCGGTCCTCTGCTAAAGGAACAAGTGTTCTTAACCATGGAGCCATCTCTCCAGCCCCTCACTTTTTAAATTGGTGTATTTGGGGATGTGAATGTGTCTCAGTGGTAACAGCTTGCCTGTCATGTATGAGGTCCTAGAGTCAATCCCCAATAGGGTATTTTTTTTTAAGTTAAAATGAATGTATTTTCTATTTAAACACACAATTCTAGCACCTGTTGGAACACTGTGGAAAGTCAGGCAGCATGGAGCAGGGCTTTTCTTTTTCACAAATGCCAGATAATCAGGAATAAAGGCTCTCTCTGCTCTTTAGGTCATCCCTAGCCTTTCTCCTGTGTATTGTCTCTTGAAACTGGGCCACTGATCCTTGAGCAGTTCAGAATATGTGAGCCCACTTTAAAAGCAAACCAGTAAAGAACAATGCAACAGACAAAATTAAAAATTAAAATAAAGAAAGTGCCAAGCTTGTTGGCATAGACCTGCAATCACAACTACTCAGGAGTCTAAGGCACGAAGATCCCGAGTTCAAAGCCTACCTGTGCTATAGGGTGAATTCAAAGAACCCTGAGTAACTTGTTAAGACTTTGTCTCAGATTTAAAAGAAAAAGTAAAAAGAGGGTGTGGGATATAATTCAATGGTAGAGTTCTTATCTAATGTGTCCAACGTCCAAGGTTTAGTTTCACTATCACCCCAAAAAAGGGCAAAGGATAGGGGGGAGGAGAAAAAAAGCAGAAGAAATTCTAACACCTGTTGGAATAAAGAGAATAGAAAGAAAAAGAAGCTCCATTTCAATAGCCCAGTACTTTAGGTGGCCTGGCCAGCTCTTCCCAGGCATTCTGCTTACTGTAGTGATGGACCCCTTAGCTGCATATCAGAGCGTTACTCTTCATTGCTTCCTTTTATTACAGAGATCAAAATAAAAGCAACTGCTCTTGCAGAAGGCCCAATGCATAGCAAAAGGAAAAGTTTTGTTTTACTTCAAAAGTAGACACAAGAAGCACTGGGGCTGTGGATCAGCAGGAAGGGTTGCCTAACATACTCAAAGCCCTAGGTTGTATTCCCAGTGCTTGATAAAACTGGTCACGTTGGGGCACAGCTGTAATCCCTGCTCTTGGGTGGTGGAGACAGGGATATCAGAAGTTCAAGGGCATCCTTAACTACATAGCAAGTTTGAGGCCAGCCTAGGCTATGTGAGACCATGACTCAAGAGGAAAAAAAAAAAAAAAAAAAACAGGGAGGAGGGGATAGAGTCAAGCCAACTGTGGACATTTGTACCTGGACTACCAATACTTAGAAGCTGAGAGAAGGATCACCATGAACTCCAGGCTAGCCTAGGTTACAAAGTGAGACTCTGCCAAAAATGGGGTTGTGGGGGGTGGGGAGGTGGTTAGGAGCAATTGCTCAAAAGGTTCCAGGATGTTCTTCTGACCTTTACAAGGTCAAGAAACTTCGATAACCTATGCCTGCGCCTGAACGGAAAGACATCTGGTAGACCACACTTGTCATCTAGAGTCAGCGTGATAAAGCTCGCTGAGGTTCATTAACGCAGACATGTTGATCAAGGCTAGTCTGTGCCACACAGGAGAACTATTCCTTAGCAGTGCATTCTTTGGCTTTTGTCAAGTGGCCCGTTGTCTGTGGACTTTCCTATTCTCCAGCCACAGAGGAGAAAGCCAACCCTACCCCCCTGGATTTGGCTGTTATGAGGTTTAAAGAGGATCATTCGTTTTCATTACAGCCCTTGAAGCCCTTCTGTCCCTCCTCATTAATGAATTTCCAGTCTTTCATTTAAAAACACAACACAACAACAAACAAACAAACAGACAAAAGGATCCGGCAGAGGACGCAGTTAAGTGGCTGGCGGGCATGACTGTGCGGGCTTTAGAGGAGGGGGGATGGCCATTTGCTGACTGTGAGGAGAGGCTGACATCCTTGGTTAGTATGCTAATTTTGTCTCTTCCATTTAACATTCAGATCAGGTCTGTACAGGCCCTCCCTAGCCGCAGAGTCCAGGGATGGGTGGCTGTCTGCCTAGCAGCATAGAACATGCTTTGCATGAATTACATAAATACCCAAGCATCCAGTCTGCACCGACCTCACACTTTCCCTCCCTCTTCCAGAGACACACAGACACTGAGCCACATGCATGCAAGCACGCACTGCACATGATGCTGACACATGTACCCACAAACAGCACAGGCACAGGGCTCTATGAATACTGATGGCATGCAGAGAGGTACCCTAACCATCCAAAGCTGGATTTAGTCCATATTCTTTGGGTCTCTAATGTATGTGCGAGATGCTCAGGGAAACTTGAGATATATTGGGGAGCCCAAAAGAAAGAAGCAAGGTAAAAGTTAAGAAACCCCATTTGTAGGAAATCTTATCTAAACTACCGTATCCAGGATATTTTTCAAAGTCCACTTTTCCACTCATGGAAAAGAGAACTGTATAGCTCCATTAACTGAACACCCAGAGAAAAGAAAATACAACTGTTTTTATTCCTTGGTGTCCCCACTCTGTCCATGTGTGTTTGGAACACTGTATAAAAAGCGTTCATGGTTGGTTTGGGACTCACCAAGCCACAGCTGGGTGACAACAGAGGAATCCCCAAACCAGCTGCCATATGTTGGTCCAAATGGCAAAGATGACCACCTGGCACGTTTGCCAGAAGCCTCGCCGAGGCAAAACTGAATCTCCCCAAACTGCTCTTCCCAGGATCACTCTGCAATGGCGAGGCAGCTCCTGGAGACAGACAGGAGGAGGAGCAGCTACTAGCAGAAGGCATGGATTGGAGTTGCTTTAAACAGATGGAGCGATTTTGAGCCCGCAGAAAGACTCCAATGCAAAGGAATGGATATGTTGGCTTTCAGTGCTTGGGTCTGGTGTGGATTTGTTTTGGGTTTGTTGTTGTTGTTTTTCCCAGCATATGGCATGGCTGTGTAAGCTGGCATGCCATGGCTCTTTCCTGAATCTTGTCCTCTTGTGCCCACAATAATATTCCTAGACTCAGCTGAGGAACTCCAGCGGTTCCCATGTTCACATCGGAGCTTCCCAAGCCATGGGTGTTTTCTCCGAACTGCAGACTCGATTTGCCTTGATTATTATTTTTTTGGCTCTGATCCAAGATGTCTTCCTGTCATCATCTCACCGTCTTTTCCAGTAATCCCTTTTTTAAACATCGCCAACAATTAGTCGATTTATCTCCATCACCAAGGACCACCGCCCACCCCCATATCCACATCCACATGCAGACATACACTCAGCTGAGCCCCCATCCCTGTCTTGTTTTGCCTTGAAGTATAAGAAATCACAGCTTCTCATTAGCTGGAGAGCACGTTTGGAACGGCTTTGTGTTTACTCACTTAGTAAGTGATGCTGGCCTTTTTAATTATCCTCCTTCCGCATGCCATTTAGAGCAGCAAGCTGTTCAAATCAAAACGAACGGGTGCACATCCTCGGCGAGGCGGTTGGAAAGGAATCCTGGTTTGTTTGTTGTTGTTTTTTTTTTTTTTTACCTCACTGCTGGCTGCGTCCTTCCTTGTCTGTCAGCAAGCCAAGGAATCCCCCCACCAAAAGCTCTTACGTAGGAAGACACCAAAACCGTGAGTCACTTTTCACTCTCAGAGCCGAAGAACCCCACGGCATTTTGCCCCTAGCAGCAGACCCAAGATGATGGGGCTTTCTTCCAAGCCATTGAGATCCCTAGGACCAGGTGTCCAATCCTCACACCATTCTCTCTTGGCTGTTGCTCCCTCTTTCTCTTCCTCCCTTCTCCATCCTTTCATCCTGGAGCATTCTCCTCTTCTTCCCTTCTGAGATGTGACAGCCGCAGACCACAGCCAGAGCTGGGGTCCCTCTCACCTCCTGTTATTTTTTCCCCTGCAGCAGCCTTTAGCTGCTACCCTCTGCAAGCTGGATCACCAAAGACACACGACTCGCTCACAATGAATAATCAATACGGATATTGATCTAGGGAAAAATGTTTGTAAATTCCTGAAAGAGAATCAGGAGCCGGGGGCAGGGAGGTTCGTGGGGGACGACGCTGCAGAGCTCCACGGCGGCGCTAGGAAGCAGGACCGCTTTTGGATCCCCAAGTTTGGCCAGCTCCGAGGTGACGGTACCGGAATGCGTGCCGATGAGGGTGTGCGCGTGTGAGGATGGTGCTGTGTTGTCTCATTTCTCTACAGCTGCTTTCCCTGAAGAATCAGGAGCCACATGGTCGGGAGCCCCCGTCAACGCCATGTCTTGGCTGCGGGCCAGCACTGTTTTGTTTTCATTATCACACGCTACTTTGCAATTTGCATAAATACAGGGTTATTTTTTATCGTGTCGCCCAAAAGATAGAGCAGGGGGAAAAAATAGACTCTTTGTTGTGTGCAAGAGGGGCTTGCTGCCTACTCATCGAGGCTAAGGATTTGCCTCTTGGGCAGAGCTTTGGGGCATATAGTGAGGGCTCCAGAAGAAATACGGGCAAAGGAGAGATAATAACATGAGGGGAAAGAATGGGGAGGGGGATGTAGGATTTAATGAGAACCTCAGGAAACTCAGCTTGGTAAAACCAAATATTAAAGACCTGTTCTCCTCTGCAGAGAGTGATGAAGGCTTAGGAGAACAGGGTGGAGGGGGCTGCCCCGTCTCTCCTTAGATACCTTGGCTTCCTTCTGCTGGAATGAACCACTGGTACGGGGGCAGCCATCACAGTAAACATGTGTGCGCTTTATTTTGACTCCCATGTAAAACACGGGAAGACCAAGGATAGACCATGAGTTCCCTCTCGGCTCTGATGGTTTTCCCCAAAGTGAGAGGCTTCATACCCAGTCTGTCTCCTTCCCTTCCTAACAGATCGAGCCCTTCTGCTCTCCAAATTGCACCTGTCCAGTAAAGTGTGTGTGTGTGCCCCCCCCTCCTCAACCTCAGCAAAGCTGGCACAGAGCATGATGGCTCAATGATGAGCTGGGATGGCTCCATCCTGCATGTACTTCTTAGCCATGGAGACATGGGCTCAGACTCCCAAAGTCATGTCCCAAATGGGTGTCGGGCACTCACGTGATTCTGGAAGTAGACCTTCAATTTAGAGAAACCGCCCGACTCTCTCAGCAATTAGCGGGTGGGCACCTTCCCACAGTGGCCTCTGCTCCTTCTAACTCTCCTACTCACTGTGAATTTGCAGTTTGGCAATAAAAAAAAAAATCTTTGAAATCAGTCTGCCCTTTCTCCCCTGGCCCTATCTCCTCCTGGGCTGGTGACAAAGGGGATGTGTCATTGAGATCGTCTCGCTGTCAGGAGTAAGACCTCTACATGAGGATTCAATTCCAGCACCCCTGTCCTGAAAGGCGCTGTCCACTTTATCAGCCGCCAGCAGCACCTCAGCAGCGGCGGCGGCAGCAAACATGGCTTTTTCTTTTTTTTAATTCCCTTTCTGTCTTCTGATTAGCTCTGGCAATCCAATTAGCAGAGGCATTTATATCACACAGTCTGAGGTTCCCCTACACATCATGGCAGCTCCAACCCACTCATAAATCCCACCGATACTACATCTTCCTGTGACATGGATTAATTACAACACCAGACCCTCCTAAGTAGGTCTACCAGTACAAGTACATAAGAATATTAGAATTAAAGAAGGGGCCAAAAGGAATGTCTTTTGTCTGTTATCAAGAATGCACCATGGCTGCCAGGGAAGTCAGCATCATTCTCCATCTTCGCACCAGGGCATTGTTCAAGCAGATACTGAAGAGCCCAAGCGGGCCTGAATAGTGCATCCTGGGGGATTCAGGAGTGATCTAATCATGGCACACCCATGTGTTTGTTTGTTTTTTCATATCTTTGGGCCCTTTATTGTGAAAGTTCAGAGCTCTTAGTGGCTCATTTCCTACTTTGGTCCATACGCCACCCAAACAGTTAAACTGTTTTAAAACCCTTCACAAAGAGAGATGTCTTTATCTTCATTGATATTCCACTACAGTCAGGCACAATCATGATATTGTGGTAACTTTGCATCTATCTACAATTTCATTCCGGATTTACCCTTACATTCATCAACCTCTAGCATCTTTCTATCCATTCATCTAGCTATATTCATTTAGATATCAACTATTTATTCTGCTTCCCGGTCATCTATTCATCCATGTGCATCTCACTATCCATTTTCTAACCATGTATTGATCTATGAATTTCTTTCTATTATCTGTCATCTACTTGTCTATCCATTTGTGTCTCTCTTAATTCATTCATCTGCATTATCCATCTATCTGTTTTTCTATCTATTCATTAATCCATTCAATCATCTACGCTGGCGTGTTGGTGACCAATCCCTTTTTATTCTGTGCCTTTTGTTAGCTATGATCTTAACAGGATCCCAGATTCACATTTCCAATCACTTTTAAGGTAAAAAAAAAATGGCCATTTTCCAAATGAAGTCTATAAATGCTATATGCTTTGCTGTCCATTCTTGAGTTTAAAGAATGAACTAAAGAAATAAATCAGCAAAATCACATGGTTTTAAGTGAGTTAAAATTACAAGGAAAATATTTTATCCTAAATTCCTGGAGCAATTTCCTTGCTTAATAAAATAGGCATTTCTGTTCAACTTAAACCATGCCTCTAGGAGAGGTAGATTTTAGATAATGTTTACAACATAAATTTTATTCACTCTGTTATATTTACCACTGTGCATCCTTCATGCAAATGATCCAAATCAACCAGAAATAACTTGAGATTACTTTTATCATAAAGCAAAACAGATATTAACCCTAATGTGGTAGGGTAGTTGTGTTAGTGTAGTTGTGTGCATTTAGATGTCTTTCTTCTCTAGAGAGGGTCTGAGACCGTGTGTGTGTGTGTGTGTGTGTGTGTGTGTGTGTGTGTGTGTGTGTGTGTATAATGTATATGTATGTTCTTATGTGTTCTGGGAACAAACTAAGGACAAAAAATTGGATTTTTTTTCTCATTACTTGTATTGAAAAATGTATTTAAGTCTAAGCTGAAATTTAGACTTCGGTACTCTCTTAGAACCCTAGTTTTAGCTCCAAAGGAAATAGGATCATAGGGAGAAGAATAAGTGAGAGTCATTCCACCAAAGACAGGAACTCCACCTTGGTGCTCTGAGTGATGAAGGCTGAGCAGTGTGGCTGTGGCTTCTCAGAGTTCGCCAGATATTGCTTCCCAAGTAGTATCCCAGGTGAGAATCCTACCTAAGCAGCAGATCTCAACTCTGCCAATATTCATCATTGATAATAATATTATGGTAACATAAAGGCAGCATTCCCAAGTAGGAAATCACTGGCATTTTTTTTCTGATTTTTGTTTGACTGAAAAAGAAGTATGTTTCTGGGCCTGGTTGTAGCTGGGGAGCTTCTCTCCAGGTCCCACCAAGTCCCTGCAGTCCCACAACCTACATATAAAATAATCACTCAGATGCTTGTATTACTTATAAACTGTATGGCCATGGCAGGCTTCTTATTATCTAGTTCTTATACCTTAAATTAACCCATTTCTATTCATCTGTAAGTTGCCACGTGGCTCATGGCTTACCAGTACCTTACATCTCTCTTGTAATGGCAGTGGCTGGCAGTGTCTCTCTGCTTCAGTCTTCCACTTCCCCCAATTCTCTTCTCTTTGTCCTGCCTATACTTCCTGCCTGGCTACTGGCCAATCAGTGTTTTATTTATTATGCAATCAGAGCAACACACGTAACATACAGAACATCCTTATAAAAATGGGTTAATTTAAGATATAAAAACAGTTAACAAAAAGCCTAAGCCATTAGGCCAAACAGTTTAAATAATATAAGCGTCTGTATGTTTATTTTGTAAGTAGGCTGTCAGACTGCCAGGGTTTGGCAGGACCCGGAAAAAAAAACTCTAGCTACTAATGGTGCCCAATGGGTTGACAAGAGTTTCCACCTAAAACCTAACAAAAAAGATTCTAAAACAAAGCTAAAACATTGGGCGCCATTTGTAGTTGGAGTTTGCTCTCCGGGTTCCGCCAAGCCCCGGCAGTCTGACAGCCCACTTATAAAATAAACACACAGACGCTTATATTATTTACAAACTGTATGGCCATGGCAGGCTTTTTGTTAACTGTTCTTATACCTTAAATTAACCCATTTTTATTAATCTACAAGTTGCCACGTGGTTTACCGGTATCTTACATCTCACTTGTCATGGCGGCAGCTAGCAGCATCTCTCTGTCCCAGCCTTCCTATTCCCAGAATTTTCTTCTTTGCTTGCCCCGCCTCTACTTTCTGCCTGGCTACTGGCCAATCAGCATTTTATTTATACAGAGCGATATCCACAGCACCTGGTGGTCACCAGCTCTCCCTTGTCTTCACCACCAGAGTGAGCGCCTCAGCACTGCCCAGGGTTATGTGTTGGCCCACTCCAACATCCACCCCATCTGTGATCTGCTAGAGCATGGGGGGGGGGGTGTCAGTCCTGTGGACCCAGAGCTGCAGGATCTCTAGCAACAGGATGACCAGGAAGAGCCCCAGTGAGGGCCCAGCATCCATGGTGCAGCAGAGACCAGGGGCCTCAAACCAGACCAGTGACTCTTTTTGATAAATGCCTGCATGTAAAAATGTATGGATAAAGGGTTTACTGCGTGACTCGCTGTGTCACACTGCAGCTTCCATGACAAGATTTTTCCTTTCTTCCTTTTTTCCCTTTTTCTCTTAATTTTGTTTTATTTTTGAGGGGGGGAGATAGGTGGAATCTGGAGGCATGGTATGAAAGACTCGAGTAAATAAAAAGAAAGTTTAAAAAAAGAAGTGTGGTTGGCCTTCTATGTGCAAGGGTTCACGTCCATGAATTCAGCCAAGTACTGTTCAAAATCATCTTTTAAACTGTCTATACTGAGTAAATGCAGACTCCGTTGTCGTTCCCTAAGCAATGTGTTGTTATTTGCATAACATTTACATTGTACCCAGCATTGTAGACTATCTAGAGATGGTTTAAAATACACAGGAGAATATCACTGAATTGGGTGTAATAAGTCACCTAGAAAGATTAGAACATAGGAGACTATACAAAGAGTACATGTAAATAACTTCACTGTTTCCTATGACTCTTTAACGTCCTTAGACTAGGGTATCCCAGAAGGTCCTGATATCAATCCCTGACAGATTCTGAAAGATGACTATATATTGAGGTGAAGACCATGAAAACCAAGACAGATCATTGTGAAGCCGAGGGACAGGGAAAGACCCCAGCCGTGATACTCACTCTGCTCCCATAAAAGCCAAGAAGACAGAAATCACCTGGTTCTTTATGCTTGGGTTGTTTCCATCCACCTTATCACCATGGTTTCCCAGATTCTATTATACTCTGGAGTGAGATGACGTAATCTTGTGTTCTAATCCTGGGTTGACTTGCCATGCTAAGCAGCTGACCTCTCTCGTCATTACAGTCAGCTCAATGTCTTGGGCTCATTTACAGGGGCCCAGAAACGTGCTTTGATTTCTTATTTTTTGAAGAATTTTATTTTTATTTTTAATGATGTGTATGTGGGGTGGAGGTGGGATGTGGATATGAATGCAGACACCTATAGAGACCACAGATGATCCCACTGGAGCTGGAGTTACAGATGGTTTTGAGCTGCCCAGTGTGGATGTGGAGAACTAAACTCAGGTCTGAACAAGAGCAGCAAGCTCTTAACTGCTGAGCCACCTCTCTGGCCTCTTTGTTTCTTTTAAAATCATTCAAAAAACTAACTTTGGGGTCAAGAATATTGTGTTGATGAGTAGTAATAGCATCGCTTACACTCAAATCATCCGTATACTAACACAGTTTTCAAATGCTGTGTCTTTCTGAGGGAGGAATATTCCTATAATCTCCTGACACTGGGCCCAAGACAGTCACATAGAAAGTAGCCCCCCTGCATAATTATAACTTGTTACTCTCAGAAAAGTCTAGAAGGTAAAGATCTTTTGGGAGCCAGACTACCTATGTTCAAAGCTTGATGCCACTGCCTGTTGTTGTCATGGAATTATTGGATATGGTGAATTATTGGATATGGTGAATTATTGGATATGGTGAATTATTGGATATGGTGGCCCACTTCTATAATCCCAGCACTTGGGAGGCTGAAGTAGGAGGACTGCCATGAGTTCAAGGCCAGCCTAGGCAAGAGTGAGACATTATTTCAAAACTCAAATTCACTCAGTTTCCCCCTTTTCTTTAGCTGTAACTGGAAGTGATAACAGTAACTACTGTGGTCCGGATATGAAATAATTCCCAAAACACTTGTCTATTGATGCCTTGGTCCCCAGATGATGGATCTAATCATTCCAGGGCTCTGACCCAATCAATGTATTGACCCATTTATAGATCCACAATACAATGGCATAAGGAGAGATGAGAGGAAAAGGGACCCATTTGGAGGAAGTAGGCCACTGGGGGCATCACTTTGAAGAGAATCTCACCTCTGTCCACTTCCTGCATCTCACTGTCTGCTTCCTGGCCACCATGAATGGGCAGCCCCGCTCCCAGTCACGATGGTCCCCTCCTGCCTTCCTTGGGCTCAAAACAATGAAGTCAGCCAATCACGGACTTAAGTCATGAGTCCAAAGAAACCTTTCTTCCCTGAAGCTGCTTCTCTGGTTGTTTGTCAGTCACGAAAGCACACCAGTGCAGCAGCTAATGCACAGGAATGCTGTGGCACCAATGAAGCAGCTAGTGCACAGGAATGTTGTGGTACCAGTGCAGCAGCTAGTGCACAGGAATGTTGTGGCAGGTAAAGGAGATCATATGTGGGAGATGCCTGGAATCCAGTCTACATAGAGCGAGAGTGTGATAAAACTCCTTACAGCAATTGTTGTTCTTGCTTAAGCTTTGACATCTTGGCTACAAATGCCTCCTTATTTATGTTTTAGCAGCTACGGCTAAATCAATTTTCACTTTAAAAAATTAGACGATCTTCTTGACATAAGGAAGAGAATAAGAAGGCGGTAATTGGACTTTCCTCTCTCCTCTGGAAATCAGAACATTTTCTCTCAGAGAAGTGCTAAATTCTGTGCTCTCTACCTGGAGCGAGGTCTTAATTCCATATTATAAAATTCCTTTAATAAATCAGCGCCACCTCTCCTGATCGCAGGTTTGATCCCTTCCGAACTTAAAACAATCCTGCAAAAAACCTTATTAAGAACCACAGGTTGAAAAGAATATTGTCAAAACTTTCTCTCTCCTTTCCTCTCTTCACTTTATTATCTCTTCATTTTTTTTGTCATTTAACTCCAATTATGAGATGCTAAGTGCTTTTGGAACCTCCATTGTTAATATCTTCTTACAGCACTATTAACGTAAATCAAGTTTAATAGTGTCCCAGCAACTGTAAAAGCAATCAAAAATTCAGTACTCACGAATCATTCTGTAATTTCAGCATAAAATGTTAATAGAAATAATATCTAATACCATAAAATATCAGTAAATTCAACTTTAAATATAGGTGATGAATCTCTTCACTATCCTATAGTATGCGTGGAATATTCTAGTATGAAGTCCTTAATTGGCCAAGCCATATCTCAGTCATGTTCAGGCTGTCAGAGTCTCCTCCTTTGCTTCACCCTTGCTAGCCAATCCCAGCAGAATGAGTAGTTATTAGAGGCATTTCTTCATGTTATCTGACTATGGGGGGGGGTGGCGGGGGTCAAGATCAGTGTGGGAAGTACAGCCAACCTGAAGGAATTCAAAGTAATGCAAAGATGTCATCAGGGGCTGCAAGACCCTGTGTTGTGGAGCATCAGCAGAGATGGCCAGTATATCGGCTCTTATCTCTGGGGAGCATGGCCCTTCTGGGACAGACCCAAGCTGAAATACCTAAAGCTATGTCAGGGCTGATGGTGGGCACAACAGTCACATGGGCCCACAAGAAAGCATCTCATTCATCAATCAGTAGGTGACCAGTTTTTGAGTTTTAAAATTTGATCAAAGTAGGTTTTTTTTTTTATAAATAACTACCCTTCAAATACTTTAGCTTACAACAGCATCTATGTATTCCTTCCCCAGTCCTTTTCTTTCAGGTTCACAGCAGCTTGTAGCATGGACCACTACCATGCTACTCATTTCTGTCTGAATTCAGCTTCTTTGACGTGAGAAGGGAGCCTAAGGCATCCGGGACAGGCATCAGAGTCAGTGTTGCTGTCGTGCATGCGTGTGTCTTCTTGCACTCATTCATCCCTGCCTTGTATTCAATTTGATTAACATGAATTGTTAATTGACTAACGTGAACTTCCATAAGGGATTGGGAGCTGATTCTTTAACAAGTGGGCCTACAGTGCTAAGATGCTCCAAAGCAGAGGTGATGGTCAGGGTTCAAACAGAGTGTCGCAGGCCACCCTGTGTGGGGCTTCCAAGGGAAAGGTGAGTGACAGCTCAGAGAGGGAGTAAGGAGCCTGGCCAAGTAGCTCGGGAGTGGAGCTCTGGCCTAGCATGTATGAAGACCTGGTTCCCAGTGCCAGAAAAAGAAAGAAAGAAATGAAAGAAGTGAGGGGGAAGAAAAAAGAGGGTGGAGGAAGAAGTGAGAAAGGAAGGGAATGGGAGAGAAACATAAAGAGATGGTTTAGTTGGCGCTGTGTGAAGAGCCAGATGAGAGCATGCAATGTCGGGTCAGAGCAAGAACCCAGTGCCCAGGTCCCCCTGTGCTTAGAACATACCATGCAGATCTCATTGTTAATAAGTTCTGACCTCTAGGAATCAGTATTTCAAAAACTCCTAGCTGGAGACTAGCTGTGGATCTGACCTCTAGGCATTCACTGCCGTCTTAAACCCGGCTGCATCTGTAGCCTGTGAGACTTTTCTGAAAAACAAGTGCCAGGAGCATTTTTTCTGCTGAATACAGTCATGTTTTCCATATTCAGCCTTCCTCCAAGCAGCGCCTCCTCCACACTGGGACAGACGCCCAAAGTGGGGTGCAGCCTTGGACAGAACGCTAATCAGTTTTGTAATTGTAACATACGTTTATAAATATGTGTAACTAAGCCATAGTGTCTTGGTTTTTATGGATACTACCTTTAAAGCCGAGGTTCAATCTACTTAAATAAAATTGTAAGCCCATTAAAGAAAAAACAGTGAATCACAACAGAGGGTTTTCTGGACTAGAACAAAATCAAGACGGAGGCTGGCTACCATATGATTGAAGTTCAAGACAACAGCTTAAGCTGCAGGAGATAGCTCTAAATAAGAATATTCTCGGTACTGGGGGAGATGGCTTTGTGAGTAAAGTGTATGCTATACACACGTAAGGACCTGAGTTTATATCCCAGCACTCTCATGATAGCCAGGTGTGGGGGCATGCATCTGTAACACCAGTGCTTGGGGTGAGAAGGAGCCAGGAGGGTCCCAGAGTTCGCTGGCTAGCCAGTCATGCTGAGAAGGTGAACTTTGGGCTCAGTGAGAGAACTTATCTCAAAAATAAGGTAAAGATAAATAGAGAAAATACCATCAACATGGACTTCTGATCTCTACATGCTGTGTACAGATGTGTGCACATATACATATATGCAAATACCATATATACATTTTTTTTAAGTTTCTGGGTTGAGGTTGATATTGGTAGCTTACTTCTTACCTAGCATGTAGGAGTCTCTGGGTTCAATTCCAAGAACCACACAAGCTAGGTGTGATGAGACATGCCTGCATTCCTAACACTCTGAAGTTTGGGGTCACTCTTGGCTACATTGGGAATTCGAGGCCAGCCTGGCATAGAAACTGTCTCAACAACAGCAAAAAGAAATGAATGGAGTATTCTAAATCTCATCCCTCTCAAGCCATTTGGAGCAGAAGGTCTAGAAGGTAGCCTATGTTCATGGAAAGTAGTAAGCCTGTTTTACTGTTGTGAGCTTGTCTTTGTTCATTTGCTTGAAATGGCCAGGCCTCCATAGGCTAATGGCATCCTTTCTTCCTGTAGAGGAGACACTTTTGAATTATGTTTCTGCAAATCTTTTCTTCTTTCATAGGCTACACCTAAAAGATGGTAGATGCACTTGAAAACAGCATGTCTGTCTGAGGGAACTTGGTCTGACTGAATGAGCCGAACCTGCTCTCCATAGCCCAGCTCTTAGAAGTCCCCTTGTTCAGGACATCGGTGCACCCAAAAGAAGTGGTCCTCACTGTGTGGCCAGTTTGAAAAAGAAAACTTTCCAATAATTTTAGCTGTACACCATGTGGCTAAGTCCACTTTTTAGCCAGGCTTTAGTTTTCAGAGCTGTTTTAGGTTCCTAGCAAAACTGAGCACATGACTGAGATTTTTCCATGTGCTCCTTGCCCCCCGTACATGGAGAGACATCCATTGTCACATCCCAAACCAGACTGGTACATTTCTTACAACTGAGGAACCTATGTCACATCTCAATGTCAACTAAAGTTCCTAGTGGACATCAGGGCTCACTCTTGATGTTGTACATTCTCTGTGTTCGGACAAATGTGTAAACCTGTATTTACCGCTCGCTGCAAGATGGAAAGTCTGGGTCTGTATCCCTTTACACCTTCAAAGTTCAGTTGTCACACAAAGATCATCATAGGGCTTGAGGAGATGGCTCTGCAAGAAGGAGGACCTGAGTTCAAGTCCCCAACACCTAAGCAAAAACCCAGTCACAATAGTATGCCAGTTATCCTACCACTGGACGGTGGAGACAGGTGGGTGGAGCTCTCTGGCCAACCGGCCAGGCCAAAACAACAAGCCTTCAATTCAGTGAGGGATCCTGACTCAAAGCCACCAGTGAAATGCTGTAGAGGAAGAGACCTGAGGTCCTGCTCTGGCAGACTTCGAGATGCTTCATATAATGCTACGATAGTTGAGACAATGTGGTGTCGGTCAGGAGATAAACACACAAATTGAGCAAACAGAACCCAGAAGTAGGCCCATGTGAATAAAGTGAAGAGGTCTTTGACAAAGAGTCTGTAGAGTTATAGAAAAAGACATGAGTCTTCTGAAAATCGCTAGAAATGTGTAGAAAATAAAGCCTATCACTGAGTTATGAATAATGGAAAAGTAAAATTATCAATAGAAGATACATTTGATACAATACAGTATACCCACACAACAGTGACTGGGACAACCATGTGAAGATATGATAAAGACATATAAAGTATATTTAATGTGTTATATGTGCTTTTTAAAATAGTAAATTAAAAAATGGAATAGATAAGGAGTATTGTTTTTATTTGAAAATATATAAAGATATATATCATTTCAAATAAACCTATGCATATGTAAATATCTAGAAAATAAAGTACATACTTCTTTTTTAAAATAATTTTTCAAGACCATATTCTTTTTTGTTTTGTTTTGTTTCATTATGTATACAGTGTTCTGCCTGTACACCAGATCAAATTATAGATGGTTGTGAGTCACCATGTGGTTGCTGGGAATTGAACTCAGGACCTCTGGAGAGCAGCCAGTGCTCTTAACCTCTGAGCCATCTCTCCAGCCCCCCAAGTATATACTTCTATAGAAAATGAATAAAAATAATGTGCCAAAATTATTACTATGATAGAAGTATTATCATTTTTGTTCTTCTCAAATTTCCAAATTTTCTACAATGGTCATGTATATCTTTTGTAAACAGTAAAAAAATATATAGATAGATATATAAAAGATATAGATAGATAGATAGATAGATAGATAGATAGATAGATAGATAGATAGATAGATAGATAGATTACATATAGAGAGATTGTATGTATTTATTTATTACAAAGTCTGACACAGGAGACTGGTATATAGAACTTTTACCCCTGAGCCACCCACTTCATAATTCTACAAGCATGTTTGGCCAGAATAAACCCTGTTTTCCATTATGATCATGGCCACAGATTCGAATGTTATGTGTGACCAGATTTTCTTCTTAGAATTATCCCACATGCAATAGCGGCATTCAGAGAACCCAATTATAAGTGCAAGAAACTTAAACAATACCAAAATAATGTAATCATCCTGAGTTGACTCAGAAGGAATCTCTTAGGCCCTGAATGCTCCCATATTGTTTTATTTTGAACATTGGTGATCTCAGATCAGAGTAAGTGTGGAGGCAAGAGTTAACAGATGTTTCTGTTGGATGTCCAGCTCAACTTCTCCCTGGGGACCTCCTGACCCCCACTCCACAGATGATGGCCCCCTTCTCTGGGTTCTTGGGCTTTTCAAACCTGCACCTCATCCTTTCCAATCCATCAACCCCTTCTGCCATCCCTAGTGTCCCAGACTTTCATCCCGAATCCCCACTCTGTTCCCAGTCCCGACCAAGGAGGAGGTTCATTGTCAAGTTCAGTGTTCTGTGAGAGTCAGAAATAAGTCAACTGCAGATACTCAAATGTGACGGCTGTTACACCATGGCTCTGCTCTGCTTCCAAGACTCTCTGTGCCCAAAGAATTTCGTGGTGCAGTGCCCTCAAGGATCAGCTTCTTGGTTCATTTGCCTTTGCCATAGAGATCCTCTCTAGACCTAGAGGGCGTCCCATGTAGGACCTACCCACCAGTTTCCTATAGCACAGTTATCCCCTGGGGACACCCTCCTTCACTTATACAAACACACCCACCCCCAAACTCCACCAAAACAGGCCCACGGGCTCTGCTATCCTGCTGACTGGTCTTGTGAAAATTAGAAAATACAAACTATTCTTGGAAGGTTGAAAGTACAGGAAGGAAGAAAGAAAATGTGATCCAGGTGAAATGGTTCAGCATGGCTAGTGTATTTGAACACTCAGTCCTCAGTTGGTGGCACTGTTTGGGGAGGCTTAGGAGATGTGACCTTGTTGGAGGCAGTATGTCACTGGGGATGGGCTTTGAGACTTTATGGACGAGCCACTTTGGATGTCTTTCTCTGCTTGCTGGTTGTTATTCAGATGTGAGCTCTCAGGTTACTACTCCATTCTCTATGCAGGCCACCATGCCTGCCACTTCCCTTTCCTGGTGGACGCTTCTCTCTCTGGAGCTGGAAGCCCAGATAAACCCTTTCTTCTGTGAATAGTCTTGGTCATTGGGTTTTATCACAGCAACAGACAAGTCATGGAGGAAGGGAGGGAGAAAGGGAGGGAGGAAGGGAGGGAGGGAGGGAGGGAGGGAGGAAGGAAGGAAGGAAGGAAGGAAGGAAGGAAGGAAGGAAGGAAGGAAGGAAGGAAGGAAGGAGACAGACAGGCCGTTCAGTAAATGCAGAACCTTGACTTGACAGACTGTGGAATATATATTTCAGCTCTCACTCCCCCTTAACCAGATGTTTTTGGTTAGCACAGACGCTGCACAATGAACATAGCATCACTGAAGTATTCAGCAATCAAAAGAACTTTAGAAAATATTGCACATTGTGCCTGGCCTTTTGCAGCTTAATATATGTGGTGTGGTGTTAAAGGCCCTGAGAACTCTTCATACCCAGACCTAGTCAGTGTTCATTAACCTAGCATTTCTCTTCTATTAATGGAAACCCACTCCTTTTATTTCTCAATCTGTTCACACTTTACCTAGTTTTCCCCAAAACATAGTTTCCTGAAAGAAGTCTTTCCCCATTGCCAGAGAATCCCTATTGTCTGGACAAGGCAGTCTTCAGTTTTTAACCACACACTAGAAGGTTTAACAAGACCAGCCTACAGCCCACGACCATGGATGGCATCACATCATTGTAAGCAATCCTTTTATTTCATGATTCCTCACCATTTGTCAAATAGCAGTGGGAAATCGCAGTGCCCCTCAGACAGCAGAGTACCGACTGGGCCCTGGGCACTCCTCAGTGCTACCCTGCCAGCTCAGCAGACCCCACACCAGGGCTCAGTGCCCTCTGCCCCACAGTGCAGCTCACCCCTACACCACTGCTCCACTCTCTCATCAGAAGCCACTCTCTGCTTCTGGTTCATCCAACAGAAGCCTGCAGAGGCTGGGCTGTAACAAGCCACACTGATCTAACATCCCCAAGAGCATTCGGGGCTTGTCAGCACAGCTCACACCACCAGGCCCTGCGCTGTTTCTATGACTGTTGGTTACCATGGAGGGACATAAACGCTGTATGGGTGGATGTAAATGTGCATCGGCAAATACTACATGACTGAGGTCTGGTATATCCACATGCAAAGGAGTATTATTCAACCGTAAAAAGGAACAAGGATCTGGAACATGCTGCGATACGAATGAATCTTGAAGACAATATGTTACATGAGGAAAAAGTTGTAGGCTTTTTATTATATGATTCTATTTCTAGAAAATATCAAGAATGAGCAAATCCATAGATGCAGAGGGCGGAGTTATGAGTACAGGAGTGTGGGGAGAAGGAAGTGGAATTGTGTCTCCTCACAGAATGGACCTGCCCTTTGGAGTGATGAGGAACTCTACGGTAAATGGCATTGGTTGTACAATATTTTAAATGTACTTAATGCCACATTAAAGTGGTAAAATCTATGATAAATGTGTTTACTGGGTTTCTTTAGTCAAAATAATTCAAAGAAGATGCTTAGAAGAGTTAAGTGGGGGGAGCGAGACGGCTCCATAGGTAAAGGCACTCGCCTCCAAGCCTGGTCACCTGGGACCCACAAAGGCAAAACAGACAATCAGCTCCCACAAGTTGTCCTCTGACCAACCTCCATATGCACCTCATGGCATGTGTGCTCACATATAAATAAATCAGTACATGTAAGGTTAATCTAAATTTGAAAAAAAGAATGAGTTGGCTTATCCCATAGTTAGCCAATATTATTCTTCATTCTCTTCTGTGTCTCATCTCCAAATCTCCACTGGATGAATGAGCCCCCACATCTCTACTGGGAGATCCAAGATGACTCCCACAAGCTTGTGACAGGCTGCAGCACCACTTACTGTGTTGTCTCTTGCCTCCTAAGCATCAAAAAGATGAGCAAGGCCTTGCTGTATCTTATACTACGTTCTGGGGACCTGGGTCTTCAGGATGCACAGAGCCTACACTCCACTAAATATGGTGTAACAGCTTTCACTCTCAGAATAAAACTGAAGTGACCGTCTTTTTTTTTTTTGTCTCCTAGAAATGATGTGTGGACAATAAAAGTCATTGCCGGGCTCTTTTTCTTAAGTCCCAACATTGGAATTAGGTATCAGTTTGCATTAGTGGCAAAGTCACCAGTAGAGGCCAGTATGAGATTTGGGGCCCCAGAATGTTCTGGATTCCCATGTTACCAAGAAGGTTTCTTTTCTCCTTCAATGAGAGAGAGAGAGAGAGAGAGAGAGAGAGAGAGAGAGAGAGAGAGAGAGAGAGAGAGAGAGACTATTGTGAAGCTGTGAGGGAAACAACCTTTAATCCTTGCAAAGCCTAATAATATTATGTATATTGACTGAAACCCATGGAGTGGGGCTGACGGGTTTTTTCATTACCAGGGTACATTGTAACCTAGCTACCTTTGAAAAGTAACCAACCTCGAGAGGCACTTGACATTTGCAAAGAATTATGGGTGTCCTCTCTATGTCTTCTCAAGTTCCCAAATTTACAATGGTCTTAATTTAAAAGTTAAGCCGGGGGGATCAATTGCTTAGTGTAGGGCCAGGCTGCCCTTTTTAAAACAAAACAAAACAAAAAAACAAAAAAAAAGAAAAAAGAAAAAAATACCAAGCCCCTGTGGGCCAGTGTGACCTGACTTCCTCCCTGGGCTCAGGTTTTGGTGAGTCGCACACTGCCCTGTGTGTAATTGTGGAGGAAGATGTTTGTACTCGGATCCACCAGCACATTCCGCTCCTCCAGGTGTTGCAGGAAGGCCGCAGCAGCTGGTAATGAGAGGGTGAAAATGAAAAAGGACGTAAGGCGCTTCTCTGGCAAATCCCCTGGAAATGACACGGAGCCTTGCGGATCGATGCCATCGACCCAGCCGAGGCCTCCAGGCCTGCCTCGCTCCCAGCAACAGTCACAGCCCAGGAATGACAGCAAAAGCATCCTGGGCAAAAATGTGCCCAAATCAACTGGGCGGGGGCAGGGGTGGGAGTGGAGGTCGGGGATCCAAGTCCAGCCTGCGAAGGCTTTCTCTGTTTGGGCAATGGTCGTAGGTCAACATTAGAGCAAGGATCAGTTCAGATCCCAAGAGGAACTCAAGTAGGCCTGGGCCTTGCTCTCCCACGTGACTTTACGACCTTCGTGGATCCGGGCACCTCTGCATCTCCTGCTGAGACCCGCATCGTATGGGAATCAGGGCTTGGGAACAGAAGAGGAAGAGAAGCTGAGAGACTCAGTTGAACTCGCCAGAAGGCAGGGGTGGTGCAGCACTCAGGAGGCAGAGGCAGGTAGATCTCTGTGAGTTTGAGGCCAGCCTGAGAGAGAAAGCACTCACATGATACTTGAACCTGTGATGGTCACATGGTCTATCTTTGTTTCCTATCAAAATCAGACAAGCCATAATCATTCCTAAATGAATTCAGACTGTTTGACCACGGGCTGGTTCCCAGACCCCAACGATAAACGGGCTGGCATTTATCTGCAGAGTTTCCTGTCTGGTGATGGATAGAACACTAACTATAATTCACTCATGCTCTAGAATCCCAGAAGAGGGGAGTTGATTCAGATAGAGAAGGTTTTGCGTAGAAGCTGACCCTCAGTAAGCTACCCCCATATTGATGGGAGCCTTGAAAGACACAGTAGAGATTGCATTTTCCTTGGGAGCAGCACAAAGCATAAAATAAAGGACTGACATAATTATGTAGTAGTTTAAGAAAAATAATCTAGGTAGCAAATGCATCAGTCAGCAATTGCCCCAATTAGGCTGTATAACAAATCTTCCTCAAGCTGTCTTAAAACAGCAGGCACTTCATTTCTTTTCTAGGTGTTCTTTGGTTCTGTTGGGTTGAGATCAGCTGGGCTGGACTCCAGATTGCAAGATGAGTTCAAGTCAACTTCATTGCTCAGGCTTTTCAAACCAGTCACTATCCAAGGCATATTTATCTATAACATATCCATAGAGCATAAGAGCAAAAGAGGTAATGCCTGAGGTCTCACTCTAGAAGCAGCATGCGCGCGCGCACACACACACAAGCATGCACATGCACACAGAGGCACAAGCACACACAAGAACACTCATACTCACATGCACATACACCACACATACGCAGGAACATATGTGCACGTGCACATACACACATGAGCACACACACCAAGAGACAAATGAAATCGCACAATTAAGCCACACACCATCAAATGAGGGCGTCCTCCCTGCACCTTGAATGGGAAGATCCGCAAAAAAAAAAAAAAAAAAATCACAAGACAAAGGCTGTTGACGTATGATTCTCAGATGCGGAAGGCACGAGGAACTGCGAACAGCGATCCATCCTCCCATGTCAGGGAGAGGAGCAAGCTGGGGGTGGAGAAACCACAGGCATCTTATGATATGTTGAGTACAGCCCCATGTAAAACAGAAGGAAACAATCCATTGAGGAACACACAGAACTCTTCTGAAACTGAAGGATCCAGCCGAGTTGGCCTCGCTCATCTATTTAGAACGGTGGGGGGGGGGGCGGCACTCTAGCTGGAGCGTTATTAAATGGCTGGTTGAAACAGTTAGGAATTCCTGGTTGAGTTATAGTCTTGGCAGCGGCTGTCTTGCAGACCCATCTGGTTTGAATTGGCAAAAGTGCAGCTGTGCTTGTTGGGTGGGGTGCAGCCTCCCTTTTGAGTAATGGGTCTGTGTGGAAAGGGTGGAGAAAGGATGAGACCGTTGTCATGAAGAATGGGTAGAGAGAACACAGAGCTACTAGTGGTTTCGCCCTGCCACAAGGAAGTGGGCCTGTGGTTCCGGGCTGGAAGACGGATTCCTGGAGGATGACTGGGTCCCTCTGTCTCCCGATCTGTCATACGGATTGGGCTCATACTGCCACATCTCATACTTGGGTTATGAATTGATTGTTCCACTTTTATGGGGACTTGGATAATTAGTTTCACGTTTTTAATTTATAGCGTCAGCTAAGCTTTCTAATCCGTTATTTACGGCAAAGAATGAAGAACTAAATTGCCTCCCGCCCCCTCCACAAAAAGCATTTCGGGTCCCGTGGTTGGCGATGGGTTGTTCAGTCGAGCATGTGGCCTTGTTAAAGGAAAACTTTTCTCAAAGACGAGTTGGGACAGAACCCTTAAATCTCTCCTCTCTGGATCTTGGGAACATTGCAAAAATCAACAACAAAAAAGTCTGAGACATTTGACTGGAGCTGTGTTTCTCTGAAGCTGTTTTAAGAGAAGGCAAAGCTGCTGGACTGAGAAAAAATGATTGCCCATGTGGAGAAAGGCCCTCGTGTGTGATTCTTTTTCCTTTCTTGGGCCTCCCTCTAGGTGTCACCTAGGTGTCCTCATTCAATTCAGACAATCACAGGATCCTTAGCGAAGTCCAAGAGTAGCTGGAGGTATTTGTCATAAGCCAAAGACCACAGGCACGCCTGGCCTCTACACACTATACCTCATTACACTGTGGTCTACAAAGTTCACAATCCAGAGCCCTAAGGATGAGTTACAAAAAAGAAAAAGAAACAAAGAAAGAAGAAAGGGGGGAGAGAGGGAAGGAGGGAGGGAGGAAGGGAGGGAGGAAGGAAGGAAGAAAAGAAAGAATTTTAGAAAGAAAGAAATTAAGAAATTAAGAAAGAAAGAAAGAAAGAAAGAAAGAAAGAAAGAAAGAAAGAAAGAAAGAAAGAAAGAAAGAAAGAAAGAAAGAAAGAAAGAAAGAAAGAAAGAAAAAAGAAAAATTCTCATTTTAAGTAGTTGACGATTTTATGTTAGCCCTCCTTCATGGCTGTCTTCTGTCATGGTATGACACATCGGTATGAGACTGAGCAAGTTCAAGTCAATGACTGTAAATGATAGAGTGTGTCTTCATTTACATCTAGGTTAGTTAAAGGGACTCACGTGCATCCTGTCTAGTCTGAGGGAATGGCTGGCATGTTCCCAGATCCCTCCTCCTTTGCCCTGAGTTCTGTTCATAGCCTCCTCTCAAGGCACAGGAACAAACCCCTGTCCCAGCGGGAGGTCTAGGAAGCCAGGCCTCAGGCCTTCCACTTAGCCCTGCTGCCGAGGTGACAGAGGAGTGTGGATTGCATCCAGACTGGTAGCTCCAGCCCTGAGCTAGAGTTGCAGCTTCCGCCCCAACTTTGATCCTTTGCCCAAGCCCATCTGAGCTGGGGCGTTGAAGGGTTAAATCCGAAACACCAGACTGCACTAACCTTAGTGTAGTAACTGAGGACACAGAAGATACTGATGAGGAGCTGGGGTCTTGCTCCTCCCTCCCTGCATCTAGGCCAAGGGGCCTCAGTGTTTACTGAATATTAAATAAATACCAATTGAATCGTCTGTTTAATGAGGTGTATCAAACATGTAATAAGATACATATCTATTAAACAGTTGTGAAATCTCAGTAAATATGTTCTTAATCATCAAGGGTGCAGATGGCTTACAGATTGGACCAAAGAACAAAAGATGAAGGAGCCTGTGGAAGGAACAGAAGAGCCGTCTCCTGAAAGCCGAGAAGACAGATGATTTGCAGCCAGAATTTGATACATGTATCTGGGCTGAGCTAGAGTAAAAAATGGGAGCCAGGCCCATAAAGGGGAGTCTGTAAACTTCAAAACTTCAAGATGAAGGGACACAGCACTGAAATGAAAGGCAGAGAAGTGGATGCTGACGACAACGTCCCTTCCCCCTGGCTTGGAAACACACCTTCAAGCTCCGGGAATATACAGGAATCGCCCTCTCCGCAGTCACTCCCTGAGCATCCCCCAAACTGCAGAGACTGGCCAAGAATGAGAAAACAAAAGAGTCACATGATATGGAGGGAAGGATTATTAACTTGTTTTTCTGCCTCTTAAAAAGTGGTAATTATCATATTATATTGCAATGTGCTATTGAAGTTACCTCAGAAAACTACTGAAAACTGATCTCTTTCTCCTCCTTGCGCATCTAGGTCAAACCCAGAATCTGGTTAGGTGTGATTGTTTGCCAAGTAATTGGTGCTTAGAACGGAGAAAAAGAGAAGGAGCAAAATGTATGAGGGAGGCGGGGTCTCTTAAAGGGAACTATGGATGAGCATGAAGCTCGAGATCATGCTATCCCAACATTCCCTGGGTCAATGGGCACAGTGAGCAGGATTGTCTCTGTCCACCACCCTGCAGTAACCCAAGGCTGGGTGCGCTCAGCTTAGCTCTGACCCCACGGTCCCATCTGAAGGGGAAAGAATCCTCCTCTCGCTCTGTCCCACATAGACAGAGCTGAGGAACTCCCGTATCTCTTCTGTCTTTCAGATGAGAAATCGGCTCAAGTGGTCAAAAGGTACAGGGATGGTAATAACTGGCATTGTTATTCCTTCCTGGATACCTGACGTTGTCCTCAATGTCTACACACACCAGTGTATCTAGACAACAAGATGTGGGGGAGGTGGACTAGAGAGATGGCTCAGAGCACTGGCTGCTCTTGCAGAGGACAAGAGTTTGGTTCCCAGCACCCACCTGGTGGCTCACAACTGTCTCTAACTCTAGTTCCAAGGGATCCCATGCCTTCTTCTAGCCTCTGAGGGTGATAGACTTGCCCATGGTGCACACACATACATGAAAGCATTCCTACATATAAAAAGTAAATAAATATTTTTTAAAAAGAGGGAGAGAAGGTGGTTAGAGGGATAGTTCAGTGGGCAAGAGTACCCGCTGTGTGAACGTGAAACTGCAGTTCTGAACGCAGCACTCACATGTAAAGCTGGGTGCAGCCGTGGGTGTGCCTGTAACCCAGCACTGTTGTGGGCAGACACAGGAAGATTTCTGGGGGCTCTGGTTTTCCAGCTCCAGGTTTGGTGAGAGACCCTGTCCCAAAGGAATAATGCAGAGAGTGATAGAGCAGATCACAAAACGTCCTCCTCTGGCCTCTGTACACTCATGCACTGCACATGCACACACAGAGGGGGGGAGGGAGGGACGGAGGGACGGAAGGAGGGACGGAGGGACGGAGGGACGGGAAGAGAGAGAGAAGAAATGTGGAAACTGAGGAATGCAGAAAGCCACTTACCCAAGATATCCCAGCAGGTAGATGGTGTCACTGAGATTCAAAGTTGCCAAGGGCACACTTGTAACTCCTATGTCAGAATCTTGCAGGAATCTGAGAATCATGGGTCACATGTGAAAGCATGTTTTTATAGTGCATGAGATAAACACTGTATTTTCACTGCTTCTGTTTGATTTCTGCTTACTACAGTGTTGTCCTGTATTTCCTATATGTGGATTTATCTTAGATGATAACTAGGTAACACTTGTTCATTCTGTGGTGTCACTGGGACTTGGCCTTAAGAAAAATTCAGAAGGAATCCCAATATTCAGAAACCCTAATCACTCACACTTTCAAGGCGATTTCCCACCCTCTAAAGTGGCCAGTCGAGAGCTGGGACAATGCTTCAGTGGGCAAAGTGCTTGACACACAGGCCTGCTGTCCTGAGTGGTTGGGATCCCCAGGAACTATGTGAGAGCTGATAGGCACAGTAGCGCAGGTGTTTGTCATCCCAGCACACACAGCTCCGGGGAGATGGGAGGTGAGCCGTGAACACAGCCTGAAGCCCATGGGCCGGCTAGCCTGGTGTATGCATCACACAGAGAGCAATAGGGAAGACCTGGTGTGTGACCAGATGGGAGGCAAGGACTAAATCCCAAGGCTGTCTTCTGACACACACACACACACACACACACACACACACACACACACACACACACACACATGAAAATAATTTTTCTAAAGAAAAAGAATAAATTTTGTTTGG
Source organism: Peromyscus maniculatus bairdii (assembly GCF_049852395.1). Lineage (NCBI taxonomy): Eukaryota > Metazoa > Chordata > Mammalia > Rodentia > Cricetidae > Peromyscus > Peromyscus maniculatus. The sequence goes on from NC_134856.1 coordinate 41,521,446, forward strand.
GGCTTTAATTTGTCCTTAAACCAGATGACGATGGCACACGCCTTTAATCCCAGCACTTGGAAGGCAGAGGCAGGCAGATCTCTGAGTTTGAGGCTAGCCTGGTCTACAGAGCTAGTTCCAGGACAGTCAGGGCTACACAGAGAAACCCTGTCTCGAAAAACCAAAAAAGAAAAAAGGAAGGAAGGAGGGAGGGAGGGAGGGAGAGAGGGAGAGAGGGAGGGAAGGAGGGAGAGAGGAAAAGAGGGAGGGAAGGAAGGGAGGGAGGGAGGGAGGGAGGAAGGAAGGAAGGAAGGAAGGAAGGAAGGAAGGAAGGAAGGAAGGAAGGAAGGAAGGAAGGAAGAAAGGAAGGAAAAGTTAATTTGTACTTAAGATTTATTTTTTTGGTATGTATGTAAATGTGTGTGTATGTGCAAGTGTGAGTATGTATGTGCATGTGGGTGCATGTACCCACAGAAGCCAGAAGTCATGAGATCCCATGGAGCACAGCTAAGTGTAAGCCACTTGTGGATTCTGGGAATCAAAGCCTAGTCCTCTGCAAGAATCCTTAAGCCATGAGCCATCTCTTCTGCCCCTTGTTTTTGTTTTAAATAAAATCTGGTACCAACAACCAACCAACATTTTCAGATGGTAAATAGAGGGGGTATAAAATGAAAGTCAGTCGGCAAATTGTCTGGACATGGACTTTGAACCTGGAGCCATCACTGGTGGCCTCAGTTTCTGTTCTGTAGAAGAAACTCAGAGAGGAACTTTTCTCCTTGTACTGATCATCCAGTCTCAAGAGGAAAGCTGGCTAGGAACACAAAGTAGAAGAATTTCACAAGTCACTTTTATTCCCAGCACTGGGGAGGGAGAGGCAGGAGGATCTGAGTTTGAAGCTAGCCTGGTCTACAGAGTGAGTTCCAGGCTAGCCAGAGATAAACAGTGAGACCCTGTCTCAAAATGACTCATCCTGTGTGTCATTCTATCTTTAGGGGGCTATGACTTTGTTATCTGTGCCTCCTAAGTGCTTTGGAAGCTGAGGTGATGTTTTGAAAGACCTTTTAGTGGGCACCAAAAATAAGATGTTCTTCCGTTTATTCATAGTGTTCCTGGGCTGCCTCGGTTGTCCCTTCATGTAAGAGTGGCCTGGTGGCTGTGAACGAGGATTGACTGTGACATTGTAAGTGTGGCTCCTCTGAGCTGAACTGCAGCCTTGCTCCGTATGCTACAGGTTATTAGGGTTAGCAGAGAGAATGTGCATTTATTTACTGAAGGTACTTTATAAATCAATACCTTGTTTTTGAATTCAGGTCAATAGGAATAACTCTGAAACACTACCAACAACTACAGCAACCCTAAAACAGCACTTTCAACTTATTGATTTTTTTGAAAAGTATCTTTTCCTGGCATTATTCACACACCCTTGATAAGCAACTCAATGCAATCAAAAAATGTAATGGATTTTTTAACCCCCAAATATATATTTATATCTTTTTTTTTCAACATGTCTTTGAATGGTAGCCAGGTGGCTTCTTTGGACTAGATATGTTTGTAGGAAAGAAGGGGAGAGATGAGGAGCGCATTTATCCCCTGCCCTTTCTCTGTCTGTTTAGAGAACAGCCAACCAGACCAACAGCTATTTCCATTCAATTGTATCCCATCTTTTGGTGATTTTAGATATTTATCTAATTTTGCTGGAATCTGTGTTTCTTCCCATGCAGTATCTATTGAATACCTTAACTGGCCACAGCCTTCCCCTATGCACTTCTGAATGCACGCAGCCGGATGGAACATCCTTAATCTTAGATGTCCACAGACTCTATGGTATTAGTGAAAGCTCGAAGTTATTTACACATGGATGCGTGCTTATTCCTTGCAGAGAGGAGAGCATGCATGATTCCAGGGGGAAACTATGACCCTTATTCCTCTAAACTGTACTCTGGGGACACCCCCAGGTTTTTCTGTGGCTTCTGGGGTCAAAGAAATTTGCATATTCATATGAAGAGATTTTTGGTCCATTTTGCTTTAAATTCTCTGAAAAGTAGTTTTCTGAATGCTATGTGATACTGTGTATATACACACACATTATACACACACACACATATATATACATATATACACACATGTATGTTATGCTACAGAGACAGACTAAAAAGTGAGTGTCCTCTGTTAAGTTTGATGCTTAAAGATACATACAGCAGTTTTCCACTTGTCCCCAGCAAAACTCATGTTGGGATCTATTCCCAATGCAACTGTGCTGCAAGGTGAGGCCCAATGGGAATGTTTATCATGAAGTACAGAAGGGCTTGTCAATGCTGCAGACACCACTCCACAGGAGCCTGCTTCCCTGGCATTCAGAGGCCCTGTTCACTCACAAGCCCCACCAAAATGGAAGTGGGCTCAGGGGAATGGGTCTGCAGCTCTCCTCAGTGCTTTTCCCTTCCCTACAAAAGATGAGTATTAACAAAGGCATCACCTTAGAGACAGAGACTAGACTCTCACAAGACCCCAGACCAGCTGCCATCTTGATCTCAGAATCTCAGTCTCCAGAACAGTGTACTAGAACTTACCCAGTCTGTAGTTCAGTCCACGATACCAATGAACTAAGGCAATGCTCACTCTTCTCATTAAATTATTTCAGGTTGAGCCGGGCGGTGGTGGCACACACCTTTAATCCCAGCACTCAGGAGGCAGAGGCAGGTGGATCTCTGTGAGTTCGAGGCCAGCCTGGGCTACCAAGTGAGTTCCAGGAAAGGCGCAAAGCTACACAGAGAAACCCTGTCTTGAAAAACCAAAAAAAAAAAAAAAAAAAAAAAATTTCAGGTTGATAATATTATTTTCATTGAAAATTTGTTACTTATATTAATGTGATTACTTTTATTTTATTTTGTATTGGCATGCACTAATTATATATAGTAATGGGTTTCATTATGACTTTTTCATAGAGGCACATAACATATTTCAATTGTATTTACCCCCACCCGCCTCTTTTGCCCCCTTCTGACTCCTATCAGTCTCCTTCCTCTTCCCCAACTAGTCCCTCTTCTATTTGCACATCTTTTTTTTCTTCTTGTGGTCCAGTGAATTTTGTTAGGGTATTTATAGGAGCATGTGTGGAAGCTTGTTTATAGGACCATGTGCCTGCACCACTGAAGAAAACGTCTCTCCTCCCCCATAAACTGTTCTCTCTCTATAAATTTTCAGGGAGGTGTGGGGCCCCATGAGCCTCTCTTCCTCCCATAGTCGTGTATTGGCAGGCCCAATCTTGGGGTGTTCCTGTGAAGTTGATCACAGCTGACATGAGTTCAAGAATACAGTAACCATATTCCCATACCTTGAAGTCAGCATTCCATACCATGTTCCCTCCCTTCTTCTGGCTCTTAAATTCTTTCTGTGTCTTCGTTTATGATGGTTCCTGATCCTTGAAGGGGAAATACAGATGCCCCATTGGGGCTGGACATTCAACAGTCACTGATTCTCTGTATATTGGCCAATTAAGAGTCTATGTAGTTACTGATAACTAGTTAAAACTGGCAACAGCACTGTTCTATGGATGTGAATGTAGTGGAATAGAAGGTCATTTGACAGGCCATCATGTCCACTTAGCAAAACAACAGTAGTAGCTTACCTTCTAGGACCTGTGACCTCCCTTAGCCACAGATTTTTTTTTTAATCACATCTGCAGTGCCAGATGTGAATTCCCTCTTGAAGGCAGGCATCAGATTGGATTGTTAAAAGTGGTTGGTTGCTTTCCTAACAGGTTTGCCGCTGTTGCAGCAGTGGACTCACCTTGCTTGGCCACCAGGTATTCTTTTACACAGCATCCACAGCTGAATGAGACTGCTGGTGACAGTTTCTCCAATGCATGCTGTGAGGACTAGTCAGCAGAGAAGAGACTCCCAGCCCATCTTTCCACCTTGGTTTCTTTTTTTTTTTTTTTTTTTTTTTTTTTTTTGGTTTTTCGAGACAGGGTTTCTCTGTGTAGCTTTGCGCCTTTCCTGGGACTCACTTGGTAGCCCAGGCTGGCCTCGAACTCACAGAGATCCGCCTGCCTCTGCCTCCCAAGTGCTGGGATTAAAGGCGTGCGCCACCACCGCCCGGCCCACCTTGGTTTCTTTATGTCCTGCGACTAGAGTGCATGGTATCTTCAGCAATAGGGTCTTACCAATTAGTTCCAAGCAATTGATTATTTTTAAATGAACATATATGTGTATGTGTGTGTCCCCGTTTCAATATTAATATATCAATCTATATAGTTCCAACAAGCAACAGTTCCTTATCACCCTCCATAACTTTTTAGAGTATAAATAGGTACTGAGATCAAAATGGCTTGAGACTTCCCCCTCTTTCAGGCTCTTTCTGGGCAATACTAGCAATTAGAAATAGAAAATAAAAACAGACAGGATGAAGTCATCAGTGTTCCACTTATTCACTTACAAAAAAAATGGTAATTTCATTGGTCAAACCAGATAAAAATACAGTATTAGTCTTCTATGTAAGTTAGGGTAAAAGAATTTCACCATGTTATCTAGCCCAGATTATTTTTGTAAAATAACATTTTTCTTCTTAAATGTTTATTCATTATTTCTGCTTATAAAAATAATGCATCATTTGAAGAAAATACAGAAAAGCACTGGTAATCTGACCATATAGAAACAGCCACTTTTTTCTCACTGAGAATAAATAATAAAATTCATTTTGAAACAAAACTTACATATATATATGTATAAATATAATTTTTCCTATTAAAGACAAAATATATTTGCATGCTAATGAGATAGATGTGTTTATATTCACATAGAAAATTAAATCTTGGCTAAATATTTGCTACAGGACAGAGAATCTTCAACATTTTCAGAATTGATTGATATTTGATTTTATACTTGTCAGTGTGGAGAACACCACTTCACATAAATACATAGTACAAAATAGTGAAAATGTGTTTAGAGCCCTTTCAAAATTTGTTGGAAATTTGCCCTAATCCTAACCCAAAATCTAGCTAATTTTTTCTTTTTTTATTGTTTGAGAATTTCACGTATGCACATAACGTGTTTTTTTTTTTTTTATCAAATCCCCCCCTTTCCTCCCCTCCAACTTCTCCCCATCACCTACTTCTGACTGGTCTTCCTTCCCGCATTATGTGTCCCATTTTTTAAAAGACCCAGTGAGTCTGTTTAGTTCTGCCCCTTGCACAAGATTCTTATTTTAAATGTGTATGTGGGGGCACAGGCCATGGGTGTTTTGCCTGCTTGAATGATTGTGTACCACTTATGTGTCTGGTGTTCTCAGAGACCAGGTACCCTGGAAGTGGAGTTACAGTCCATTGTGAGCTGTTATGTGGGTGCTCGGTATCAAACCTGGGTCCCTGGGAGAGCAAGAGATGCTCTTAAATGCTAGACCATCTCTCCATCCCATTGTACATGATTCTTCGGAATATATTCCTTTAACTCGGTTTTCTGGGGGCATTTACCCGGCTAAGAACTTTCCTTTTTAATCTTGAATCCTGCTTTTGTCACTGGGCACTAGTTTGTAAATGTTTTTTTCATTTTATTTAAATCACCTTGTTAAACTCAAGTAAATATTTGTTTAGATTATAGTTTTATTTTCTGAAGACCTTAGCTGTAGATGTTAAGGCAGAGTTAAATCACTCTTGATGTCACCATCTAGAACAATAGCACCTGTAATAACAGTGTAAAGTTCTTTGTCAACACAGACTGTTTGGCATGCTTGCTAAGTTGTTACAAACATCTTTGGGCAAACGCATCTCTTTTCTCAACTGGAGGATTTTCACTTCATTTCTCAAAAGCAGAATTGCCCAGCTAGCCTTCACTGGCTGCTGTCATGCATGTACAGTGCCTATGATGATAAAACCAGGACATCGTGGAGAGAATGTTCTGAAAACTTCCATTGTTCTGTAGGGTTCATTCTTCCAGGTTGAACTACTAAAACAAAAGGAACAGACATACATTTATATCTTTTATTTCCAAATTAGTTTCCAAAATATCTCAATTTACATTCCCTCCTGCCTTGTTAGAGGCTATTTCACATTTTCATGCTGGGATTGGAGTTTCTCTTCCTTACCTCTTCTCTAGGTTTCCTGATGAACTTAATAGATAAAGATGTTACTCTATGTCAATTTGCATGACTTATTCTTCCTGATATAGACATTGTTTTCCCAATTATTTCTTGCTACTCTCTAGTTTTGCCCCTCTGGTGAGTCGTTTTTATTTTAAAGATGGCTGACTTCAAGATGGCCGACTCACATTGGCATCAGACCTCAATTCCTAGTCTGTAGTCATGAAACAAGTGAGCCAACTGGTTCACAAGGTACTGAACTAATGCCTTTGCCTTCCTTATTCCTTATTGCTGACAAATGAATTAACTAGACACTCTTGGAAATTTCTGGCCAGAAATACAAAATGTTGAAACCACAAGAAGGGTTCTCATTATAGCCTACGTTAGCAAACACCCTTCCATAGTCTAATTTTGTGCCCTGTAATTTAAAAGGAACATGAATAACTTAATACTTTTTTTAAAAAAAAAAAAAAGCAGCAACAGAAGAATAAAGTTAAAAATCGTTTTATTTTCTTGGCTAAGGGAGCTCTAAACCTATGGGTCGTGGTAGCTGAGCCCTAAGCCTGTAAGTCTTCCTGACTTTTTCCCTTGTGTTGAAGTGTTGTGTACATGCGCCCTCAAATAATTGGGGTAGTAAACCTTGCAACAAAGAGACCGTATGTTAGTCCCCTTTTTACAGTTATATACAAATAGGTTGTGTTTGGCTGTCATTGGACTTCCTAAGTGGCCTGTTTGGCTGTGGTTGCCCGTCCTTAGTTTCCCTGGGGAATTATCTCCTTTGGAACACCAAAATCCAAGATGCTCAAGTCTCTTACACAAAATGGTATCATGTTTGCATAGAACATCCCCACATCCTGGTATACGCTTTAAATCATCTCTAGGTTACTTACAGTACTTAATACAATAAAAGGCTATATGAGAAACTGTTACACTGTACTCTTTAAGGAATAATGGTAAGAACAGAGCCTGTGCCTGTTCATCATCTAGACACAATGTGGTGTGTGTGGGTGAGTGTGCTTTTTTTGAAGCAAGGGATGTGATGCCGGTAAACACAGACAGTTAACTATCCACCAGCAGACAGCAAACATGTATAGGAGAAAGAGAGAGTAGGAAGAAGAGCTATGGTATATTTAAGAGAAAGCAATGCTTACGACAAAGGAGAGGGCTACAGTTGCCAATAAGAACGCCCTCAAGATGTCCTAGATGATGTAACCATGCTCAGGCCCGGAAGTCAAAGGAAGAGTGACTCGTAGGCTTCCCTGGGGAGAGAACGAGATCAAAATTGAAAGGGAAACACCGTGACACAAATGTCTAAAAAACAACAGACTCCCTGTTTTCCTGTGTTCTGCTGACCAGATAGCTTCATTAACCATCTCCCAAGCTCGCCAATATCAATAGTGGTTCATAATGATGACCCGGGGGCACAGCAAGATCTTGAAGTGCCCTCTGACTCATCAAAGAAATATTAAATTAAATGTATTTTGCAGAGGTCTAATTCTTTTAAAATTGGTGATCCATGTGTGGTGTATATGATAATTCCCTATTAATTCAATATTTGATTCAACCAGAACAATATTTGAGTAATCCATTTTCCAACAAGAGTGAAGAGTTAGTTGATGCTCGTTTTAAAAATGTTGAGTGTGCCTCCATCGCACATCTGTTCTGTGATACATACAGTGCTGAAGAATTTACATAAGCACAGCTCAATGCCTGTTATTTTCTTGCTCTGTGATAAAAGTTCATTTTTGAAACCTTACATCGCGATTGGTCCAAGTCCATTTGCCAGCTCTTTAAGAACTTCAGCCGAATTGTAAATTGCAGAACTGTCGACATCATTTGCATACGTAATCACGTTAGAGTGATGGAACAATGAGACACATCATTTACGAGGAGGAGGAACAATAGCAGACAGCTTCCAATCCTTGGGACACTCGCAGTAATTTATTGCATGGCTGATGTTTTCTTTCTAATCTCTACGAAATGATCTCTTCTCGAATGATACACAGGAGGGGCTGCTACCCCTTGTGTGTTATCTTTACTGCTTTACAAATCTTGAAGTCAGAGCCAATGAGATCTCTCTCTCTCCTCTCTCTCTTTCTCTCTCCCTCCTCTGTCTGTCTGTCTGTCTGTCTGTCTGTCTCTCTCTCTCTCTCTCTTACACACACACACACACACACACACACACACACACATTCACATTCACACACGGTGATTTCAGTCCAACTAACATCACAAGAGTTCAACGAAACATCCTCTCAGCACAGAGGCCCTGTATTAAATTAATTTAATCTCTGCATCTAGTTATCGAGTATTGTTCTCTGTACATTGACAATCTGCCGATTGCTCACTTCCTATTTCTAATCAATCTCACAGATAATTTACCAGCCAACTAAGTCGTTTTACTAGCCTATCACCCTCCTCTACCTGACAGGGAGCAAAGTAAATACAATCAGCCCTGCTTCACACCCTCAGAAATTTATGATGACCCGAGGCAAGGAGCTTTGTGCAAGACTAATTTATGTATAGTGGCATCTGTCACTGTGGCACTTGGACACGTCCTGGGCTTTTTTATTAGTTATTCCTGGTAACAGCCCTGTGAGATCACAAAGTAGGGTCAGCTATATCCTTCTCCCAAGGCTTCTTAAATTACATTATATGTGTGTATCAGGGGTTCATCCCTCAAGTCAAGAATATGCTCTAGTAGACCATAGATCAAAGTCACCTTGAATATAAGGACTGGAATCTATGCCAGGCCCAAATATGTTATTACACATCTTTATTTCTTCCTCCATGATAAATAAGCAGCAGTTCAATGAGGAAATCACTCTGCTGAGGTCGTAAAACAATTAAGTAGTAGTAACATTGTCACCCTTGAAGTTAATGGTTAACCCAAACTCACAGAAACCTGGATTCCAGTCTTCACCCAGCTGCTTACTAATCCTCTGACTTGGATAAGTTACTTTAGTTGCCTATGTTTTTGCAAATACCATCAACATCTTTTCTCTCTCATTCTTTTTTCTTCTATAGCTCAGGCTGGCCTTGATGCCGCCTCAGCCCTTAGGGTTCTGGGCTACAAGCATGTGGCACTATACCAACTTATCAACACCTTTAAAATGGAGAGAGCATGCGGCTGGGCCGACAAGTCAGTGGGTCAAGTCCCTGCTGTGGAGCCCGAAGGGCCCGGGTTTGGACCCCTGGCACCCATGTAAAAGGGCAGGCATGGTGGCACACACCTGGAATTCTGGCACTGCAGAGGACTGAGAGGGATGGACCCTTGAAGCCTAAGGATCCTTGATGTTTAACAGCCCATTGCCCTAGCCGAATCAGTGAACTCCAAGTTCAGTTAGAGACCCTGAAGAGGATGGGGGAAGCCACCTGAAGCCATGTGAACAGAGACAGAGAAAGAGAATATGCCTGAACTCCCAGGGTTATTGTGGAGAATGGAAGACTAATAGTTCCTCACTTAATTGCTTTACAGCCTAGGCTGTTTGCCCTTTCCTGAGTGTAGTCTGTACTGTAGGCTGCCAGGTGAAGGACGGCTATTGTTAGCAGGATACTAGACTGTAGAGAAGGCTAGCCCAGCAGGCCATCTTCCCTGTCTAAACATCTGATGGTGTTTACTGAAAACACCTTCAAGTCCAGGCGGGGAATCTTTTCTGTTACAAAAATCACAGATTAATGGAATTTTAAATCTTTTTTTTTTTTTTTTTTTTTAATTTTTACTTCAAATACTCCAGGGTGGGCAGAGAGCATTGGAAAAAAGTTCTCTGCCATGGTCAGAACAAATTCCTATCAATCCAGCTTCCATGCAGAAGCCAGAAGCACCAGGCGCAACTTCCTCTCCTGAGTTATATAGGTAAATGACTGTCACCACCAAAGAGAAGCCATGCTCAGGCTTCCCTGCCCATCAGGAAGTAGTATTTTGATATACAGAAGTGACCTTTTTGAACAGCCTGCCTCCTGAAGGAGGTGTTCTGTGAGGTGAGTGTCAACAGGTATTACTGTTATGAGCCTCACCTGCAGCCATCCCCCCATCTGAGGGTTCTATTGCTGTGGAGAGACTCCATGACCATGGCAACTCTTACAAAGGAAAGCATTTCATTGAGCTGGCTTACAGTTCTGAGGCTCAGTCCATTATTGTCACTGCAGGAAGCATGGTGGCATGCAGGCAGACACGGTGCTGAAGAGGAAGCTCAGAGTTCTACATCTGAATCCACAGGCAGCAGGAGACTGAAACACACTAGGCCTGGCGTGAGCTTCTGAGCCCTCAAAGCCCACCCCCAGGGGCCCACTTTCCCCAACAAGGCCACACCTACCCCATTAAGGCCACACCTCCCAATAGTGCCACGCCCTATGAGCTTATGGAGCTGTTTTCATTCAAACCACTATCCCACCCCACCCCACCCCACCTCACCCCACCCCACCAGTTAGTCTTGATGAATCAGATGAGGTTTTGTTTCATTGTATATTTTGTATTATGTTTGTTTATTATGGGATGGTTGCACAGACTCTACTACACACATGTGGAGGTCAGAGTACAACTTTCAGGCGTTGGTTCTCACCTTCTACCCTATGGGTCCCAGAGGTTGAACTCGGGTCATCATTGCCTCTACCCACTGAGCCATCTTGCCAGCCCAAATCAGTTGGATTTTAATATCCAAAACTAGCAAAGTTCTCCTGTGAGTTTAAGATGATTTGGCTGATGTGCTGGTCTGAAAGAAAATGGCCCCCAAGGAAGTGGCACTATGAGGAGGTGTGGCCTTGTTGAAGTAGATGTGGCCTTGGAGGAAATATGTCACTGTGAGAGTGGGCTCTGAGGTCTCTTTTGCTCAAGCTTTGCTCAGTGTGAGTCTTGGTCTACTTCCTGTCACACCTACGTATTAACATGTAGCAGCTACCTCTCCAGCATCATGTCTGCCTGCACGCCGCCATGTCCCGCCATGATGATAATGGACTGAACTTCTGAACTGTAAGCGAGCCACCATGACGACATGTTCTCTTTGTAAGAGTTGCCATGGTCGGCTGAGCTCAGGAAGTCTAGACAAAGAGGGAAGAGGGACTATATGAGCAATGGGGGGGGGGGGGGGTCAAGATCATGATGGGGAAATCTACAGAGACAACTGAACCAAGCTCGTAGGGACTCACAAACTTTAGACCAGCAGCTGTGGAACCTGCATGGGACCCGACTAGACCCTTGGCATAAGCCAGACAGTTGTGTAGCTGGGTCTGTTTGAGGGGCCCCTGGTGGTGTGATCCCAGGTGCATGAGCTGGCTTTCTGGATCCCGTTACCTATGGTCAGACACCTTGCTCACCCTTGAAGCAGGGAGGGAGGGGCTTGGTCCTGCTTCAGCTAAATGTACCAGACTTTGTTGTCCCCCCATGGGAGGACTTACCCTTTTGGAGGAGGGGATAGGGGGTGGATCAGGGGGAAGATTGGGGAAGGGGGAGGGGGAGTGGGAGGAGGGGGATCTGTGGTTGGTATGTAAAATGAATAAAAGAATTTTTATTAGTAGAAGAAAATCCTAGAACTTTAAGTTGTAAATGTACAATTTTTATGTGTCAAGAATTAAATAAAGCATAAAAATGTTGCCATGGTCATGGTGTCTCTTTGCAGCAATAGAAACCCTAAGACAACTGGCTTTTACATTTTTCTGGTTTCGTGGTACCATATGAATTCCCATCAATGTTTATGAGACAGGAACCTGTGCACAAGACAGATTTAAAAAAAAAAAACAAAACCATAAAACTCGAATCCTGACCTCATGGAACTTATATCCTGCTGAAAGAGGGAGGTAGGCTATTCTATCATGCAAATCTAGCTGTGAGGTGTTATTTAAACCATGTATATATGCAGAATGCAAAAAGACTAGATGGGTCATGGAATATTCCAGAGGACACAACATGAACGCAGAGTCACCCTTCCTCACAGCTACCCGTATCCCTACCTGCCTAGCGAGCACCACATGCTATGCAGTAAGAATGCAAAACTAGCTTTTGTTTGGTCTCAGTCTTCAAGGGCAGGTGTTCCAGGCACATGGAAGGGCTCTCTGTGGAGATCTATGGTGCTGGACAGTGTGCTGGGAGCTGATGAGTTAGGTACCAGGTGACTCAAAGAGGATCTTCTACGGTGGAAGGAGAGCATAGGAAAGATTGCAGAAGGAGGTGATGGGGAAAATAGGAAAGATTGAGAAGAGACTGAGAAAAAGAAGAAAAACAGCTATGTAAAGGTATGGAGGCAAAATTGGGGTGGGTAGCTTGGGCTTAGTGGCACCCCAGATACCTCAGAGCATGCTGAAGGGCTGGCCATGAAAGTGCAGGAGGGGTGGTTGGAATACTTAGGACTTTGATGAAGCTAAAGCAGGCGGTCATTCCAGACAGGAGAAGCAGCAGCAGCAGCAAAGACACAGAGATGTACAAAGTGCATGACCCAAAAGCAGACCAACAGCCTCGTGTGACAAGGGCAGAAGGAAGCAGAGTAAGACCCGCAGAGGTAAAGCGGGGCCAAAGTCCATCTTCCTGCTGTGGAATTCCTGTCCGGGTCCCTCCGTGCCATCTGGTTGGCCCAGTTCTCGGAGTGACAATGCAGTCATTCTAACTCCAGCTGCCCACACATCTCCCCATCATAGTGATGGTTTTACAACTTTGATTTTGACTCTGCGCCAAACTGGCCATATGGCTGGGCTGTCTCAGTAAGAAAACGTCTTTGAGCCGTTTGCACTCGGCCATGTCCGAGTTCTCTGTGTCAGATCTCTCTGCCAGGCGTGCACCTTTCGGCTTCATGCTTTGACCAACAGTTAGCATTAGGAAAAGATGGTTAAGAAATAAACACCTAAGACACAGTTGCTTCAAAAAGGAATGCATTCTTTTAGTGGTGCTCATTCTAGAAGATTCTAAAGGCTAAGAACTCTCAAGTCCAGCCCAGGCTTGGAATGCATCGATGAATTTTAACAAGGTACATATTCTTCTTAGTCAACTTCTGAGGGGAAAAATGGTGGTTGGCTTCAGGAGCTGTGGAGTGATTAAAGTCAGCTTAGATCTTTGCACTTAAATGCCTCTTTTTTTTTTTTTTAAGAAGGTGCTTCTGTGAGTCATAGAAAATGAAGATCTTCCTGTTGATTTATGTTCTTGGTGTTTTCTGGGAATTTTGTCAGGCTTCAGGAAGAACAGTCATTGTTTTCAGATTGTATTAAACTCCTTAGAAATATTAGCATGCCATAAATGCCATTCATTTTTTAATATATAGTAACCATTAATAATAGATGACTATAGTTTGTTCTTGTAAGTTTAATCAAATAAGTTCATACTGGCTACCCAATTCTCTGTTTGGTCTTGTAGATGTCTGCCCTTAAGCAGATTTTTTTGTCCTTCAGTATTACCTGAAATAAGGCAAAGATAGAAAATTTTTTTGTTTTTATTTGTTTTCTGAGAATCTCATACTATATATTGGTCATATCCTTTACTCCTCCCAGATCCCCCCCACCTCCCTACCCTCTTAATTTCTTTTTCTTTCTCTCTCTCTTAGAAAAGAACAAAACAAGGGGAAGGGGAGGGAGCCAGGAAGGGGGAGAACAAGGGAATCTGTGGCTGTTATGTAGAACTGAATGGTATTGTAAAATAAAATAAAATAAATAAATAAATAAATAAATAAATAAATAAATAAATAAATAAATAAATGGAAGAAAAGAACAAAACAAGACACACACACACACACACACACACACACACCAATACCAATTCCTATTGACCAACTATTCCTGAGCATAAGGCATACTACTCCAGAGTGTGGGTGATATAACTACTCCATTGAAGAAAACGGACTTTTGCCTCTCCCGGAAGCTATTATTTTCAAATAGCATTTTAGCTAGGGATGGGACTTTGTGCCCTCCTCCCCTTCTCCATGCTAGGGTTCTGTCTGGCTCGACCTTGCACAGGTCTTGTGTGGGCTGCCACAGTTTCTGTGAGTGCATGTGTGCATTAGCCCTGCTGTATCTGGAAAAATGTTTGTTTTTCTTGAAATCATCCACCACCTCTGACAGTTACAATCTTTCTACCCAGTCTTCCACACAGAAAGATCCCTAAACCTTGAGGGGAGGCCATGATAAAGAGATCCCATTTAAATCTGAGTGATTCAAGCTAGACAGTGGTGGCACACGCCTTTAATCCCAGCACTCAGGAAGCAGAGGCAGGCGGATTTTTGTGAGTTCGAGGCCAGCCTGGTCTACAAAGCAAGTTCCAGGACAGCCAGGGATACATAGGGAAACTCTGTTTCAAAGGTTTAAAAAAACAAAACAAACAAACAAACAAAACAAACCTGAGTGCGCTCCAAAGTCTCCCACTGTCTACATTCAACCACTTTTGGGTCTCTACGTTAACTGCCATAGGCACGCCCCCAGCAAACAGAAGACACCACATACTTAAATCATAGAACATGGAGAAATTGAATTGGTATTCAAATGGAAGCTAGCTACTGACTAGCATTCATAGTGCTAGAAGATGCTATACACACTACCAGAGGAGAAAGATTATCATCCGTCTTACCCATCCATGCATCTGAGATCTACAATAGAAATTTGCTTGTAAGATACACTGGGACAATAGTGGCACAAATATTATGAGAGTAACCAACCACTGTTTTGTATGTTTTTGTTTTTTATTTAGGGCTCACTCCATGAGAGGAAACCCATACCTGACAGCATTAATAAGGCCAGGAACCTGAGACTAGATAGGACAGGGGCCTAGGAGAAAACCTACTACAATTATTCTGCTAAATGAACATAGTAATAAACAACTGGTAAAGACATATTGTTGTACCCATAGATCAGCGCCTCACTCAAGTCTCATCAGAGAAACTTTTGCAACAGATGTTGAAGATTTTTTGAAATATCTCTTTCTTACTTTTCCATGGGAACCTGTAAGGTCAAGTCTAAGATGTTTTAGCTGCATTTTCTCCTCAATAGCAAAATCATTAATTTCCTCTAAATTCTAAGAACCTGCCTAAATGTTCTAGACTTATTTTAGAGCAAAAGGAAATCAATGTGAAGCATGCAGATTTCTCCTAAACACAATTACCCTCATTTCTCGGTGCCCATTGACTGAGACGAACTAGAACACAACTCACGTTAGCTTGAGTAAAATGGAGATTGTGTTAAGTCAGAGGCTAAAATACCTGCAGCGGGTTGCTTTGGGCTCAGGTAGATTCAATGGCTCTGACAATATTATCTGACTCATTGCATTCTCTCCACACCCATGCTGTATGTTTTTCTCATATATTTGCCCCACTCTAGGCGGGGCCCCTGTCAGTTTCAAGATCACATTAAATCAACACAGCCTCCTCAAGGGCGAAAGCCCCATCCATTGCTAAAAGTTCCAGTAAGATCCCTGGTTTGAGGTTCTTTGTCTCTTAGTTTGGGTTCATCACTGTGGACAGTTGGGGTTGTACCCATCTGACCTGACTTGAGTCAACCTAGAACCATAGGGATGGTCTGTCCCACTGCAAACAGATGATGTGAGAGGTGCCTCCACAACTAAGAAAATTTGAGGATGTGCCCCCAAAGTAGAAGAGAGGATACTCAAGAAACAAGCCCTGTTCATTATCATTTCACTATGATGTGAAAAGTCAAGTAGTGGGGGTTAGGGAGATGGCCCATCAATGAGTGAAGTGCCTGTGGCACACATACGAGGACCTAATGTAGGAGCCTCAGCATCCATGTGAAAGCTGGGCACAGCAGCCTACTCTGTAGTCCCAGTTCTAGAAAAGCAGAAATAGGAGGACCCCCGGAACTATTAGCTAGTCAGCATAGCTGGATCACTGAGCTTCGGGTTTAGTGAGAGATCCCGCCTCAAAACTGATTGTGGAGAGCAACATCGGAAGATAACCAATGTCAATCTCTAGCCTCTGTGTGCTCACACACACACACACAGTACATATACTGAACACACAAGTTTTTTATAAGAAAAGAAAACCAGGTGGTAGAAGTCAGTTGAGGACATATTACAAGTAATAGCGTTAAGTGGCGCAGATAACAGAAAATAAGTGGTCGTCCAAACTGCTTCTTAATTTTCATCTTTAGTTGCTGATTGGCTCCTTTGACTGAGTCATTTGCACTGACTTCAGCAAATGAAACCAAAAACATCTTCTCACCTGAAGACACCCTCCACCATTCTGTGAACATTCATTGTTTTAGAACTATCTAGGATGGTTTTCAGGTCATAGAGTTTGGTAAGCTACACGATCCTGCATAAACAACCCAACATTTAATAGCTTTATTTTTTTCAGACTCCAGATTCCCCAGAGGCCACTGTAATAGCACTCCTTCAGTCCTTTATTTAAAACTGTTTTGTGAAAGAAACAAAAGATTCAATCCTGTCTTTAAAGGAAAATACATCTTGCCATTTTCCTCTGGTTATGTCATCAACAAGTTGTTTATTTCAGGTTTACCAACCCCACCCTCACCATAGCTCTATATTAAATGAGAATTCATGCAATGATTTTTATAGGTAAAACAAAAAGCATTCCATAGAAATATATAGCAGAACTGGTAGATTTTTTTAAATTTTTAAATAATTAATTTTAAACTTATATAAATACATAAAAATGGTATGTATTAATGGAGAGCCTTGTGATGTTTCAATACATTGTGTCATCAAGCTAAATGTAGCTGTCTCCTCAGATTGTGATAGCTTCTTTATGGAAAGAACATTCAAAATCCTTCAAGTTTTTTATAATGTACAAGATGCATGGCTATCCATAGCCTCCTGCGTGTGAGCTCAACAGAATTCCTGAGTTCTATTTATCTGCAATTTCTTTATGTCCACTGATTCAATTTTACCATTCCTCCCTCATCCCCTGTCCCCAGCCATGTGACAAATGAACACAAGGTGGGCATAATGATACATACTTGTAATCTCAATGCTTGGAAAGCTGAGGTAGGAGGATCATGAGTTTGAGGCCAGCCTGAGCTACAAAGAGAGATTCTGTCTTTAGATATACTTTTAAATCATAAACTTTTTAATTTTTTTAATTACATTTATCCATTTACTGGGACAATACACATGCCACCAGTACCTGTGTGGAAGTCAGAGGAAGTGTGAGCAGGTGTGTCTCTCTTCATACCATCTAAGTTCAGGGAACTAACTCAGGTCATCAGGCTTGGCCACAAGTGCCTTTGTCTACTGAGCCAGCTCACTGACCCCATTAAATAAAAGCTTTCAGAAGTAAAAGGGAAAAAATCTGGATATGAGTCTTTAGAAATCTACCAGCTTAAGTTGATTTTTTTTTTGTTTTGTTTTTGTTTTGTTTTTCGAGACAGGGTTTCTCTGTGTAGCTTTGCGCCTTTCCTGGAACTCACTTGGTAGCCCAGGCTGGCCTCGAACTCACAGAGATCCGCCTGGCTCTGCCTCCCGAGTGCTGGGATTAAAGGCGTGCGCCACCACCACCCAGCTTAAGTTGATTATTTTTATGATGGGTCTAAGTGATACCCTTGTTTGGAAATAGCTACTCTTCAGTTTGTTTCCCACCTTCAAATATTGGTGTGTTTTACCTGAATAAGAAACTTCCAGAAGATGCGTCGTTTTATTCTATTTTCTCTATCATAACAGTCTGCCCCTTCCTTTATTTCCACGTGAGACCTTGATTACAACAAAAGCAGACACACAGCTCGTAAGTTGAGAAGGAATGGTGATTAGTTTTTTTTTTTTTTGAAGATCATAATAAATCCATCTTTACCAGCATTAAGATGATTTCATGGGCTGTCCTCCCTCCCTCCTTTCCTTCCTCCTTTCTTTCCTCCTTTTATTTCTTCTTTCCTTCCTCCCTTATACTAATACCATACAAAACACCCTTGACTCTACAGCCAAGACGAAGGCTGCTCCGCATCCTGTAACACCAGGAATGTGGCAGCACTGTCCTAGAGTCAGGCCCGTTTTCTCCCTGTCTTAGCATCTGTGCTACCGTAATGTTCCCCATCCACCATGGCCTCCCAAGGTACTTGTTGGAGGGATGAGATTCACCAATTTTTCATCATTTGAGAAAGGAGAGTAGCTGGCGTTCTCTCTCCAGTGGACTCGTGATCTAACCTGGAGGTGTTAAGAATTGCTAAGGGCTGTAGGACCCGTGTAAATTACAGCCATGCAGAGAGGCGTTGAAAAATCAATAAGTAATGAAATAGTACTGGAGTGAAGTAGCCAAGAGAGCAATGGGTGGGAAACTCCCAAGGATGCAGTTTCATTTTGTCAAAAGGTAAAAGAAGATGTTCCAGTGTGTTTCTATAAAACGGGCTTCCTAGGAAATGAGAAGCGTTGGGCATAAATGGCGGTAGAGTTATCTCTGTGCCGCAAGAGCACAGTGGGCTGTGGACTTTTCGGTACTCAGTTTGATTTTAAACATCATGCATTGTATTCCAATAAAGCAAAATATATATATATATATATATATATATATATATATATATATATATATATCAAAATACATCATTGGTATATTTCAAGACTATAAAGTGTCTACCCCTTGAGGGGGGTGGTATCCTCAACCACACCCTATTTCCTCCATCTATATTGCCTATATGGAGCATCTCCATCCTTTCTGATCATACATCAGCAATGGTCCCCAGTGGTATGACTGAGTTAGGACCTTGGCTCTCATGGGCTCATGATTGACCCCAGATATGTGCAGCCTTGTGGCTGAAACTCCCTCACCAAGTCCACTATCCAAATAAAGGGCTTCATTTGAATGAAGTGTTCCAAGATGAAACTCCATCTGATGATTTTGTTTCTTTTTAGTTATTATTTGAGAGTACAAGCAAACCATGCTTCTTTGTAGACGGCTTCCGCTCCTCTGGAACATAAAGGAAGCTCTTCTAGGGAAGGTGGGCAATCAACTGGACCTGCAGGTCTCAATCAAATGAAAGAAAGCTACAAGGGGTCACCTCAGAGCTCACAAAAATAATGGGATTGCACCTGCATTTTGCATATCTTTATATACACAATTTTCAATCATATATAATCTACAAAGACATTTATTTATGTACATTTATTACATATGTGTGTCATATCAAGATGTAGTTTCTGGCCTTTATTTCTTAATAGAGAAATGAATCCAGGAACATGTTCTCAAGTTCCGTTTTGAGTCATCTGGTATCTCTTTATCTACTGAGATTGAAACTTTTAAAAAAAGAAAGAGATACTATCATGGAATGAAGGCAATAATCACTTGTTTGTGCAATTAGATGATTCATGGTCTCTGTGATACTATGACTTGAGTCTTGAGACATCAATAAAATAGTCTGGCTTATCTCCTTCCCCTTTCTTGGCCCCCAAGTACATGTGCAACAGAGACAACCAGAGTTCTTTATACCTGATAAAACAGGGCAATAACCACAAAAAGCATGGTGAGATTGGAACCAACTGGCCGCCCCTTCATGCTGTGTCATGTATGTTTCCCAAGAGTTAATGAACGAGCTTTCATTACGGTTTTTAACCCAAGTCCATGTCTGCTGTATTGTGCAACATTGGAAATGAAGACATGTTACACTAAATGGAAGGATATGTGGTCCAACTCCCCACCCACTCCCCCAAAACACAATACTCTTCCTTGAAATATGTAGACAGGATGGCCCCAGTTAGCTGGCTTTTCTCCCTCCATGTACGTGTATAATCCAATTGCTTTGATTGTGTCCATCATGTCCTACACTGTCTAGATGAGGGTGTCAAGATGAAAAATCTAGCACATGACAGCCAGGGAACTTGCACTACTCAGCCTACCCAGATGGTTCACTTGTCTTCTGCCTGCTAGCCATAAACAGAGCAATACCCACCTCCTCCAACGACTCGTCCATCGATGCTGTTATCCATTGTTTATGACATTCCAGCCACAATAATGAATTGGTTCGTCTTGATCTTTGAAGTACTTAGGAGGCCACACATAATGAGAGGAAAACAATGTGAAGACTCAGCTCTGTTCAGCACAGGCTGGGAATGAATACTGGGCAGGAAATACATTGAAGTTGAAGATAATTTTGTTGAACATGATGGTTTAAAGGATATAAACAGTTATGATGGGCAGGAACTCCTTCAAATCAGAAGACCACCAGGAGGCCCTACTTAGACCAGTGTGCTGGTGGGATTCCAAGACACACTACCACCACAAAACACTAGGGGGCACCATATTAATACCAGTGTCCCAGCTCCATTGCCCTCCAGAAAGCCCTCCATCATCCAGACCTTGGCTCTCAGTTTATTCAAAAAGTGTTGCTTAAGGTTCATGACATGTGACCATTTGAGGAATGTAAGCTGAATTAACGGGATAGAGTCCTTCCCAAAACTCATTCTAGGCAGTGACATCTTAAGGACTACCTACATGTTTTCTTTCCTCATGTTGAGCTAAATGTAATTTCTTCATGCCTGATACAGCATGGAGTATATTCATTCCAAACCTCCTTGGCATTCCAGACCCACCATCTACTGGCACCTGCTTCTATCAGAGTGAAATAACCCTTGCTTTCCTGGGCTGATGTTCCCATGGGGTGTTGATTACAAGATGGGGGATCTTCTTCCTTTCTTTCTTAACTCTGTACTTTCCATCCCCAATTCAGAAGTTGTTCTCCAGAGAAGAAACGTTAGCAGCTATCTGTTCATCTCCTAATGAGTGATCATCAGGCTCAGTCACAATCCCCAGTGTCAGGATGGGGGACTGTGGCTATGATTCTGCTTCCTCACAGTGCAGATTTAAGGCTGGTCCTCCCCATGCCCACTCCACCTCAAGCTGGAAGCTCTAGTTGCCTCATTTGGGGTAGGGCTTCTGAAGCTTAAGGCAGATGAAGATCTGTAAACGGCATCCAAACCCTACAGGAGGGTGTGGAAGTGGAAAGGGAATTCCAGGGGGAAGAAATGATCGTTGGTGATGGCCAGATCATAGCCGATGTGAAATCTCTGTGTCGTACATTAATTTCAAAGCCTGTGGCATCACATGTCTTCTCCTTGTTGCTGTTCATTGATTTATTGAGTACCTAGTACATGTGAAGCAATGAGGGGATCTAAAGACATAGAGGTACAAAGAGTAAATAGGAAATGCGCGATCTAGTCTCTGTCCTTGCCATTTGTATAACTGCCTTTACCCAGAATGCATTCTGTCACCATCACTTTTCTCCCTGTGAAGTCATGGTCTCCATCCCCATCTTCTTCCTCTCTCTATCCCTTCTAACTGAGCACGAGTGTAAAGAAACCAAACCAAGATGGGGAGACAGCTCCATGGGTAAAGTGCTTGCCACACAAGCATGAAATCTGAGCTCAGTCCCCAGAACCCACGTATACAAAGCTGGGCATGGTGGTCCATGCTTAGACTCCCAACACTGGAAAGAGGCTGAGACAGGCAGGTCTCTGGAGCTCTCTGGCTAGCTAGGCCAGCATAATGGGCCCAAGAGAAACCCTGTCTCCCTGTCTCAGTAATCAAGATAGATAGCCTCCGAGGAAGGGCAGGAGATTGTCCTCTACCCTCCACACACACATGGACCTACAGAGAATAGACTAGATTGTGTCGTATTTATATTCTCAGTGCTTAGTTTCTGAAGCCTTAATTTTTAAAGAACCCTTGATGACTGTCTTTTGGACTCACTGGGCTCTGTTGGTTTTTTCCTGAGAGTCATTGGTCTCTGATAGAAAACTCAGGAGCACCCACCCCTCTTCATCTTCACGAGGGGTTTGTAGAAGGGATTTCTACATAGCAAATGAAATGTTCAAAGTCAGTAGTGTAGAGGTTGAGAGATAAATCAGGAGCTTGCAAAAGGTGATATTTGCTAATGCTGAAATGCCTGAAAGTTCAACTCTTACAGCCCAGTTGTTAACTCTTGTCAAGGTGATATGAAGTCATTGGGTGAATAATCACACGGAAGAGTGTCTCTGGATCCTGACAGCACGAGTTCAAGCACCAGGACCTACATGGAGGAAGGAGAGAACCAACTCCCAAAAGTTGTCCTCTACTCGAGAACTTACGCATACACACACAAATCAGTAAATGAAAGGGTAATGGTTTTTTATTAACTACAGTGGCATACATCAAGACACACACTACTCTAGAAATAGAGGTTAAAATGGTCTAGTTTAGGGTTGGTGGGATGGTTCAGTAAGTGAAGGTTCTTCTGAAGACTTGAGTTCTGTCCCTAGAATCCACATTGGAAGGAAGGAACCAACTCCTGAAAGTAGTTCAGTGTACATGCACAGCATGGCATGCGTGCACATACACACAACACATGCGCAGGACTGTCATTAAAATTAAACATTTAGTCAAGCTTATCTTCAGTTATGTCATAAATTTTCTTTCCTTTGGGGACCTCCAGTTGACAGTAGCTATTAATATGATTTTCTGATCAATTACTTACCTTGACTGCCTCCAAAACCATATTTGGCTGGTCCTGATAATCTCATAAGAAAACAAAATAGAAGCTCCCTATTAATGACAATTCCATGAATAAGTGGAAAACATATGTGCAATTTAGGAGTCTGTGTTAACCTTTCTACAGAAAGTCGTAGTAGTTTACCATTTCTTCCAACAAACCACGGTCCCTAGAAATTTAAGAGGCCACTGGACAAGGGGATCTTGACATAGTGAAATCTTTGTGAACTAAATCATGTGTTTCTTGATCAGGCTTTTTTGTTACATGGACCAGAAAAAGATTAATTAATAATAATTATATTCAACATTTATTGAGCATTTGTCATGTACGATGGCACTATTTCTTTATTTTATTTTTAATTATATTTATATATATTTGCATGCATCTGGAGGTGTGTGGGTGCATGTGCCATACTCTATGTCTAAGGATGAGAGAGCAACCTGCAGGAGTCTGTTCTCCCCTTCCACCAAGTGGGTCCTTGGGGCTGAACTCAGGCTTGAACTCAATCTCCTTTCCTTAATGAACCAAATGAAGGTTATAGGACTGACTTATAGCAACCATGTGTAGCACCCAGGTCTCTCTGGGCTCCTGGTGCAATCTGTTCCCACTGCTCTTTGAATACACATATATCACTTGGCATTAAAGAATGATGACTGGACTGGAAATGAGCTCAGCTGATAGAGTCCTCACCTAGTATGCACAAACCCCTTTGTTAGATCCCCACCTAACCTGAGCATAGTGTTGTGTGTCTATAATCACATCACTTAGGAGGTGGAAGTAGGAGGACCAGGAGTTCAAGGTCATCTTCAGCTAAATCGTGAGTTCAAGGCCAACCTTGGCTACATGAGGCAGAGAGAGAGAGAGAGAGAGAGAGAGAGAGAGAGAGAGAGAGAGAGAGAGAGAGAGAGAGAGACTGTTCTACATTTATTGAGCTCCTTTACAGAGGGTATCTTTTGATTTCTAGGTCATAGAGACAGAGAAACAAAAGCTTCATAGTATAGTTGGTAAATTATAGGCTCCAGACTCAGAGATGTCCAAATCTCCCTTTGGTCACTGGGCCACACTATAAGCCCAGTAGACAGTGAAAAGAGGAGGAAGAGGAGATGATGATGAACAGCCTGATTGGTGAGCAATGCCTTTTACCTTCTCCGAGGAGGGTGTGAATGGAAATCTCCTGTTGAAAGCGCCATGCATGAGGATAAAATTAAAGAGGACAATTACAAGCGATTAGTCACTGCAGTGGGGCTCCATGGGTGTCTTCAAAAATAGGATCGGCTCTCGCTCTTTGGCCTGGGTACAGAGAAGCTGGCCATCAAAGACATCTTCTCCAGGCCTGCAATTCTATGATTAAACTCATTTCAAGGAGCCAGACTGCTTGAGCTCGTTAGGAACAATGACCCCATTTCTCAGGAGGTACCGAGTCAAGTGGTCCCAAGGGATGTCTTTGGCACCCAGTGATGGTGAAATTAACACCCAAGAGGCTGGTAGTAGATCAGCCTCCTCTACTGGGTCCTTGAGAACAGAGCAGTCACTCAGATCTCTCGGTCCTGAAATCCCAGGAAGCCCAGGTCCACTGTTGGTTTAGACTCCAGCACCTCTGAATACCTTGTTAAACAGTCGCTTTTGCTCATTTTAATTCATCCCCAGGTCCAGAGACAAGCAGCCTGGATGGATGAAGAGGGGTTGTAGTGGGAATTGGAGGGGAGGTAGATACGGCGTTCAGGAACTGATCAAGGGAGTCTGATCTCTGGGAGGGAGAACCCTGGAGCTGCGGAGAGGAGTGGACCAGTGCCAGCACCAAAGCCCCTGCCCCAGCTCCAACTCCTGTGAGAACAAGAAGGAAAGTAACCTGACTGGTGGCCTCTAGGGGGGTTGCTTGGACCACTCTTGTCACTGACAGCCAGACAGTGAGACGAGCTTCTTCCAGGAAAGGTTCCAGGGAAGGGAGGCGTGGTCCTGGAATCCTGCAGCTTTGATGTGATGGGTGGGTAAGAGGCCTCTTTATCAAACCTTTGCCTTGCATCCAAGGTTACCTGGCCACACTGCAGATGAAAGCCAGACAAGCCAGCTGCCTGCTCCCTCTCCTGCCTTTTAAACCTGCTGAGGTCCTCAGGGTAGCCCCATGCAGTTACCTGACCCTAGACTCCAGAGAATACGGGGCTTCTCCCGATGCAAAAATATACAGCTCCAGGGTTTTCTCTGAAAGCACCACAGGCAGGAGGGAGTCCAAGAAAGATCAGACTAATGATCACTGAGGGGAAAAAAAAAGAAGCGAAGCCAGAGGAAAAAATATCAAGTAGGGTGGAGAAGACTAAAAGGAGACAGTTTTCTTAATTTTTTTTTTTCTACAGTGGTTTCTCTTTTGGAGATCTAAGGCCCACGAGTGTTACGTCAAAGCTTTCTCCAAACCACTAGATGAGGGGGTTTTGTTGTGGTGCTGGTACACTCCCGGGACTCATTGGGATGGCAGGATAAAAATTAATTAGACGCTGTTTGGAGGGGGCTTTGCAAGACAGCCCGAGGCTACGCTTCAGTCGGGTTGTTAGAAGCAATATCATCACCACCACCCCTGCCCAGTGAACAGACCTACACAGAGGAGGCTGAGGGGGAGCCACAGAACAGTCAACACAGACATCAGAGCCCAGCGCTCCTCCCAGAGAGAGTACTTACCACAAGCCAGTGGATCTACCTGCTGACAACCTCAGAAATATGTCTTGTTTCATTTTCAGATTTTTAAGAGGAGTTACATAGGAAGCTTGTGGAATCTTGATGAAACTGCCTTAGCAGGAGATGGGGGAGGAGGTGGTCCTGCCTCACCCACGCCTCTGACTATGACATGCAGGCTGGGAAGAGGCATCTGCCAGCTAGGAGGAAGGCGAGCTCTTTGCCAGCCATGAACTTGGCTCTCTTTTCGGAGGATGGCAGGCTGGAAGCAGAACTCCAAGAAGCTGGCCCACTTCTGCTGGCCAGCGGTCCTACCAGCTTAGATAATGCATGATGAAAGTATATGGCCCTTGTCCTGGGGTGTTTCCTATCCCTACAGTAAACACCATGATCAAACACAACTTGGGGAAGAAAGAGTTTATTTCATCTTACAGCTTATAGACCACCGTGAAGGTAGTCAGGGCAGGAAGTCAGACAGGAACCTGGAGCTAGGAACTGAAGCAGAGGCCAGGAAGGGGTGCTGCTTATTGGCCTGCTCCCCGTGGCTTGCTCAGCTTGCATTTTTATACAGTGCAGGACCACTTTCCCATGGGTATCACTGCCCACAGTGAACTGGGCCCTCCCACATCGATCATTGATCAAGGAAATTGCCCACAGGCCAGTCGGATTGAGACATTTCCTCAGTTGAGTTTCCCTCTTTCCAGATGATGCCAGCTTGTGTCAAGTTGATAAAAAACAAACACACAAACTACCGAACACAGCCTTCTTCAGTACTTTGCGTCTGTGTCTTCTTCAGCTCTCTGTTCTGCCCTTCATAAAGAACCCTGCTCTGCCTGAAGGAATAGTTCTGTGAGTGTCCTTGAGGTTTGATTCACTGGGAACAGACTCCATCCATACTGATAGAGTGGTTCAAAACCTGATGTCAGGCTGGGGAGCTGGCTCAATTGAGAGAGTGCCTATCTTGTAAGCATTAGGACCTGAGTTTGGATCCAACAGCACCTGCATAAAAATACAGTGCTGCAGTGTACATCTGTAACCCCAGTGCTGGGGAAGAAGACAGACAGATATATCCCAGGAGCTCATTGGCTAGCCAGCCTAGTCAAATTGATGAGCTCCAGGCTCATGAGAGACTCTATCCCAAAAAAACAATATGGAAAATGACTGAAGAAGATGCCTGATGTTGATCTCTGACCTTCACATGCATGCCCCTACCCACGTGAACAAGTCCATACACCACATACACACACTCACACACACCATCCGTTATATCAGTCTTGGAATGTCATGGTTCACAGTACCTCCTCTGGCTGTTTCAGATGCTCGAGTCACCTTCTTAGAGACCTGTCACTATCCTGAAAGATCCTTCACAGTTACAACATAGAGTTCATCTCCAGATTTCATATATATATATCAGATAAGTCATCTTTCTAGCATTTTCTATGAAGCAAACAATTGAGATCTCTGTTTTACGGATGGAAAAGCTGAAGTTGTTCACATTTCCCATACTGGGGGGAATAAAAAGCACTCTATGTTTACACGCAATGAAAACTTGGAAACCCCCAGGACCCTTCCCCTCTCTCCAAACTTAGCCCTGTCTCTTTTTATTGTCAGTAATTGTTTCCTTCTGTCATGGACAAAAGTGGGGCTTGAGGGAAGCCAGTGGGAACAATTACCAACAGAAAACCAGCCAGTGTTCCCCCAAAACCGTCATTTCCCAGATGAATTTACCAGCTGTGGACGATGAAATAACACCATCACGGGCATGTCAATGGACTTCCTATGGGGTCCGAGGAAGCATTATGTAGGGTGAGTCTTATTCCCTTGACCTTAAGAGTCTTGATGGCCATGACCTTGATACTCACCTTCTCTTCTGAGGAGGCGAGGGACTCTTCCAGGGAAAGCTTACTTCAAAATAGACATACCACAGTGTTGAGCCACTTAATGTCCGTCCACCCTCCTTCGTAGTCCTTAGACATTAGAGGGAGACCAGCAAGAGTCCCAGGACAGAGAGCCCCTAGAACTTGGTTACTGCACTCTGAAAGACAGCCCAAGGCAACCCTTTATGATTCCTTCACACTCTGCCACAAGGAAGTAGATGGAGCTATGGAAGGGTCCCCCCCCAAAAAAAAAAACCGAGGTAGTTCCTCAGGTGTGTGTCAAGGAGATATGGCTATGTGAAGCCAGATCCCCTCCATGAGCATTCTCACACCCAGCCATCTGAAACGTCAATCTGCTGCTTTATACACAGACAGCTTATTTAGAGCCATGGAAATTAAAGGTAGCAAGGGGCCTCGTCAGTCTTCTAGATCATTCCCTAGGACCCAGTGCAGGCTTGGTTCCCTGTAGTCCATGTGTCAGTGGTCCATGAGCCCTCGTTTCAACTGTCCCAGTCAGTGGGCATGGGTGAAACAGAAAGTGCAGTATCTGCCCACCCCAGTGAACAATGCTCACATGATTCAAATTCCCCGGCTACTCACTGACCTTTGGTGTGATGAGAAAAGTGTGAATTTCCCATGGCTTCCACAAGAAGGAAAAAGAACTTTCTAGAAGGGAGAGACATCTGAGAATGCCTTCCCCCTTCTCTGTTAAGCACGGTAGCATGCTGCCTTCTGGAAGTACCCAGACAGTGGCCTCTCTGTAAGTCAATAGCCATAAGGGAGGAAGAGAGAATGCAGGTGTTTCAGAATTCATTTTAAAACTAAATAAATCTTCCCTTCCAGGTCCAATACCCCCCACCACCCGGTGTTTCCTTCTAGCTCAGTTGGCAGTTAACTAGACAGAGATTCTAAGCAGCATTAAAATGGAGGAAACATGCTCAGAGATGTCAGGGTTTATTTCTGAACACACAGGACCAAGTGATATGAAAACAAATGCAGGTATCTTTCCAGCAGCATGACCCAGGTTTCCTTAGGAAATGCTGTCCTTTCTCTCTGAGCCAGAGAGAGAGGAGTCAGGTGACTGTCACGGTCTCAGGTAGGAGGGTCTACCTGAAGCTCACCAAAGTTAGAGCTAACTGCAACCCAGGACTAAGAGGGAACATGACTAACAGTCATCTTTTTCCTTTTCCATTTTTAAATGATGGGAAGAGTTGCTTTATATAGTCCTGTTTAAAAGTTCCAAATCTGGAAGCTGGTGGGATAGCTAATTTAGTAAAGCGCTTTCCACTCAAGCATGAGGACTTGAGTTGGATCCCCAGAAGCCATGATTTTTGTTGTTGCTTTGCTTTGTTTTGTTTTAAGCCATGCATGGTAATGCATGCTTGTCATCTCAGAGCTGAGCAGGTAGAGACATGGATCTCTGGGACTCAGCAGCCAGCCAGCCTAGCCTGCTTAGAGAGTTCCAGGCCAGTGAAAGATGCCTCTCAAAAAAAAAAAAAAAAAAAAGAGAGAGAGATGGACAGCACCTAAAGAATGAAAGGTTAACCTCTGGCATCCAACTGCATGAGTGGGACGGACACACACACACACACACACACACACACACACACACACACACACACACACGTGCGCGCACCTCTGTCACATCGGATGGACCAGGCGACACCATGTATCATAAAGACATCACAACTTGACATTCACAACTAAAAAGGACAAATAGCTGTTATCTAAATAGGACCACCTACCCAATTCCGGTCTAAAAGATGAGATCTGTTTTGATACTGCTGTTGTTATTGTTTTGAAACAGAGTCTCACTAAGCATCCCAGGCTGGCCTCAAACTCAAGATCCCCCTGCTTCAGCTTTCTGAATGCTGGAATGACCGGCATAAGCCACCACACCCAGCTGAGACCTTCTGTCTTTGCTAGATCATATAAGCAAAGCTGGACTTTTAAAGCCTGAAGTCTGACACTTGGGCCCGCATCACACTCTGTTCTGAAGTCTCCCAACCCCCACACTCCCCACCTCAGCCCTTTTCTCTTGCCCTCTAAAATATTATCTCATCCTAGCATGGCAAGCTTTTTTTAAGTTCAATGTCAATAGCTAGTTAGGAGAGGGCAGAGGGTCAGGGATTAGGACTCCAAACTGTCCCTGACGCTTCTCTGTAGGCTCAACTGCTATTTGTATCAAGCCAATGGGGGAAAAAATCCCTCTTTACTATCTGAGAAAAGATCAGAACAGGAAAATGTCAGTTTGAGAGCTGACAGGAGTCAGATAAGAATGAACTAGAAATGAAGGCAAGAAAGGAAGAAACGCTGTCACTCAGAGAAATTTCTAATCTAATGTTTTGAGACAAATATGTTCCCTGCTGAGTGTGTAATTTCCACACCCAATTGTCCATCCCTCTACATCTTCCCCAAACATGCTGCTTGAGGATTTGATTTGATTTGATTGGTTTCTCGGATCTTTCCAAACCATGAAAAGATCTGGAATGGGTCAGCCTTGCAGGCCTAAGAGCTGAGAGCACATTCACTCCCACAGAACTTCTGGGACCTGAAGTAGTGTCCACTTTCCACTGTGTGTATCCACATCTATTAGCGAGCTGACTGGGCCGGGAGGGTGGGGTGCACAGATAGACGCTCCGTGGCCGTCTCTGAGTTTCCATTTCATACCTACTTAGTAAAGGCTTGGAAATAAAGTAATGGACATTGTTTCTCTTGCTCTGGCTTTTTAATGTGGGCAGAAATAGTGGGTAGTATGTGTTTGCGTGTGTGTGTGTGTGTGTGTGTGTGTGTGTGTGTGTGTGTGTGTGTTTCACACACCCAGAAACTAGAAGATGCCAGGTATCCTGTGTTATTGCTCTTCCCCACCCCTCCTTATTCCCTTGAGACCAGATCTCTCACCGAGCCTGGAGCTTGGCTGACAACCAGCCAGCTCTGGTAATCCCCCTACCTCAACCACAACAACTGAGTTACAGGCACACATGGCCATGTCCAGCTTTTTATGTGGCTGCTGGGGATTTGAATTCAGGGCTTGCTGCTTGTGCGGGAGGCCTTATCTGCTGAGCCACCATTTCAGCCCTAAGTTTTTAGGTTTTGTTTTTTAAATACAGCAGCTTATCACTAGAGGAAATGGCCTGTGTTTTCAAATACAGTCTGCATGAAACATCAAAGAGAGGCCTGCATTAAAAGCTTTCTTCTTTGTGAGGACAAGGACAAGTCCTCTGATGAGTAAAATGTTCAACAGTTGAGTGATTTTCTCAACTCTAAAAGGAAAGAAAACTTTATCTGGAGACTAGAGAATTGCTTGTTTGCCCACAAAGCATTTATTGAGCACCTGTTGTATGCCTAGTACTCCACTGAACATCTACATTATTCCAGGAAATCCTACAATAATTCTCTAAGAAGATAGTGTTGTCCACATCTTTTTGTAGTCCTGGAGGGTATCCTAATGAAGGATGGGAAAGAGGAGGAGAGAAGCAGGAACAGGAGGAAGAGGAAGAGGGGAGGAGATCACTTGTCACTTATGTCCTCAACATTGATCACAGGTGTCCCTTCTAAAGCACAACTCGGCTCAAGTCATACCTTCTTATAAATATTCACTGTAAGGGCCAGCACCAACACCTTAGCTGGTGTCACCTACGATGTTTCATGTAAATTCTCCAAGCTTGCCAACTCTGTTTCCTGCTACCACAGGTAGGAGACAATCAATCAATGCTTGTCAACCTTACTTGTTGAATATCACTCAGAATTTGATTAAGGAACGAGATACAGTATTTTTTTTTTTTAGTTTTAAGTTTTAGATACAGTATTTTTTTTTAGATTTAAGTTTAAAATTCCTTTTTTTCCCAAGAATGATTTCACAGATATTAAATCCTCCTGCTTCCTCATGCTCACAAGTGAATTTCACATTTTAATTAAAGATACTAGATAGTTTAGAATGTTCCAGAAGGACAAGAAGAAACCCCACCCTTGAATGCTAGAGAAAGTGTCTGTAAGACTTAGGACAATCATCTCTACTGTAGGCTTAGCCCTACTCACCCCCACCCCACCCCACCCCACCCCACCCCCATAGGCTTAGCTCCTACTCTACCTTTAGACCAAACTCATTTGACTAAACTCCCGCCCTGGGGAATAGCAGGGTACCTCTTGGTTTCAAAGAAAGCAGGCCATAAACAAAAAGGACTTGACTGGC
The DNA here is from genome assembly GCF_049852395.1 of Peromyscus maniculatus bairdii. Classification (NCBI taxonomy): domain Eukaryota; kingdom Metazoa; phylum Chordata; class Mammalia; order Rodentia; family Cricetidae; genus Peromyscus; species Peromyscus maniculatus. Next base: position 41,552,619 of record NC_134856.1, read on the forward strand.
TCGTCCTTGACTTTGACTTTCATTGTCCGTGGTCCCATTTCTGCACCCTTCTCTTGCACTTGACAACAAAGAGACGGGGTATCTTCTATTAACGTCAGGCTTGGCTTTCCAAGCACAGATTCTTGTCATCTGTGAGGAGGGCCTTGTTGGTAGCTACACAGTTGCTGCTTCTCACTGCCAAGGTGTTGACCCTTGGGTCACTCTGAAAATGGACTTTTGGGCCTCTGCTTCTATGCCGGGCCTTACGAAAACAATGAAAAATATCACCCGGCACATGGAAAACTCTCCAACCTCAGATGGAGCAAGGCACAGGTCAAGGCTGAAGAAAGACTTGGCCACATCTTAAAGAATCTGCATTCCACTGTGGAAGACAAGAAGCAAAGACCTGCGGACTGGCGTGGTCAAAGCCAAGGACACAAACCAGGCCTCTTCCCAGATACACGGCCTCAGCCCCAAGGCCCAGCTCCCTGTGGACTCAGACACTGGCAGAAGTCTGAAATTGCTGCCAAGTCCACAACTGCTCTCCATTAAAGGGCTCCAGGTCACAGTATCACAGAGCCGCAGAACAACAGCACGAGACTGAAGCGCCCTGTGGACCGCTGGAGAAAACGCGGCCTCTCGGCTGGAGAAAGCTGGCCAGTGCCATCCCGTCACTACCATGTGCTTCCAGGGGAAGAGAAGTATGCCCTGGAAGCAAGTCAGAGGAAGTTCTGAGGACAGAGGAGCCAAGCTCAGCAGCCCTGAACACGGCTTCCTTTAAAAAATAAAATAAAATAAAAACAGTGCAAGGACAACTCAGAATTTTCCAGAACTAAAACCATGTGATGTCTGCCTTGTCAGCTCTACCTCCTCTAGGCAGATAAGAAGAGATGGGCTCAGAGACACTCTGGGACAGGGGATTCACCCAGAAACATGAAAGATCAATACCTCGTAGTAGCTCACCTTCAAGAACTCTAAGAACAGGGAGGCAAGCCAGAGGAAGGAGACAGGTACCAACCAGCCACCGCCACCTCTTCAAAGGCCGTCACCAGTGTAGACTGTCTACACCAGTGGCTCTCAACCTTCCTAAGGCCGCAACCCCGCAACCCTTTATCACAGTTCTTCAGGTTGTGGTGACCCCCCACCATGTGGTGACCCCCCACCATAAGATTATTTTCATTGCTACTTCATGACTGTAACTTTGCTACTGTTGTGATTGTAATGTAAATATCTGTGTTTTCTGGCGGTCTTAGGTGAGTCCTGTGAAAGGGTCATTTGACCACCAGAGGTTGAGAACCCTTGGTCTACATACTCTTGTTGACGCCTTCTGTACCCCTTCTTTTTCCCAGCTCCCAGCTCTAGAATTGCATGAAACCCATCCAGATCACTCCATATCTCAGTCCCACCAATAAACAGACAGCAGGCTCCAGAGGGACAGGAAGTGTGTCCTCACTCTAGCTTGACAAAAGCCACATGGCCTGCATGGGAAGAAAATGCCACCTGTGCCTTGGGTGGCTGTGTCTGCCCACATGTAGCATTTGGACGTTGCCTGCATTCAGGCCACAGTGGCCCTCTCAGCAGCTTTTCAGAGTCTACAGAACGTCCCACCACACATGGCAGCCTCACAGGAACCACATCCCCAACACCAATCTCTTAGGATGACATCCCATAAATGATCCTCCCTGCCCCTATTTGTCGTGAAACCCATTTGTCCTGCAGTGATTTTGCCTGATGCTCTCTGGGTGAGGGCTGCATACCCACAGCCACGGAAGGGGAGGAAGGCACTGTAGGTTCTAAGGGCACAACTGACCGCAAGACCATTCTGAGATAATGGAGCCAGAGATGGTGCTACCCAGCCCGCTGCGGGCTTCCCCTAGCCATCACACAGAAGCTCATGCTGCCCCTTAACAGATCAGAGCGATTTGGGGTGATGTCCCACTTGCACAGCCAATAATGACAAAAGGAAATCCATGGGACACTGCCACATAGGACAGCCTTGCTTCCCCAGCACCACTGGGACCTTATCCCCAGACACTTCAAATGCCATTTGTTTTTCATTTCTTTTCTTATTGGTGTATGTTAGTTGTATAAACTAATAGCTTTCCTTATGACACTCTCATACATGTAAGTATATACTGACTGGACTCTGGGTCTAGATACCCACTGTTATAACTAAAATGTGAAATGTCCCTTACACACTCATGGTTTTGAACTCTCAGTCCCCAGCCGGTGGCGCTGTTTTGGCAGATTGTAAGACCTCTGAGACCATGGACTTGTTAGCAAAGGGAGGTTGCTAGGGATGAATCTTGAAGGTATCTGCTTCCTGTTACCACCTGGAACACTGTTTCCTGATCCTCTGAGATGTGAGCAAGCCATGCCACAGGCTCCTGCAGCCTCAGCCAACATACCTTCCCTGCCACAGTGGACTGCACCTTCCGAACCGTGAGCCAGAAGAAGTCCTCCCCACCTGGAGTTGCTTCCACCGGATCACAGAAGGGCCCAGAATGAGAAAAGTACCTGGTATGGTTACCCATTTCTGTTGTTCAAGAACGCTGTAAAGAAGTGAGATGAGACCCGCTGGGTGCCTCAGCTCCCAAGCCCAGCAGCCCGAGTTCACTCACCAGGATACACACTAGTGAAAAGAGAGAGGTGACTCCTCCAAGTTGTCCTCTGACCTCCACCTTCAAGCTGTGGCCTGTGGACGGACACACACACAAATACATATGAAGGATTTAAGAACCAAAATGATAGCAACCATGCCACGAACACAGAGAAGCCAAGGCAGAAGATCAAAGCTTGGGAATGCCAACATGGGCATGCCAGACTGGCAATCGTTACAAGTTGCCAACCTTGTATAGGGGTGAGCTTCGTGGACACTCATGATTCCTCCACCACCCTTCAGCATCTACAAGCTCAGAACCTCTCCATATGCAGAGCAGACAATCTAGCCTCTTTAGGTGACTCCAAGCCAGACTTGAGATTAAAATGAGGAATGAATGAAAAAAATAAGTCACTTGTGAATGGAGGTGAGTCCCAAGCCTCTTCCTAATTGTTTAACTGCAAGAGGGTTCCCTGAAAGAACTTGGCTCCATATGTAGCAGCAAGTCTGAGCTTTATGGAGTAAGTTGCTCTCTTGGTGACCCCTGAGTCCAAGAGTTGGCTGGAAACAGAAATAACTGGCCAAAGTCGGGATGGATTCGCCTGGGTTCAGTCCCTGTGGGCTTTGTTCCTCAATCTGTTTATACAGTTTCTCGTAGGAGTCTGTAATTTTAATCAGTAAAGATCTCCCTTGATTTATCACCTTCTATTGACGTAGTGGTAATTTAAGCTTCGGTCCTAATGCTGGGCCTGCTGCTGTGTGTTTCCCCTTATATTGTGACCCACCTCCATTTGATTTTTCTCAGTCCTCTTAGGTAATTGGGCTACCTCTGACACCCTTTGTATGGCAAGGCTGTGGTCAGGGGTCAGTGGGTTTCCCCTTCCAAAGCGCAGAATTCTCCAGCCAATCACAACGCAATTCCATCTTGAGTTTGCCAGATCTGGAGCAGAAAACCACAGACTGATAGGACCCGGTGGATTTTGAAACATAGACAGCCATGGTGTTTTTTAAAAGGACACTGCTATTCTCCCTAGCCCCAAAGACAGCCTGGAAACTCCATCCACAGTTTTACCTTACCTGAATTGGTCAGAGAGACTTTCTTCCTCAAACTGCCTAGAGACACCAATTGCCACGTTAGCAGACTGAGACCTCTATAAACATGGGTTTACACAAGGTCTGGCACTCAGGTCTACATTTGTGTGTGTGTGTGTGTGTGTGTGTGTGTGTGTGTGTGTGTGTGTGTGTTCGTTTGTTTGAGACAAGGTCTCCCTATGTAGCCCTGACTGGCTTGTATCTCCCTATGTATACCGGACTGGTCTCAAACTCAGAGATCTGCCCACATCTACCACTTGAGTGCTGGGATTAAAGGGATGCGCCATCATGCCTGACTCAGTTCTACTTTTTATTAATGTACATATTTAGTTTCTTCCCTATTGATACTAGCAAAGTGCTACCACCCTTTGGGCTTCATAGTACCATGACTTTAATATCTCATTTGACCATAAATGTTCATGATCTGTTTGATGGTCATGATAAAGGAATGAAGACTTATTAGTCATAGAGCTAGGTGGTGTCAAGATTGGCCTGGTAATCGGGCAGCAGTGGCTCATGCTTTTAATCCCAGCACTCAAGAGGCAGAGCCAGGTGGATCTCTGTGAGTTCGAGGCCAGCCTGGTCTACAGAGTGAGATCCAGGACAGGCACCAAAACTACACAGAGAAACCCTGTCTCGGAAAAAAAACAAAAACAAAAACAAAAACCAAAGATTGGCCTGGCCTTCCCCCCAAATGGGGCACTGACTGAGCAACAGTGGCATTTGTAATTGGGTCACTACTAAAAGGAATGGCTAGATACTGGAGGAGAATTTTTAGATTCTTCAAAAGGAAAAAAAAACCTATTGTGAGTTAAAATAATAGACTGAGGCCCCAAGGATAAAATTAATATAAAGCAAATGACCTTTGGTTTCAAAACTCAAATACCAAGTCATTCATAAGGGCAATGTCTATAAACTTAAGTTTCATGAGGACATGTTACAAGTTCAGATGTTAACAAGCTCCATAGCTGCTGTGTGACAGATGACTAGAAAGTATTAAAGAAATTTTAGGTTGTATTCACAAGTATGGTTCCCTGCAGCCATTATTTCATAAGACTTGTCTTTTGTTGAAGATTGCCATGGTTGTATCCCTGTAGTAGTTACAAAAGTGCTTCAACTCACAGAAGCTTGATTAAGTATTCTATAAAGGGAGGGACAGAGGGGAAAATATACGGCTGAATGGACAATAATAGGGTGTGGTGGTTTGAATGCAATTGGCTCCCATAATCTCATAGGGAGTGGCACTCTCAGTAGGTGTGACTTTGTTGGAGTGGGTATGGCCTTGTTGGAGGAAGTGGGTCACTGAAGGGGTGGGCTTTGAGATTTCCTATGCTTAGGATACTGCCCAGTGTCTCAGTTGACTACCTGTTGCCTGCAAGATGTAGGACTCGCAACTACTTCTCCAGCACCATGTCTGCCTGTGCACCAACATGCTCCCCGTCATGATGATAATGGACTAAACTCTGAAACTGTAAGCCAGCCACCTCAATTAAATGTTTTCCTTATTAGAGTTGCCATGGTCATGGTGTCTCTTCACAGCAATAGAAACCCCAACTAAGACAGAGGGAAAATCAACTCAGTGGTCAACATATATAGAGAACATTATATTAAACTTTCAGTATTACATTTGAGGATGAACATAACAAGTTTAGAAGTATATCAAGAGAACAATGCCTCAGAAGAGAAGGATTAGGGGATCATGTAATAGATAAATAAATTTTTAACATTGGTTGTTACACTTGATCTGAAATAGAAAATGGCCAACAAGTGTTTGAGAAGAGAGCATGGGAAAAGAGAAGATAAATTCCACTCAGACTAGGAATGTTAGAGTTTGGTGCCAGAAGCAATTGGCAGAAGCTATCCGTCCACAGATTCCACCTGACGTTCTACTCATTTGGAAGACTGTTCTAGTATACACAGTAGAAGTAGAAGTATATATATAGAAGTAGGCTGGTGAGGCGCGGTCTTAAGGCTGCTCCAGGCATCCCTTATCCAGAACAGGGCTTCTTTTTTGTGCCTCCATAACTTAACAGCCAACATGACTCCCATGATGTTCTGGTTAGTACTGCTTCCCATGGAAGTGTCTGTGGATGTCTCCTCTATTCAGTTGCAGATTCCTGAAAACAAGTTGGGGAGATGGCTTAGTGGTTAAGTGCTTGCCAGTCAAACATGAGGACCAGAGTCTGGATCTCAGAACTCACATAAATGTTGGGTGAGCATGGCAGGATACTTGTAATTCCAGCCTAAAAAGGCAGAGATGAGGGAAACCCCCGAAGCAAGCTGACTAGCAAGACTAGTCCTATCAGTGAGCTCTGGGTTTGCTTGAAAGATACTGCCTTGGGTAAGGTGAAAGAGTGGGGGAGGGTAATGGCTGACGTCATCCACAGGGCTTCACATGCACATGCACCTACCTATGGGAAAGCATGTCTACACACACGTGTGCCCACATGCACACACATACATACTACATACTGATGAAAAGTAGAGTTGGGAGGAGCAAAACCTTTACAAACAAGGCCCATGTCTTTCTCTCTGTTTATGTCTAGTAGACACTCAGCATTCACTTCGCTTCCTGAGTTAGACAGAGCGTGGCTACCTCACTGATTCAAGTCGAACACCACAACATTGGCTGGTCTAGATTTAAGTGCAATGATGATGAAAATGTTACCTGAAAGAAAGCATTGTCTTTTTTTCCTCAAGCCCCCATCATGAAGTTCTAGAAAGTTCATTTCAGTAAAACCACTCAAGCATCTACAAACCAGTGGAGTCTTTTTTTTTTTTTTTAATGTGTAATGGAAGAAGTCTTGATTGTCTCCTTCTTAGAGAAAGTAATCAATATTGGGGCTGCTCCTAAAAACTCCAATCACTGGCCGGGCGGTGGTGGCGCACGCCTTTAATCCCAGCACTCGGGAGGCAGAGGCAGGCGGATCTCTGTGAGTTCGAGGCCAGCCTGGGCTACCAAGTGAGATCCAGGAAAGGCGCAAAGCTACACAAGAGAAACCCTGTCTCGGAAAAAAACCAAAAAAAAAAAAAAAAAAACTCCAATCACTGAATAGTTTCGTCTATGAGCTATCCAGACCTCATCTTCTGATCATACAATGGGGTCAGAGAGCCTGGAATGTGCAGATGAGAGAGACTGAGACATTTGACAGTACATGTCTTAGTAGGCCTCAACAAATGACAAAGACACTTACCTGTCTGCTGTGTCTGTGAAAGGATTGCTCAGATGGGGGGACCGGTGCCGTTTCTCATTATTACATCACTGCCTTCGAGGTACATTAGATGACTATGGGGAGGGTGGGACCAGCCCTTCAGTGAGAAGACATTTCTTGATGCCTGGCTGTTGTCCGTCCACCACACTACCGCAGTTCTTCCCGAAGGTGGAAGCATGCTGGCGAGTGGAAAGGGAGATGGCTTCCAGAGGAGTAATTAGCAAAGTGCATGGAGGCTCAAGAAGAGAGAAAGAAAGAACTACAGGCTAAATCAATAAATAATAAAAAATTCAGTCCAAAGCATTTTCCGTCTTGGTGTTCTTGGCTATGGGGGAGAGAGAGAGAAAGGAAGAAAGGAAGTGTGAAGAAGGGATTCAGGGGCCTGGTCAGGTCATTCCCTCTCAGCTCATGATACAAGGCTTCAGGAGAACACTCTGTGCACACAAGATGGGCATGATGAAGACCACGTCTGGAAGCAGGATTTTTCTTCCACCTGACTTCCTCCATCACTTGAGTCTTTCAGGTAGGTGTGTGAGATACCTATTCTTGGCTATTCCCGGACTAATTGCCCAGGCATTGATCTCTTAATGGTAGAGGATGAGTTAATTTATTCCCAAACTCTTCTAACTTGGCAGATGAGGAGTTATTAGTCATTGGACTCACTCAGTATATTACATATTCTATTATTTATCATTTACATATAAAGCAAAGTGTGAGGCTCTCGGAGGAGAAACTGGCCCAGGAGCGAGAGAGAAGAGCAGCAACGTGAGAGAGGGATAGGGGCAGGGGTGGATGATTTAGAGATTTTCCATTTCCAATCTCTCTGCCGTTAGCAGGTCAGTAATGGCGAAGGGATGGGGAATGGATAAATAGCGGACTTGGCGAGAAGAATGTGATGCAGGAGATAAGGAGGGTGGCTTTGATGTTAGAAGATGAAAGGTACAAAGCTCTCTCATTCATGCATTCATTCCACAAATATTTCTGTACTAGATAAGGATATTAAATATAGGCCTGCTCCCAGGTAAACAAATAACATGTAGTCACAAGTTAGAAAAAGTGCTGTGGTGGAAATAAATTGGGTGCTAGGGGAGAAAATAACAGGAATGAGGATTAAATTTGTGTGAATAGGCTAGTCAGGGAAGACTTTGGAAAGGTTAACATTTAAACTTGAACTTGAAAGATAAGAAAAAGTCAGCTGCACAAAGAGAAAAGAGAACTGACAGAGGACTTTATGAAGGCCTTGAATCAGGCAAGTCCTTGGCAAATTCAGATAGACAAATGTTAATGGCACTTCTGTTTATGGAGCATCCGCCATTAGGAGATGCTGGCATAGGGGTCGTCTGTGCTTGCGTGCGTGCGTGCGTGCATGCATGCATGCGTTCATTCCTCCTACCCCTGAGGAAGGCATCATTATTCTCCTACTTTACTGGTGAGAGAAATGAAGCTGGTATGACTTCTAGATCAAGTAGAAGCAGACAGGGACCAGCGTGATTTTCAGAGGGAGCTAGGCTTAATCTGTTGTGGACTTTGCAAGGATCCCTATGGCTGCCATTGATGAGTGGACTGCAGTAGTGCCCAAGAGAAAGTGGAGGGGCGTTGAGAAGGAAGGCATGGCAGGTCTCCAACAAGAGGCCTTGTGACTGGGCCAAGAAGCTTCCAGTCGAGGTGAAGGAGGGAAACAGAGGGTTTGTAGGCTTATTTGGACTGTGCTGAGAGATGAGGGACACAGCAAGAAAACACATAGATTCTAACCTAGTCCCAAGTCATTTCTACCATTCAAGAAAGGGAAGCGAGGGTTGAGAAACAGTCCCTGAAATGAGTTTTCCAACATGTTGGCAGCATCCTGCCTCATCCAGTCCGATTTATGTCCCTGCTGCCTATGGCTGACATGATTCCCCTGCATTCCTCCACATTTTTAAGCAAGGATGGGGACACACACACACACACACACACACATACACACACACCACCTGATCCAGCAACTGACAAGATCATCAAGGCAGCTTTCCCCTATGACCAAGGAAGAGAGAATTACCATCCAGAAACTGCAATTAGAGAAAAGAAATGCAGGGTTGAGTGTGGTATCATCCCAGCACTGAGGAGGCAGAGGCAGGAAGGTCAGCAATACAAGGTGAAACCAGCATGTGCTGCATAGCAAGTTCTAGAACAGCTTGGGCTGCACAGCAAGACCCTGTGTTGAAATAAAGGAAAAAGGAACACATACCTTCATACACACGAACATAAGAAAAACGTAAGCACAGCTCACCTGGAGGAGAGAGGTCCTCCTAGCCTCAGGCCAGTCTTCAACTCTGTTGAAGGCCTGGAAGACACCCACACTCTTAAGAATTGTTGTATCCCGGAACTCAGAGCATTAGTTTGTTTTCAGAACAAGGCCCAGTGAAGGAAGCAAAATAAATAAACAAGGATTGGATGTTTCAGTTATTTTAAGTGGTTTCCACCCCGACACCATTCCCAAATCTTACAGAAGTGAAGGGCGTGTAGAATTTGGTTTCCCTCTCCACACAGATGTGTGACAGCCCTGTGCCTCCAGTTCCCAGACAGCACCTTTCTGGGCACAAGTGGATACGTACGGAGCCACGTTGTGACTTGAGCCAAACCTGTGTCTATGTGCCTAGCGAGTTGTCTGGGCCTCGGTGGTTGGCCTCAGAACAGTAGCCACAGCATGTTCCCCGGGGACTGCCTCTGAGTTTCATGTGATATAGTTGTTCGTCTGGGTTTTATAGAGAACCAGAGGCCCTGACCCTGGAGCACACTAGAGCACAGCCTTGTTAACAAAGTGTCCAGAGGGGGGGAAAACGTTCAGGGAAACTGGGAAGGGCCTGCGGAATACAGTCCCTTCATCCCAAGGAGGCCCCAGACACGCTCCCTGGGTGTGGCCTTTCAAACCAGCAAAATCAACTCCAGATATCTGAGGGAGAGCGAACACAGAGTACAAATGTGTCAAGAGGAAGAAAAAAAAAAAACCTGCTAATATGATCAAATGCAAAGAGAATAGGACAAGCTGTGGCTCGTCTAAGATCTCTAGAGACACTGCTCAGAAAGCACAAAAGTCCTTCAGTGGAGGTAATGAGGCGCATCTAATTATATTTAAGAAAGAAACACCAAGGACGACCCTAAAAGCCTCCCCCGCTTCTCCCCAAAAAGAATCAATCGAGTCTAAATGCTAAGCAGACAGGGACAGGGTGATTTCAGAGCAAGTGAGGAACTCTAGACAGCATCACGGGAAGCGAAGTTGTCACTTTCCAGAACTGAGAGGAATATCACACACATCCTTCTCTGTCTATTGTCTTTTAACCACCACTACCCGCCTACCCCCCCACAAAAAAAAAAGTCCCGGGAAGAAGCAACAGGAAGAGGAAAGGGGGAGGAAGAAAGGGAAAGAAGAAAGAAGAGGCACACACGGCAGCCCCCGCCATGAGAAATCAAGGCAGGCCCAGTGACATCTGACACCAGCGGGCCACAGCTGAAGAACAAGGGAAAAGTTTTAGGGCGACTGTCATTGACCCATAGTCCTTCACTTCTAACCCTTTCCCTCCAACATATGTTTCTCATTTCCTTGCTTATAGCTGGTCCAAGCTAATGATATGTGTTTTGGCCAGGGTCCCGAGCTCGGCATACAGCCGGTCTTGTTCTCATTGTCCGGGCTACTTACAGAAACCTCTTTCTCTGTGTCTTTCTCTCTCGCTCTCTCTTGCTCTCACTCTCTCTCTCCTCTCAAAAAAGAAAAAAAAATACAGCTTTAAAGAACAGTAAATATGCAAAGCAGCCCCCAAGCTCTATACAGCTACCATCTTGAACATGGCCCTCACCACCCTAACACACCCCATCAATAAAGGCCTGAAGAGACTGCCCACGGGTGAGGGGTAAGTTCAACACAAAAGCAGTGGAAATTCAAACAAATTGGCCCATTAGAGTCTTCACACAGCTATAAATACAGCTCGCACGGGCTATTTTGAGGGACGGTGGCATGGGAAAGTTCGGCCTGGAATCTTGAGTCTGTCAAAGGAGACAGATCTCTTCCAAGACATGGGAAGAGGACGGACCCAGCACTCACTTGAGGAGGGCAGGGAGGAGGAGGGCAGGGAGCCAGTCCTCACAGGCTTGGGTAAAAAGCAAGGAGGTGAGGCTGTTTGGCCGGGCTTACCCTGCATGCCAGGATGCAGGACTCCGGTGTTCAAAACTTGTTCTCCGCCAGCCTCGCTCAGAGAGTCCCCCAACCTCTGAAAAAGCCAGACATGCCCTTTTGCTCCTTAAGGGTCAATGGACCAGTTCGCTCTTCCTGAAGGACCCAGCAGGCCAGAGGAGGAGGGGTGGGAACCAGTGTGTCCTGGAGAGCCAGGGCAGCCCAGTCTCAAGGAGAAATTTCCGACTGACCTTGGAGGGAATTTTGAGGAGTCCACTTATTTTGCCCATCAGACCCTAAGGAGTGACATCCATTATGAATATATGGTGAAATATGGGGTGCTATAACATGAATTTGAGGAAACTGGAGCCCATAAATGAGAGTTAGTAAAATGTACAGGCAGACAATTCGCATGCAAATGTCAGGAGCTGTTTAACATGTCCCCCGGGGTCTGTCAACAGATGGCAATGAACTGCCAGCCCTTAGGAAGGAGTAAACTCAGAATACACACATCCACTTAGGCTCCGGTACCTGCCTGTCCTTTATGAGGGCTGCTTCCCAGTCCTCCTCCAGCCTGTGAACGCGTCCATCTAGTTTGTCTTCAGAACATACGCTCAGAGCAAGCGCGGGTCTACTCAATCACACTTTGAACACTGACTGTATACCAAGCACTGTCTGAGACATAAGAGTCACGCAGACACTGTCCAGGCATCTTGGAACTGGAAGCCCGGCTGGTCTGCCCCTGACCCTACAACAGCCTGGTTTGTATCTGTTGTCCCTGGGTAATTATTAATAGCCCTACTTTTCACCCTCTAAAGTGTCCCAGTTTGGATGCTAAATTATATGGATGCTGTAGCTAGAGGCCTTTCTTTAAAAGTCCCATTTGGGTGCATATATATATATATATATATATATATATATATATATATATATATATATATATGAAAGTGCAAAAATATAGCATCCTCTATTTTAGAGGCTCTTTGTAACTTGCTGAAGCCAAAAGAGGATTCCCAAATTATCAAGAAAATGGCTTTAGTAGATTAAATTTTAATTAGTTCAGGAAAAGGCTTCACTGTGTTCTGGGCTGGAGTCCTTGCAGTGTGCTATAATGGAGCCCATCGTTGCAGATGTCTTTGGCTCTGAAACGTCAGAGTGGCTGCTGTCCTCCCCTACCAGTGGGGACACACAAGGGCTCTTGTCCCAGTATGGCCTGGAGGGGAAGAGCCAGCACAGATTACCATGACAACACCCTTTCCTGAAAGTCTCTGACTGACACTTCCTGGGGAGACAGGAAGTGAGGACAGGAAGACGGCGAGGTCATTCTCTTCCCATGTTCCCAGACTCATCTGAGAGTTGACATCTTCTAGCTGCATGCTGTGCTTTTACTGCCCCCTTCCCTTCTGTAAAGCTGTTCCAGGGTAGGGAAGCTCAGTGGCTTTTGTCCCCTTCTTCCCAGCAGGCCACAAGGATCCCAAACCTACCTCAGTGATAAACTACAGACAGGTAACGCGTGAGAGGAAGATACACCGAAAAGTTGTGTAACTGATTCCAAAGTAAAAATAAATGATTAACAGACTGACTTCCCATTTGTAATCAACATTATAACATTAACAGCTACCCAACAAATGGTGTAGAGCGCTGAATGTGTACCGTGCCCTCTGCTAGGGTTGTGCATAGAGTACTGAACAAAACAGACGGAGCCCCTGTTTTCTAAAGCTGACAGTGTCGCGGGGGCAGGGCGGGGGTGGGGGGGTGACCTTAAAGCAGTGACCTCACAGTAAATATATACACAGCAGTTGTCATGAGTGCAGCAAAGGAAACACACAAAGGGTGAGAGATGGCATCACCCGGGGGCCTAACTTCAGTTTGGTTGGGGGAGGGAGTCTCCTAGTCAAAACTCAGCCTCCATCAAGGATCTGAAGGCAGAAGAGAGGGTGGCTCTCTGCTGCACAGCCGTGCACTTTAGTAAACGTAAAGAGCTTGCGACTTTGACCTTCAGATCTCTATGTTTATAGTCGACGCAGAACCAGTACAGGAAGGCGCATTTGCTCCTGTCTGGTGTGTGTAATGCTCGTCATTCAGGGCTTGAATGTAGGAAGTTTCCAGCGCCTCCCTGGGACATTTTGGATAGCGCAAGATTCCTGTATCTGAATTCCACAAAATTCGAAGTGTTATTACTATATGATGGTGTCATGGACTACATACTCAGAATACAGGGAGCAAATCACTGAATCTTCGTGACATGGCGTCTCTGGACCCTGCTTTGTGCAGGGTTCGTTCATGGGCATCTTGTCATTTCAACACCATAGTTTTATTGCCCCTTTCTTAAGGCAACGATCCAATGTGTGGAACTAAGCAACAGCTCTGAAAAGAATTATCAAATATAACCTAAATGAAGTTGGAAGGAGCAGTCAGGGGAAAAAAGAGCTTTTTTTCAGGAACATTTTGAAATACAAGAGGGGATGCTAATGAGCAAAATGAAAGGTTCAGACACCGTAGAAGTGGGATGAGGAGGAAGCCATAAAGGGAGACATCCAGATGTGGTGATGCACACCTGTAATCCCAACACTGGGGATGCGGAGGCAGGAGGATCACAAATTCAGGGCCAGCCTGGGCTATGGACTTTCCATATGTGGAAAGATCCCGTGTCAAAAAACATTTTTTTTTTAGGGGCTAGAAAGATAACTCGGTGGTTAAGAGCACTGGCTGCTCTTCCAGAGGACCCAGGTTCAATTCCCAGTATCCACATGGTAGCTCACAATGATCCATGTCTTTAGTTCTAGAGGATCTGACACCTTCTTCTGGCCTCCACAGGCAATGCATGAACACACCCATACCCATGAAATAAATAAATAATAATTTTGAAACCACATTTTCAAAAAGGAAGAGTGGGGTGCATGAGGTGAGATGGGGGCAAGACTCCACAGCTCACGGAATGTCCTGCAGACGGAAAGATGCAACTGACTGTGTCCTACCATTCTCAGCACGGGTGCTGGAGACACCCCCAAAGTCAAGGGGGGTTGGGGCCGAAGAACATGAATAGAGCTGGGACTCAGTTCGACATTAGAATGCAGACATTTCCGAAGGGGTGAAGTGAAATCCTTAGGGGGTAGATGAGGATGCAGAGGTTTCTGAAGTGAAAGGAACGAAACAGCGGAACTCCCGGGGATGCCCCCCCAACTGGCCGGAGCTCAGGGGGGAGGATGCCTGTCTGGCAGCATCCGCAGCACCACACAGACTGAGTATGGTGGCAGAGCCTTTAAACCTAGCAGTAGGGAGACTGGCTGACCTGTCTCTTCTACATACTGAGTTCCAGGACAGCCAAGGGTACCTAGCGAGACCCTGTCTCAAAGATGTTTTTTTTAAATGGTATGTTGTCTGTGTGTGTTGTGTGAACATGTGAGCTCATGTACCCCGAGAGGCCAGAGGCAAAGGGTTCCCCTGTCACAGATGGTTGTATGACACCCCAAATGGGTGCTGAGAACCAAAGCCACGTCCTCTACAAGTGCAATACACGCTTTTGACCACTGAGCCATCTCTCAAGTCCCAGAAGCCAGTCTTAATAGGAACAGTTGGGGGGGGGGGGTGTTTAAACAGATGTTTATTTCACTAAAGACAGTTGTGGAAAGTGTAGTGTCTTGTTAGAGGGGGGAGCTCCACAGTTTAAAATCATTCACATTAGACTGGAGAGAGCTATTGTCCGTGGTAGAGAGCACTGGAAGAATTTTCCTCAGAATAGACATGGTTTAAAGTCTCTGCACCTTGGTCAAATCCCTGTAGTTCCTTGAGATGGTGAAAACTTACATAATTATTCTGACTTTGTTGTTTTTCTTTGAAAGCTTATTTGTGAAAGTACCATAAAATGGCCTTAACCAGCCTCTCTGTCTCTAGAACTATGATACATGGCAGATGGAGAAAAATTATTTTTTCCCCTTACTTCACAGGCTTTTGGCACAAGTTCAGCCCTGAAATGGTTAAAATATCGGCACATTTCACTGGTCTTGAGTTACTCATAAACATTGGGCCAAGCAATTTCACTCAATCGCACATATTAACTTCTTAAGTTCTTCTCTCTGAGGATGTGGACTGTTATTTTATGCCAAAAGTCCTGTAATTAAGTTTGACATAAGCGCATGGATTAAATATGTGGTTGGGGGAGGGGGGGTGCAGAATGGAAGGGTTTCCTTTTTCCCGGCCTCTTTTTTGCCATATGGAAACTGTAACCAAATAACGTGCAAAAATTTTTAAGACAATTTCCAAGCTTATTACTCAGTGTTGTTTATCAGGTAAGTCTCGGTGTGGGTGTCATTACAAAGTCTGATTCTTTTATTTTCTCTAATTTAGCCTTAAAAACAGCAGCAAGGTTTGAGAGCGCTGCACACCCTTAATCCCAGTTCTAGAGGCAGAGGCAGGTGGATCTCTGTGAGCTTATGGCCAGCCTGGTCTACAGAGCAAGACTTTGACTGCAGAAGAAAACAAGAATCAGCCACATAACAGCCCCGGGAACTGGAAATGTCTTCTGTACAAGGCAGAGAAGATTAGGCATTTGAGGGTCTCCTGAAGATAAGGGACTGTGGGTCCTGGCCAGAGCCAACAGAGTAAAGTGATCTAATTCAGGAATGGCTTAAACACTGAACCATGGTGGTGAGGAAGCTGGACACTGTGTTGTCTTTGTCCGGTATGTTGAGACACGCAGTGGTTTCCTGTGTTCCGATGCCACTGAGATATCATTAAACTCTCCCCTGTCTGAGGTTCCTCTGAAAGGGTGCCTCTGAAAGCCCCTATCCTCGCCTCAGCAGTATAATCATCATTTTACTTTCAATTTCTAGCCACATTCAGGAAGGTTTCTTGTGGTTTGAGAGAGGAATGCTGGTGTTCCTCCCTCCCTAAAGCCAGCTGAAAATAGCTTTTTCTACTCTTACAGAGAGAAAGCACCCTCCCTGACTTTCCCCTATCTGAGGAACATTCTGGAAATTAACCCTGAAAGGAAAGTCAGGCGGTAAGACACCCCTAGCCTGCCTACCACAGCCAGCTCAGTCCAGTGCCCCTTCCGATCCAGGTCCCTGGTGCTCTTCTCTTTATTGGCTTTACTGGGCTTTTGTCCTGACATAACTTGCTTAACGCACAAAGAGGGGTTATCCAGGTCTGCGACAGCCTCAGAGTCAACATATTCCACCATCGTTCTCAAAACCCTTCCAAATCAGACTAAGCAGACGGTCCAGCCGGTCAAGCGCTTGCTGTGGAAGCCTGGGGACCTGAGTCCCATCCCCATGAACACACAGAAGAGGCAGGCCTACCAGTGTGGATTCCTAAGCCCAGCACTGAGGAGGTGGGGACAAGTGGTTCCCTGGGGCCTGCGGGCCAGTCAACCTTGCCTACTTGTTGAGTTCCAGGTCCCAGTGAGGAACTCTATCTTAAAAAAAAAAAAAAAAATAGCAGATGGCCCCTGAGGAATGGCACCTGAGGTTGACCTCTAGCCTCCACAATCACATGCATGCACATGTATCTCCCATACACTGGCACCTGAGGTTGACCTCTAGCCTCCACAATCACATGCATGCACATGTAACTCCCATACACTGGCACCTGAGGTTGACCTCTAGCCTCCACAATCACATGCATGCACATGTAACTCCCATACACTGGCACCTGAGGTTGACCTCTAGCCTTCACAATCACATGCATGCACATGTAACTCCCATACACTGGCACCTGCACACATATGAATACATACGTCTATGCGCGTGCACACACACACACACACACACACACACACACACACACACACACACACCACAGTCTAGGCCTACCCTCCACTATAACCTTCTCACTTGTCTTTTCCTGCACTAAACTCTCTGCCTTTTCCTCTTCAAGAGACTAGACCAGGACCTTCCTACCATTGACCTAGGAAGCCCTGATCATCTCCATGTCACACCAGCTCCTGGTTCCCACCTCTTCTAACATACTTCTTTCTGGATTTATAATAGGAGGCCAAAACAAAGTGCATTGGCACATGGGTGTGAGGATAATTTGTTTAGGCTCAGTGTAACTCACAACACTCCTTCCTTTTGGAGGGGCGGGGAGCTTCTGCCACATCTTAATGCCCATCCCAAGCCCTCCAAGAACATTCTTGTTTCTTAGTTTATCTTCCTGGTTTCAAGACCCACTAGGTTATATTTGCTTGTTACTAGGTCCACAGTGAACACATCCCAGGCATTCTGAACTACATTATACTCTTCTATATCATTCCCTCTCTTAGCCACAAGCTAGGCACCAGGCAGAATGTGACCCAGTTGCCTATCACCAACCTAAATGGGAAAAATTGCAGTTTGTTAAGGATCCAGGTACTGAAACAAGGTTATGCAGACCTTCTTGGGGGTCTGTTGAAACCTTTTTGCACTTAAGCCCTTTTTAAGTCCCTAAATGACAACATAGACCCATTTTTTTTTTTTCTTCTCAGATCTTGTCAGGGTTTTGCATCTCCGCTAGGACTAACTCCAGCTCACACCTTGCACTCTTCCTGCATTTCTGGCTTCGCTCTGAGATATCTGCAGGACTGAGACCCTGTTGGAAATGCTTTGAGTTTAGACTCATCATCTTCTTAATCTAGGGGTAGCTGAGCTGTGTGTTGGGAACAGGGTAGTTTTTCCCCTGATTTCTGCATACCCTTCTTTGACTTCTTGGGTATGAGTCAAAGTGTTGCAACCCTATGCTCGTCAGAGAGTGGTGGTGTGCAACAGAGAGTGACTAAGGATGCAAGCCCCGAACCCCTGCCACCTGTATTCACATCTCAACTCAGACAGCCCCCATCTTTTTTCTCCGGCGTGTTGACTGCTCGCAACTTACTGGCCTCGTCTGTATAATAGAGATATAGTGGTGCCTACCTCTTGAGGGTCATTGAAGGGATTAGACACACACTGGTTAATGGCAGTGTTTGGTCTGTAGCTCAGTAAATACTGTTAGAGCTAGGAACATAGCCCAAGTAGATGGAGTGCTTGCCTGGCATGCACAGAGCTAGGGAGTTTGACATCTACCACCGTAGAAACTAGTTGTGGCGCCGTGTGCCTTTAATCCTACTACTTGGCAGGTGGAGGCAGGAGGATGAGAAGTTCCAAGTCACCCTTGATTCCATAGAGAATTAAAGATAGCATGAAATACATAAGACTAAGACCCTGTCTCCAAAATAAAGGAAGTCAGTATGGTGGCACATGCCTTTAATCCTGGCATTCAAGAGGCAGGTGGATCTAAATAAATTAAATAAATAAATATTAGCTATAATAAAAAAACATTGTTTAGACACCAAATTTTCTAAGGAGCATCAGCCACATTGTTTTGGGGTTGAGATGAACTGGCACCTCAGAAACTTAAGATGCTCAGGCTAGCGAGGTGACTCAGTGAAGTACCTGATGTGCAAGCATGAAAACAAGAGTTTGGATCTCCAGCATCCATGCAGCAGCCAGGTGCAATCATTCACACTTACACCCACAGCTCTGGGTGGTGAAGACAGGTGTATGCCTGGGGATGGCAATCTAGCCAGTATGTCAAAGTCCAGTTTCAGTGAGAAGCTCTATCTCAACAAAGTAACAAGATGGAGAACAATGGAAGACACCTGGTGTCAGCCTGCTGCTTACACACACACACACACACACACACACACACACACACACACACACTCATAAAGATCCAAGGTGATCAGGTTCTTCTGCAGATAAATGATAAAGCCATCAGTGTGTTCGGGTTCTACTTGGCAGGATTTCGACAAACTGTGTATCTCACTGTTTCACAGTCATGGATTACAGGACATAGAGATCAAGAAACAAATACATTGGTTTAGAAATTAACCAAAGGATTTGGGTTTAGAATGTCCCTTGTATCCTCTGCCGTACCCAGACACAAGGTGCAGGGTTTGTGGACAGGCTCTCTGAAGAAACCAAACTTTTCTGTATTTGCAGGGTGGGCTCAACAGCGCTGCCATCTTCAGTAAGAGTTTTAGCCAACATCTCTGACCTTCATCTGCTAAACTGAGGACACACATCACATGCCTACCTCACAAGAATGTAGTCAACAAAAATCAGCATCATTATTAAATATCACCTCTGCTACACACACTGCCTTGCAACAGCAGTGTTTTATATTATTTATTGAGAACCCCACCAATGCCCTCAGAGGACTCTATCCCCACCTTCTCTTGTCCACGTTCTACCCTTCTCTAGTACTCACGCTAAAGTCATGCCCAATGATATAATTGTATAATACCATATCTATAATCACAGCAATTGGACTGAGGCAGGATAGTAAACTTGAGTCCAGCCTGAGCTACACGGTGATATCTCATCTCAAAACAAAAACAAAAAACAAACTAACTTGGGGAGAAGGCTTTGAAGTTGATCGCATATTGCTCTTTTAGAGAACCTAACTTTGGTTCCTGAAACCCGACAGCCTATAACTCCAGCTCCAGGGAATCTGATGCCTTTGGCCTCTACAAGAACCTACATGCAGATACACACACACACACACACACACACACACACACACACACACACACACACACGCTGTGGGATGGTCTGTATGTCAAGTTACTCTGATTGGTCAATAAATAAAACACTGATTGGCCAGTGGCTAGGCAGGAAGTATAGGCGGGACTAAGAGAGAGGAGAAAAGAAAGAACAGGAAGGTGGAAGGAGTCACTGCCAGCCACCACCATGACAAGCAGCATGTGAAGACACCGGTAAGCCACAAGCCATGTGGCAAGGTATAGATTTGTGGAAATGGATTAATTTAAGTTATAAGAACAGTTAGCAAGAAGCCTGCCACAGCCATACAGTTTGTAAGCAATATAAGTCTCTGTGTTTACTTGTTTGGGTCTGAGCGGCTGTGAGACTGGAGGGTTACAGAGATTTGTTCTGACTGTGGGCAAGGCAGGAAAACTCTAGCTACACACACACACACACACACACACACACACACACACACACACACACACTTAAACCTCTCTTTCCTTAAAGAACCATCCCCATACACACAAGTACAAACACTAGTAAACATTTGTCTTCTGAATGGCTGGTCCAGTTAATTCTGCTGCATCCTTTGGTTTCTGCTATTCCCAGGAGTCAGCATACCATGTCTCTAAAGGCCCAGAGATAAAATAGTTTAGGTTTTGGAAGTCATACTATTTCTGTCACAAGTCCTCCATCTGCTATGGCAGCACAGAAACACCAAAAGCAGTGTGTCAGTGAGTGGGTGTGGCCCTGCCTCAATAAAACTTTATTTATCATTAACAGGTGGCAGGGCAGTTTTGGCCCCCAAACCAACATTTAATCTATCTCCTGGTTTACTATTGAGACATTTTTTTCTGCTATATTTTTTTCACTAAGCAATTAGTTTGTCAGAACCCCAAGAACATGAACAGCCCTTAGGTACTTGGGGTGTCCTAGCCCACATTCTTTTAAAGCCAGCACCTATCTCTGTGCATGCTTGCTGGAATAGAGTACCCACAGGAACACAGCAAATCTGTGGCGGTTGGATGAACTTGGGTATATGTTATCCGCAGTGACAGCCATCTTCTGTCCCGTGTGTGTGCAGAAGCACTTCTTCCACCAATCACTGCTGAGTCCTGAGGGAAATGCCATAGAAAACACCTGAAGACCATGTGTTCCCAAAATCTGAACTCTGTACATGAATCATGCCATCTAAGACCAGGAACTTGGGTGCCCATGCTTTCTTGGGACCCAGTTCTGGATGGAAACTCACAGAAGACCACCGTCCCCCTAGGGTCAACATGTTCATCATTATCCATCAACTCAAAATCACTATTATTTTTCACATTTAGATTCATATGAAAACAAATAGTTTTTGTGAAAATATACTTCTAGCTCAAATAGAGCAGTGGCTGGAGGCATTAGAGGCTGGAGTTAGATCCAAGTTCTGATCAGTGAGCCTTCTGCTAAGTTATTTGGGTATCTATGCCTCAGTCTTCCTTTCTGTGAAGTGGGATATTTTTGTGAAGGTTAAATGAGACTGTATATATGAAGAACTCACTATAGGACTCAGAGCAGAGTAAGTATTCCATAGTTCCAAGCATCCAATGACAACAGAAATAGTGGAGTACAGAGATGAAAAAGAGTTCCTTAATTATAGAGCTACCATCCAATCCAAAATTCCTCTCCCAGGAATATACTCAAGAGAAATGCTGTTATTCATAATAGCCAGAGTAAAGGCAAACCACATATCTAACAAATGGCAAAGGGATAAGATATGGCCTGTCCATAAAATAGAATATTACTCAACTATAAGGAGCAATGAAGTGCTGACATCTGTTACAATGTGGGTGAACCTTGAAAACACTATGCTAAGTGAAAGAAGCCAGGCACACCAGAGACAGGTGTGTGTCCATCGTTATAGATTTCCTATTCAACAAATACAGAGTCAGAAAGCTGACTTGTGGTTGCCAGAAGCTAAAAGAAGGAACAAAGAGTGACTGCTAATAAGGGAATTTTTTTAGAGGATTATGAAAATGCTCTAAGAGTTGGTAATGGCTGCATATTCTATAAAATATTAAAACCCACTGAGTTGTATACTTTAAAGGGATTAATTTTATGGCAATAAAACTGTTGCTCTTGAAAAAAATGCCTTTAAGAAAACAAATTTACACAGCCATCTCCCATCAAAACTTAATCTATAATGTATGTATTTGGAGGCAGGAGAGGGAGTGCAGTGATTAAGAGCTCTTGCTGCTCTTGCAAGGACTGAATTCGGTCCCCAGCACCCAAGTAACTGTGTGTAATTCCAGCTTCAGAGGGTCCAATACCTCTTTGGACTTCTCAGGTACCTACACTCATGTACACACACACACACATGGGGGGGGGAGAGAGGGAGAGAGAGAGAGAGAGAGAGAGAGAGAGAGAGAGAGAGAGAGAGAGAGAGAGAGATACACACACACAAGGTACGGGAAAATAAAACATTTGAAAATCCTTCTTTTACCGCAGATCTTCTAGTGGATGGAAACAATTCATGTCTGGCCAGGTGAAGTTCCATCATCTTTCTGTAGGTTCTCATGCACTATGGTGCTCATGTGGAGGCTAGAGGCTTGTCTCCAGTGGTGGTCTTTACCTCCACTTTGTTTTAGACACAATTTCCTGTTGTCTCTCAGGGTGTAGAGAGAGGCTACCAGTTTCCAGGGGTCCTCCTCCACCACAGGAATGCTGAGATTACACACATAAACCATAGCATCTGGCTTTATGTGGACTTGGAGACCTGAAACAAGGTCTTTGTGCTTGGTATGACAAGTCCTTTACCCGCTGAACCCACTCACCAGCCCTGATTTTCAAATTGCTACAAATTTAAGAGTTACCTTAGAAGTGTGTCTACAGTGTAGATTCCTGACCCTTTCCAACAGAAAGCAAATCTAGCAATTGGAAGAGCCCAGAAGACAGTGTTTAATGACCAGCCCAAGTCATGCTGGTACCAGGATGCCTGCATCATACTTGAAAAAATAGTGCTCAAGCCTAGAGAGCAGCATGGTGCCCAGCATTTGCAGAGCGCTTTTCCTTACATCCAGCCTTCTGCTAGGTGCTTTGGGTGCTGAGAAAAGTTAGTCCCCCTAATAAGAAGTGCCAGATCAGGTTAAGTCTAGAAGACTTAAAAAACATGAGACCAACAACGGAACATACACACAGAATAATATCAGTAACAGTGAACAATTGGGACCCTGTGAACCACAGAAAATTCAGAAGAGCAAACAGTCCCATGAAAGGTGCTTACTGGAGAAAACTTTATGGAGGAAAGACATCCTTTCGGCCAAACTCTTGTACAGAGGAAAATGAAATGGCCTGGAGCAGAAAGTGGCAGAGACTGTATCAGAGCCTTTGGCTGGGGTTGTGTTTACATGTGAATTAAGATGGTGACCGTTGGTAAAGCAGAGTCAGACCAAATTGGCCTGTGAGACCCTCAGAGGCTGGTAAAGAGATTAGGGCTTTGTAGAGCATGAAGGCCTCTAGGAACTTCTGAACAGGAACACAGCAGGCTGGAGCCAGGGATGCCAAAGAGTCTAGTAGAAAGGCATGGTGAGCACCTTGGGACTGGGGTAATGCATAAACAACAGGGCAGGAGCCTGGAGAAGTAGAATGCTTTGGAAGATTAGAGATAAGGAATCCAGTCGGTGGATCTAGGATCAGTTCCCCACCACCACCAAGACAACCTTTGCCCCCAAAGAATAAGAATACCATGACAAAATTCCCATTTTACTTAAAAGACCAAAGCAATCCTGATGTTCTTTCTTTCTTACATTGGTGATAAGAGAGATACCGACTTGAAAGAAGCAATTAAGAAGGGAGATTATGATAGCAGCCGTCAGGGACATGTAGATAGAAGACTGGAATCAGCCAGGCTCAGAGCTGGAGATCTGCAGCTGTGGGGTAGGGAAGGACAATGGAGAAGCCACCTCTGTGCTCTGTTTGGATTCCTGCCTTTGGGGCTTTGTTCATGACTGCTAAAACAAGGAATGCCATTCCTGTGAAACAGGGCGACAGACACCCATCGGGAGTGGCTTTTTTTTTTTTTTTTTTTTTTTTTGATTCCCGAATACCTGAGTAGATCCCCAACCAGACAGGGATTGTTATTGGTAATACTTGCAATCAGACTTCCAAGCAGGCTTTTATATCTAAGGAAGATGGCCCTAGTCATGGAGGGAAAGCAAATAAATACGTTTGCCATCTAACAAACCACCCCCAAAGGGTAGTCACCTAAAACAATAGATCATTTCTCACTGGGAGGAGAATTGAAGGATTCTCCTAATGCGTCTGTTTGACAACCGGTGAATGAAAACAATCCGGACTTCATGGCTAGCGGTGGGCTTGACTTCACCTGGGAAGGTTCTCTGACCTCTCCACAAGGAAACACCAAGCTTCATCCTATAGTGAGCCCAAAGCAGGACAAAAGAATAAGCCATACATACTGCCTAAGCCTTCCAGTTTGGGCTGATATCCCATTTGCCAAAGATATCCCAAAGGCCCAAGAAAATCCCATGGCCAGACCAGAATCCACCAGAAGACAGTACCCAAGGCAGAGACAAAGGAGAGAATACGTGTGACCATATTTCTTCACAATGTGGTCTGTATAACACAGTGTGTTCCTCCAAAGAAATGGCAATTATCCTTTGACTCTGCTTAAAGGGGATGACCGAGAAGCCATGCTCTCTTCGGATTCCTGTCTGCTAGAAGACTATAGCCCGCGTTGGGCTATTGATATACCTATCAAAATGTAAACTTTTAAACTTTTGTGAAATAGTATCATGAATGTATATTACTTATGGTGTTCTTATTTATTTTTGCATATGTAAATGTGTATGGCATGCATACATTACATATATGAGTGTTCATGTGTTATGAACACACGTGCACATGTATGTGGAAGCCAGAGGTTGGTATCAGGTGATCTCCCATATTGCTCTCCCCCTTTTCTTTAAGGCAGAGTCTCTCACTGATGCAGCAAGTCTAGGGAGCCAGCTTGCTCCAGGGATACCCAGTCTCTGCCTTCCAAGCACTAGGATTACAGACATACTGCCACACTTGTCCTGGCATTTACGTTGCTGCTAGGGACCTAAAGTCTGGTTCTCACACTTGCACATTAACTGTTTTATCCCTGAGCCATCCTCCAGTTCCCTCCAATTTGCTTATCCCTGATAAATTCTTCTTTAAGGCACAAAGAGACAAAAGGAAGAAGAGAGAGAGAGACAAAGACAGAGAGGGAGAGACAGACAGAGAGAGAAAAGACGTTTTTCTTGGTGTATTTCATTTCATTACTCTGCAGGGAATGGGTCCTTCCTGTTTGTAAGGGTCCCAAACAATTAGGTCGTGTCTCATAAAATGTCGTCCTATCTCCTGCTTCAGGCAGATTTCAACACTCTGGGAATGTTCACAACATATGTCTAAGGCCCAAGTCTCCAGTCCACTGGGTAGTAAATGCTTTGATGACAGACCCAGCCTAGGAAATACAGGCTAGCAATGTTCCATTCTCAGGACATAATTAATGTGCTGTTCACTTTTTTTCATCAACAAAGGATTTACCAAAATACTGCATGATTTCCTCCGAAAATGTGACCCTCCCTTTCCTGTCTCACTTTTCTTTTCCTGGATCAGGACACCATTTCCATTGGCTTCAGAAAAATGCTTATTTCGGCTACTCTCAGCTTGTCTCCTGGGTCTGAAGGAGTTCCGAGAGGCTAATGCTGTGAGTAACAAGGGTGGGGAGAAGACGCTGCTGCTTCTGATGCTCTCTGGAGCTGCCCCCATCCCTCGGAGCCCGGTGGCTTCCTTCACAGCTCACAGCAAACCTCACAGCGTTATAAAAAGCCAGCTAACTAAATAATGCCATAGGAATCTTAATCACTAGGGTCATTTGGCCAACAACATGACATAGCTTTTTCCTCTCAGAACTCAAACATTCAAAATTACAAATATCCCATCCAATCCAGACTTAATTATCACTGTTCAGACTTCGAGAACTTTCTCTGTTTCCGTTATGTGAAATGAGAAACAGGGAGGTAAAGCTATGGGCTGGCAAATTTGCTTGTTTCTTGAAGGGCGAGCAGCGGGAGAAGTACCACAATTGTTGCCTCTCCTTGGTGCCTTGCTATTTCTGAGATGGGCTAGCTCTTTGCCAAAGATGCCTCAATTGCCTGGAACAGATTCCGTCATCAAAAGCATGGAATGAACCTGTGTTGAGCCCCAGTGTCTGTCTCAGTGGCCCAGAGAGCACAGTCCTTACAGAGAAGGTCCTTGGCTGTGCGACTCCAGGACTTACCAGTCACCATCCACGCAAACCAGAGTGCACTGGCAACCACATGAGGAGGGGGCACTGGAGCGGACAGCATCCTTGGGCTCTCTGTGACCCCGCTCATGGCATTTCCTCCTTATGAACGGCCAAATTGTAGAACTGGTTACATATCAGTTCTTGAAAATCTATTTCGGATTGCCTTACCATCCAGATCATTGTCTTTTGTTTCTATTTGCCTGTTTTTTATTGTCCCCAAGCCTTGATCTCCCAATTCTGCTTCCACCTCCCAAGCACTGCGGTGGTGGCTGGGCCACCGTGCTTGGCTTATGCAGTACTAGGGACCAGACTTGAGCTCTCGTGCGTGTGAATAAGGCAAACTGTCTCTCCACTGAGCTACATCCCTAGCCCTACCATTGCCTTTCATAGTCATGATTTTTTAATTATACAATTTTCCTTCTGTACCAAAAATCATTTGGTTAAATAGAAATTACTGCCTATCTGCCAGTTCTTCTAATGAGCCTGACTTTTAAATTATCAGGGAAAAGTTTTGTACATACATACTCTCTCTTTCTTTCTCTCTCTCTCTCTCTCTCTCTCTCTCACACACACACACACACACACACACACAAACACACACACACACATACACCCACATACATACACATACTTAGTATTCCTTGTTAAAAATATTTAGTGCAAGAAGTATTTGATAATTCAGATTTCCCCCTCAATTTTGGAATATTTGCATATACATAATGAGTTATCATGGGAATGTGATCCATTTTAATTTGTATTTATTTGCCTTTCACATTGCACATTATACACATAGCCTGAAGGTATTTTATACAGTATTTTTAGTATATCTGCATTGTGATGACAATCTGTCATATGAGGTCAGGTGAGGAGTTTTCTACACATAGTGTTAAATTGATACTCAAAAAGTTTTGGATTCAGGAGCATTTCAGATTTCAAATTTTTTGAATCAAGATGCTCAACCCACCCTCACCCCACCCACACCCACCCACCACCCACTCCCATGTGTGTTTGTGTGTCTGTGTGTGTGTGTGTGTGTGTGTGTGTGTGTGTGTGGTGTCTACACGTATATCAACAGTTATCCTCAGGGAACTGATTCCAAAGCCCTCTTCAGATACCAAACTCTGTGAATGTTCAAGTCCTTCATATAAAGTAGCATGGAATTTCATGGAACCTACACACCCCCTCCTGCACTCTAGGTCCCTTCTAGATCTCTGTCTCTGATGCCATGTAGGTTCTGTGTAAATCCTTCTACTGCGCTTGTTCAGGGAACACGGACAAGAGGGAGTCCGGGCCTGTCCTGTGCAGATGTCACTTTCTCACAGATTTTAAATCTGCATTTGACTGAACTGGCGGTTGAGTGTGTTTCTCTGTGTCTATCTACATACAAAATGGTATGTGTGCCTCTAAAATCCACGTGTAAGTGATGTGTCTCGTTGTATGAGCAGCTTCCACTTGTCTTCTTACCATTGGTAGGTTTGAGTGGAGGTCTTAGTGACAGGTCTAGGGTTGGTGGCTCAGCTTCTTCTTTGCAACAAAGGCCCTGGTGTCTGGGAGATGCCTGTTATCTGTAAGACAATGTCCTTTTTGCTGACCTCTGAAACCTAAAGCCCTAAAGATCACTTACCCTTAATGGTGCATTGTTTTGGCTTTGGATAGTGTTTGAGACTGTAAGGATATATGTTCCAACTGAAAACAAAAATCCTTTATTTTTAGGCTGGAGTTGAGTTCATGCTAGCACAGGGCCATGATTTTAGCATTTCTCCCTCATTCTTCACCCATCATTAGTATAATGAGGTTTTCTGAAGGTTAAACCTCTGACTTATTCTTATTCCCCAGAATATATTTTTATTTATCAAAATCTCAAATTACCATGGTAACTATCAAGAGCCCTTTAAAATGCATGCTGTTGTTTTGGTACCAATCTACTGCAGAGTTACAGCAAGCCACAAATGGCCACAGACATTGCAAAACAAGAAAGTTACCCAGCCCCCCAGTCTCTCATTTCTCTCCTGTCTGGTGCATCTCTGGGAAGAGAGAACAACCCGCAAAGATAATAAACTTCTGCACAGACAGAGCGAGGGAGTGGATGTCCTGAGATATGCACGCCTCTCACTGAGCTGCAGGAGAGAAAAGAGGACATGCTGAAAAGCGGAACAGGAAACAGATGGAGGACATGATCTCCCAAAACCTTCCAGCGTGGTTGCTGGAAGGCTAGGCCAAATCAGAAAGAAGCCTGTGCCTTCTTCACCAAAGAGAAGCCATCTGAGGCAGGCACCAAGAGGGGTCTTGTCACAGGCTGGCAGTGTGGCTGGCCGTTCTACCGTGCCCCATGGGAGAGGAGAAAGTTACACCTTGTCTGAATCTGTTGAGGCCAACATGGTGGAGAAGGCAGGCATGCATGCAGAGCTTGTCTCGTGCCCTAGCTTCTTATTGGCAGCCGCGATCTCCGCAGCCGTGGGAGTGAGTCTGGAGGATACTGCTTCCTTTAGCTAAAACTGGGGCTTCCACAGAAGCCTTTATTTACTGGGAATCAAGCTTTAAAAAGTGACCAAAGGAAGTGTGCTCAGTCTGCATCATCTTCTGTCTTGAGGGCTCCTGTAAGGGGAAGAGAGAGCTATCCAGGTGCTGGGGCCATTTTCAATGACTCAGACTCAGATACATCCAAGAATCTGAATGGCTTCATTAAAATCCACTCCATAATGCAGTTATTTGTCCTCAGAGAGAAAATTCTTCCTCCTCTTCTTCTTCTTCTTCTTCTTCTTCTTCTTCTTCTTCTTCTTCTTCTTCTTCTTCTTCTTCTTCTTCTTCTTCTTCTTCTTCTTCTTCCTGGGATCAGTGCTCTGGGAGGAACTTTCAGGTAGGAACAAACATCCTGGAGTGGAATTCTTTTCATCTCTTCAGAGGTCGAGCAAGTTGGGAATGGAATTGTTCCTTCCCAACTAGAGAACTGGACCAGTTTCCTGAGATGCTGCATGCTGACCATCCATCCAGCAGGCTTCCCCTCACAAAGTGAGATGGCAGAGCTCTACCCAAATCCCAGGCACCCCTCCCCCTCCCCGGCCACTGCATTGCGCTTGTGACCTCGCCCAGCCTGTGGTCGAGGAAGAGCCTTTGAACACATCTCCAAAGCTGCTGTGATTAGAAGGACTTTGATTACTCAGCTCAGCTGGTCCTTCCTTCCTTCTTGCTGTTTCTCTTCTCCTTCTCCCCACCCCCTTCCCGAGACTCTGGGCAGTTGGGGGTTTTTTGTTTTTTTGCAACCTTCTTTTTTTGTTTTTTTCCCCTCTCTCTCCCTTTTCATTTTCCTACTGCATCCTAAACCTCAAGACGCAGTTAGCACTAATCCTGATTTGTTTAGGGTTTATCTACATTATTAATTCCAATCATGCGAAGAAGGAGAAGGAAAGTGCTAGGAGAGAAAAAGTGCCGGGGCCCGGTTTGTATACAAAGTTTGGGTGTCGGTGAAGGGAGCCAGCAATCCCTGGGAAACATATTTTCTTTAGATATCTTTTTAATCCAAACAACTTTCTTTTCTAGTCTGAAAATATTCCTTGTGATGGGACCGGTCCTGAACCATTTCATTTATTATTATTCCCGCCCCCCCAGTTGATATCCTTTGAAGCTGCTGCCTGCGTTAATCTGGACTTAATATGGATTTAAACATTTACAATGGAAAATAAATTTGGTTAAAAAATAATCTCTCTCGATAATGCTAGAGGACCCCCCACCCCTAATGCAACTGCCACCGTCTCTGACAGCTAGGGATAGAAGGAGATTCTTGAATATGCATGTGGAGGGGAACACAAACCAAGACTCACGGGATACGTGTAATATTTTATATTTGGCAACTGTTATGACTGGCTGGAGCTGAGTGATACCCAGGGCCCTGACTTGTTGTTTGAATGAATTCATCATCTTTCAGGACATAGCAGCAGTGATCTGGTACCCAGGATATACTAAAAATACCTTCTGTTGGGCTTGAGGGAAGCTGTCTTTCAGGGAGAGCAGGCTGCATCCAGCTGTCATAGAGGGTATTTTCAGGGCTGGAGGAGGCTGCAATTCTAACCCCCTTCTTACCTCTCCGCCCCACCCCTCTTCCCTGTTTGCATTGCTCATTCTCTTCACCGGCACAATAGAAATTTCACATGTCATTGAGTTACCTCAGGCAAGGCCAGTGTTTTCAAGTGGAGTGGAGCTTGTGTGGGTTGGAACATGTTCATGGGAATTTGGAAAAATTAGATGAGAGTTCGAAGTCTACCTTGTCAGCTCAGCATGTAGAAATCAGCACATGATTTCTCAAAGACTGTAGAAAAAAAAACTGAGCTGTGTCTACATAATGCCCTTCAGTGATAGAAAGTCTATGGTTTGATTGCCATTATCCCTCCATTCTTATGTCCATGCAGACATCACTAATCAATTGCAAATACTCACTGTCACTGAGCAGGCAGCAGCTTCTCTTTCCTGATATCAAATCCCAAGGTTCTCAGTATTCCTCGAAGCATTGCTCCACCTTGACTCTGATTTGTTCCACTTGGAGGACATCCTTGGACCACTGGAAATTCTGAAAGTGCCATTCAAGAAGTTTTTCTAGTTGCTACTCCACTTCATTTTCCCTTTAAAATACCTGCCCTGATTAACTGGGCTTCTCAATCACTTCTTGGTGATGCTGTATTTTTTTTTTTCTATTTTTAAAGATTTATTTGTTTTTATGTGTCTGAGTGTTTTGCCTGCATGTTTATATGTATAATACCCACAGATGCCAGAAAAGGACATGTGATACCTGGAACTGGAGTTATAAACCTTTGTGAACTCTATGTGGGTGCTAGAAATTGAACCCAGGTCCTCTAGAAAAGTACACTTTTACCTACTGAGCCATCTCTCTAGCCCCTAATGGAATAGATTTATCTTTATACTATTTAACTCTTTCCAGGGTAACATAATTCATTGTAGAAATTTTATAAATATAATATGTAGGAAAGTAGAAAATTAAATCACTAATAATTTACTGATATATAGATGTCCAAACAAAATATATAAATATTTCTTGGTTTTATTATAAAAATTTTAAATACAAGAGCTCAGGATATAGCTCAGAGGGAGAGAGCACTTAGCTGGCTACATCAAACTCTAGATCCAAAAAAAATGTAAAGTCATTTGTGATTAAAATATAGAGATGTAATTGCATCCAAAGTGAGTGGATTCTGTAAATACAGTATGTAAGGTACACCTTAATCAAATGATTGCTCATCACCAGGCATGTTGACACATACCTTTAATCCCAGAACTAAAAGGACAGAGGCAGGCAGATTGCTGTGACTTTGAGGTCAGCCTGATATACCTGGAGAGTTGACAGTGAGACACTATCTCAAAAGGAAAAAAAAATAGTCTACAGATTACATATGGGAGAGTATACAGAATATGTATTCCAGCTTCATATATATTTATAAACAAAAATACTGGTTTCCTATTTTATGTTTCCTGTAAAGTAAACCCTTAGATCTTAAAGCATGTGGGTGAGCAGTCTTGAAGCATAGCTATATTTCCAATTCTGTGTGTATTTATGTGTGTATGAACTTGCAAGCAGGTGCGGGTGATTGTAAGATACCCAGTATGATTGGGAATTGAACTCGGTCCTCTTCAAGAGCAACAAACACTCCTAGTCACTGAGCCATCTTGCCAGTATTCTGATGATATCTCAATGTGTTTGCCCCCCTTCTTAAATTATTCATCATAACTGGGATGTAATTCCTGTACTAAGCGGTCTACACTATTCGATTGGTGTAAGCATGTTCACAGGACTATGTAATCATCACTACACTCACTGCTCAAACATTACCTTCGTCATCTCAAAGGCAACTCTCATTCTTGTTTCTATCCGGCACCCTTGGGCCTAGGAAACCACTGATCTACTTCCTTCCTGTCTTCATGAACTTTTGGGTGGTGAGCATGTCCTATAAAGAGAATCATTTATTATGTACAATTTTTTTTTTTTTTTGGATTTTTGAGACAGGGTTTCTCTGTGTAGTTTTGGTGCCTGTCCTGGATCTCACTCTATAGCCCAGGCTGGCCTCGAACTCATAGAGATCTGCCTGGCTCTGTCTCCCAAGTGCTGGGATTAAAGGCGTGTGCTACCACTGCCCAGCTTATATTATGTACATCTTTGACGGGCTGCTTCTACTTAGCCTGGCATTGTCAGTGGCCATCAGTCCCTCAGCATGTTGTCATTCATTTTTACTGCAAGGTAATATTCCATTGTATTCATCCATTCCATTAAGAATTTCTGTTTCAGTTTTGTACTCCTCAAGTTGACTTCAAGATCTCTCCAACTGGGATGGTGTTCATGTTTCACATCTGTGCATATATCAATCGTACCCATGGTTACTTTTGCTAGAATGGCGATGAATTTACAAAGAAATCCAGTTGAGTTCAGTAGGTGTATATTGGACATTGAAATGTGCCAGTGTTTTTTACTAGAAAATGCTGAAGTTATGAAGGCCAATGAGGTCCAGACTTCTTTACAGTCTGTGAACAACAAATAATAGCCAATGAGTCACTCCGATACCCTCAACCTTTGACTGGCATACATGTTAATACATTGATGTTTTTTGACCTTGCTTTATCAATTTCTGATTATACCATGTTGTTTAAGTTGCCCCAAACAGGAACTGTGAGTTCTATTTCTATTCTAATATAGCAATACAGTGAACATTAGAGCAATGACTATTTACTGGGCCTTGTTCAGATTAATGTGCAAAACAGTGTATGAGGTAGGCATGACCTTTCACTAATGATGAAGAAACTAAGGGTCAGAGTGATACAAGGCAAGTCTCTAGTAAAGAACATGGGCAAGACTTGAACCCAGAACTGACTTATTCAAAGCTAACACAGTTGACCACTGGGTCAATAGAGCCCCAGCTCTGTAGAAGCCATTCTTCACGGTCAGGAGCTCACATTGTCCTGCTGATTCTCTGGGCAGCAACTCTGGGTCTTGTCTGAGTAACCTGAGCCAATCTATGAAAGAGGAAAGGTAAAACTAAAGGGTGTAGCTAGAGTTTTCCTGCCTTGCTCAGAGTCAGGACAAATCTCTGTCACCCGCCAGTCCCACAGCCGCTCAGACCCAACCAAGCAAACACAGAGACTTATATTGCTTACAAACTGTATGGCCGTGGCAGGCCTCCTGTTAACTGTTCCTATATCTTAAAGTAACGTATTTCTACAAATCTATACCTTGCCACGCGGCTCGTGGCTTACCAGCATCTTCACATGCTGCTTGTCCTGGCGGTGGCTGGCAGCGTCTCCTTCTGCCTTCCTGTTCTTTTATCTCGCCTCTCTGTTAGTCCCGCCTATACTTCCTGCCTAGCCACGACCCATCAGGTTTTATTTATTGACCAATCAGAGCAACTTGACATACAGACCATCCCCCAGTACAGCCAAGTGCAGACCATCTCAGACACCTGCACTCAGGCCCATGGTCCTAATCATCCTCTATGCAAACCTGCTGGGTAACGCCACAAGGAACCCAAGAAGGGCTCCCACAGGACATACATTAACATCCCACAGCAAAAGGGCCTGAAGCCTTCATTCACGGACATTTGTGGTTGTGTGAATTCTGCTATTCTGTTCATTGTGGTGGAAAACATGGCTTCTTGAAGGGCTCCCTCTGCCTGGGACAAGGAGTTATGGGATAGCATGTTTGGGAGTGACCATTTAGTAATCCCAGTATAGAAAATGCACTTAGGAAAAAATAATTAGGAACTGCTTGACCTATCAGGGGTCAGGGGCCAGAGAAGTCTGTCATATCACAGTGTCGGAGAGCCTGGACTTCCATGAGTGTCCACCTACTTTTCTAAGTTATGCATGACTAAAGTGTGCTGTTACCTCAACAATAAGGCAGGTTGTCTGTGCTTATGGAGCTCTTCGATATATATTAAATACTAATTGTTGTTTCTTTCCTATCCACTGACAGGATAAAACCCTGGTAAAGAGCATTGAACATCTAATTAATTCATTGGCACTGAAACCAAATTGTTAGCTGAAAAGTTAATTGTGGAACACAGAGGGAGAGGTAGGAGCTGTTTTGAACAGTGGTGTCACTCTGAACTCCACGTAAGATAGAGAGTAATAAACACCAGGCAGGCAATGGGGCACACACCCGAAATCCAGCACTAGGGAGGTCAATGTGAAAGGGTCAGAATTTCAAGGTCATCCTCAGCTGAATATCAAGTTTGAGGCAGTTTGTCCTACACGAAACTGTCTAAAAACAAAACAACAACAACAAAAAAAAATGAATCATTAACTGCACAGTTATCTGAGCTGCTCAAAAGAGTGGAGCAAGAGAAGGTTAGCTGTGCGGCTGGCATCCAGTGGACTTCCATCTTGGATTCCCTCAGCACACAACACTTGTTCAGTGTGATAGTTACAATAGTTAACCAATAAGTGTTAGTGTTGCGAGGGATAGTTATTTTGTTTTTTGGTTTTTTTTTCAGTACTTGGTATTAAACCTAGAGGACTGCATATGTTAAATAAGCACCCTCCCACTAAGCTGCATTCCAAACCCTTGTTTAGGGATGTTTAGAACAAGATGCAAATATAGGTACAGCACTAATAAAGTCCATAGTACTAGTAATAATTACAGGATAATTGATGTATCCAGTCATATTATTATGTTAACCTATTCAAATGAAATAATATTAATACTGTTAATATAATGGGCAAATGTTATAATAATTGATGATATTAACATCTGTGCTAATTATAATATATTAACATAATGTAGTTAAAATTACTGTGAGGCAAGCTTTATATTATGTCACTATGTGTGTGTGTGTGTGTGTTTGTGCAAAACACACATACACATACATATAAAAATCTCATTTAATCCTTAGATTATGAGATGAGAAAACACATCCTTATTGTTTTCAAGAAGTGTTTATTTTTATTTTATATGCATGAGCATTTTGCCTACAGGTATGTATGTGTACCACATGTGTGCCTGATGCCCCAGGAGACCAGAAGATGACATCAGATGCCTGGAACTGGAGTTTTAGGCAACCGTGAGCTTCCATGTGGGTGCTGAAAACCAAACCCAGGTTCTCTACAAGTGCATCAAGTTCTCTGAACTCCTGAGCCATCTCTCTCCCTTCACCATGCCCATTTTTTCAGGGCTGAGTTGGTAGCTTAACATGCAAAATGTTCTGTTTCATCACAGCCTCTCCATATGTGTCATTATACTTTGTCCTCTGTTGCTCCCCTCTCTACTACCCTCCCTCACCGCCCCCCCCCAGTAATTCCCTCCTTCTGCAATTAAAATATCAAAAAGTCCCGAGTTTTTCAGGCACAGACAGACTGGCTATACCACTTACATCATCTCTTAATAGACCTCTGAGCATTTAGGATCATAAGAAGCACCCAGAGCCACCCCAACCAGTGCAGAATACACAGATGGCTCCATGGAACCAGGAACATTCTACCAATAATAAAATGCTTATGCCTAACAGGAAAGAGTTCAGGCTTCCTGGAGAAATGTTTGATACTTGTCCCTGCTTTTCATATTGCAAGTCCACATAAGATTGTAAACAAGGACCTGTGACATGGCTCAGTGAGTAAAGGTGCTTGCCACCAAGCCTCAGGACCTGAATTCGATCTCCAGGTCCTACATGGTGGAGGGATAAAACAGATTCTCTCAAGTTGTTCTCTGACCTGCACATGTGAGCGGTGGTACTCACACCTCGAGCTACAGTACTCCCACCTACCCCTACATTCACACCCACATAAATAAATCTAATTTTTAAATTGTTACATTTTTTCAATAAAAAACAAAAGAAAGCCGGGCGGTGATGGCGCATGCCTTTAATCCCAGCACTCGGGAGGCAGAGGCAGGTGGATCTCGGTGAGTTCGAGGCCAGCCTGGTCTAGAAAGCAAGTTCCAGGAAAGGCGTAAAACTACACAGAGAAACCCTGTCTCAAAAAAAAAAAAAAAAAAGGAAGAAAGAATATCTGCCAGTTGAGATCAAAGCCTGAAAACATTTTCTATAAAGGTATTTCTAATAAAGCTATTAGGTCTTTTGGGCCATACTATCTTTTTGCAACAGCTCTATTATTTTTGATGTATTTGGTGCATAGCTAATACATAAATGAACATGACAATGTTTCAATAAAACTTTATTTACAAAATTAGGAAGTGGGCCAGATTTATCCTATAGGCCATAGTTTATTGATGTCTAGACTAAAGTCCCCTTGATCAAATTGGAATGTACCTGTATTTCTAAATATAGGCTTAGCTCACCAAGAGAAGATTTATTGTCCAAAACCCATCATCAGGTGGGCCCTCTGGTCCTTCACTGTCTGTCTATGCAGGCTGCATGTTTGCTGGCAACCCTCCGCCATGCATATGATGCTTACAAACATCACTTTTACATCTGTACTTTGTTTCCCATCTGCTGTTTTCACCTTTCTTAAATTTATTAGATGCCAGGAAACTGGGGGGATTTAAGTCTTTAGTAACCTCTTCTCCTTGAACTATCTAACCAAGCTACTAGCCTGGTTAGATCCCCCAACCAGTAGATTTAAAAAAAGAATAATATAGATGAAGAAAGAATAATAAAGGTAAGTCTATCTCTTCGTCCTGCACCAACGAGATGGGTTGAAAGTTAGAGGCTAAGATATTGATAGAATTCTGTATCTCTTCCAGAATATACTTACTTTCTTTTTTGTGTTTACCCAAATGCCTTGGTCTTGATGGCTATTTTATACCCAATTTCAGTTCATTATGGGTTGGTTTCTTTTTAACCCCATTGAACTGGCAACAGAGGGCTGATGTCATCCTAAGTCATGCCAAGACTTAGTGACAATATTGCCTCTGTGGTTCTCAGTTCCTGAAAAAAAATCTGTGACTACCCATCACAGTGGTCTACCTCCACTGTGGAGTGGTGTCCCAGCTGCATGGGAGATGGAAGAGAAATCCATCATATGTGGAAAACTCAGACATCAATCAGCAGCTGTGTAGACCTTTCAGTTGGGGACCAACCACAGAACTGCCTCTCCATCAACAACCAAACAGTCTTTAGCTGTGATCAGCCACTTCCATCACCTCGGAGACTGGCAGGTTTCCAATAAAGCCAGTAACTCCCTCCCCCAGGGTAAAATCATCAGCAGGAGGCAGCCATTGTCTTTGAGCCCAGCAATTTGACGACAGGTTAGCTTGCACTCTATTAGCCAACAGCTACACCCTGACCCCTGACCCTGACATTGACCTCTCATGGCCCTCTCCCGAGGTACACTCTGATCTTTTGAGGTGGCCTGCCCTGCTGGTTAGCATAAGAGAGGGCTTGTCAGGGCTCTCCGGTCACCCTGCTCCCAACAGGATGCTTAAGACTCCAAGCACAGAAACAAGCCAGAGTTGAACCCAAGATGCCAAAGGTGAAAGTTCATGAGCATATCCATCAGCAGCCTGTCACCAAAGGACAACGTAAGAACTATGGAAGCTTTCAGCACAGGGATGGCCACTGTCTCCAGACAGTCCTGTGACCTAATGGAAAAGACAATTCGAAATATGGCTTACAAAATACAAAATAATGGACTGAGATGTACATTATATGAGGGTGTTAGATTGCTATGTACTTACAGTAGGGGAATTAGATTGAAATGTTCTGCCAGGGTAGTTAGGTTGAAATATGGATTATCCCAGGAATGTTAGCTTCGGATGTGCTTTATAACAATTGTTAAATTAAGATGTGCTCAGCAGAGCAGGCATTAGCCAGAGATGTGCATTAGATGAAGTTCTCAGTGGAAGATGTGGATTCCACATTGGCAGAGGGTAGGACAAAGGGGGAAACTTCTCAGGTTGGATTTTTTCCCATGTTATGAGACACCCCCCTGCATTCGATGGATTTCAGGGGGTTGAGTGTGGGGACAAGGAAGGAGCATGCAGGATAAAGTCCTTTCCCTGCTTCCTCCCCAGCCAAACAATCTGCCATTTTCCCCACTTTTCCTGTTAGGGCCTTAAAGGCCTCCCCGTCAATAAAAACATTAGCTCACTAAACAGCCTGATGGCTTTTCCTTCCCTGGCTTAACCCTTCGGGAGCTGGGGTTTCCTTTGGATTTGTAAAGATATTGATTCCAGATAATGTTTGCCTTTCTAACTCTCTCTTCCGTAGACTTGATGGATAGGTTCAGGGCTACGTCTCGGCAGCCAACTCACCACAGCTACCCAGGGAAAGGGGAGTAGAGAGGCAGGCAAGCGTTCAGTAGTTAACACCATTCGAATCCCTTCCCCGGGTTGGAAAGGCAGCAATGTCTTGGTTGGGGAGAGAGAGGCAGGCAGGCTACAGTGGCTTCCCATCAGTGTGGGGCTCGCTTGCTCTTTTCCTCTGACTTCTCTGCCGGAATTCCTTTTAGCACACCTTAGATTGGCTTATGGTTTCTAGTTACTATCCATCGCCATCTTGAGATCGACTGGCGCGAGTTGTATGTTTCTTTTCTTCTTTTGTTTGTTTTGTACTGTAGCCCAGGCTGGTCTCACACTGAACACAGTTCTCCCGCTTCAGCCTCTGTGTGCTGAGATGCAGATGTGCACCATCACGCCCAGGTTGAGTTATAGTCATTGCTACCCTTCTTTAGACATTGTTTCATGTCTCACCCAGGCTAGTTTCAAACTTGTTGTGTGGAGCCAAGGATAACTTTGAACTTTGGATCCTCCTCCCTCTACCTCTCAAGTACAGGAATTAAACAGATGCCACCATGTCTAGTTCATGTGGGGCTTGAACCCAGGGCTTTGTGCGTGCTATGCAAGCTCTTTACCAAATAGGCCACTTGCTCATCCCCCTGAGTGTATTCTTTTTTTTTTTAACTTTAAGAAAAATTCAACTTGATTTATTTTCTTTTCTGTGTGTGAATGTTTGAATTGCATGTATGTGCACCACATGCATGCCTTATGCTCTGATGTTCAGAAGAGGGTGTCAGATCCCCTGGAACTAGAGTTATGGGTGATTGTAAGTTACCATGTGGGTTCTGGGAACTGAACCCAGGTCCTCTGCAAGAGCAACAAATGCTCTTAACCCCTGAGCATCTCTCCAGTCCTTAGCTGACTTCTTAAAACAAACCTCATGTCCAGGGAGACAATAGGCTTTTTTACAGCATTGCCAACGGGAATAAGTCTGGGTAACTATGTCTGCTGTGACACTGGCCAACTTCAGTAAAACCTCACCATAGATGCAACCCTTATCCAAGAAAAACAAAGGAAGAAACGGGAAGGTCATCTCACTCATTAACCACTCAGCCTTCAAAGGTTTGCTAAATGTCTCCCCAACAATGCTTTCGTCTTCCCTTCCTTAGCCCGGAAGATACAATTCATGAGCCACCGAGGGGGTAGCACCATGCAGCTGGATGGTGTCCAGCCTTGCTGAGTGAGAGAGTCAAGTCCCACCTCTCGTGTGTCTCCATGAAAGAAAACGTTATGCCGAGTGAGTTAACACAGTCAAAAAGGCTAACCCTCCAGACAAGCGCACCAAACAAAACCTTACAGTTCAAAGGAAATTACAGTGTTACCAGACACCTCCACATTGTGCCTGCCATTCTCAGAAAGAGGCCAGCGGGCATTCCTGCCTATTTGTCGGGCTATGTTTCTTCCGAGAGAACAGTGGCTTTGCCGGCGGCTGGTAGCATTGGCCTTCTATAGCTGAGTTCTCTGAAAGCCAGCCCTGATGAGCGGGGCAGAAATGGGCTGTCCCGGTTCAAATGCATCTCCACCGCCGACTCTCAGCCACCTTTCCTCGCATTATCACATCCTTTATTATGTGTTTATTTACTTACGTAAAAGTCTCTCCATGGAGACCTAGCTGCCCTGGGACTCTGTGGACCAGGTTTGCTGCATACCTGGGCTGGTCCTCCTGCCCTAGCCTCCCAAATGTTGGAATGACAGGTGTGGGCCTCCATGCCCACATTTCCTAACCACCTCTGTCTGTTCCCTCTCCTCACCACCTCTCACCCTTCCTGCCATGCATTCTCTTCCCATCTGGGTGCCCATTCCTGCCTCCTTTTCTGACGTCACATTTTCCTTAAAAATAGCCCATGAGAGCTATTTCTAATCTCCATCGGGGATCTGTACAACCAGACTCCCAGGGGATGTGGGAATGAACTTAAGTCTGTCCTGGAGAAGACAGGGGAAGGCTGTGTGTGTGGAGGGGCGAGCTCATTCCCAGACTTAATTTTTAAACAAATCTCTTATTGCGCTAATAGAGATATTTAGGGAGACAAGCTACAATATGGTTCTCCTTAAACACCACCCAAAATGCCACCCCTCAAAAGAGACCAAATAGTATCCTTGTAGAATCATGGCGGCGTAAGGGTCAGGGACAACACCAGTCAATTCCAACCCCTACGTAAGTATTCCTCTGGGAACTGGAGGCAGTCATGGGATCTTCCTGAACCTCCATTTCTCTGTTCACCAACTGGGAGGTGACAATAGCATTATCCTAGAGGGCTATTGTGAATGTCTAACAGGGTAATGCATATAGAATGCCTTATCTGTCCCTACCACAGGAGTGGTGGACTTTACCATCTATCTTATCGGTATACTAGCAGGAAGAGTGTGCCAAGTCACCATGGGCTCCTGCTGCACGGATGTATGACATACAAAGCTTCCCTTGGTGCGTGCATCTGGATTCAGGGATGTACTGTATCACTTAGCCTCACTACTTTACAAGGTGACTGTATATAAAGATTTGCTCTGAACAGGGAGAAGGGTGGTCCTAACAGTGAGGGAAGACAGATTGCAGCAGCTTGCCTGATAGAAGCTTGGACAACCCTACTCCCACCCCATATTCACTGGAAACGCCTGATGATTTTATTTCAAAGTAACAGTTTGTCTCCATCACGAAGACTGGTGTGCAGTGCATAAACAGGCCCTACTATGAAGCAGCAGGCCTGATTTCTCTAGGTGTATATCAGAAAACAGCGTGCCTGCTGCTGGTGGCTCTCAGGTCCTGACCTTTAATGAGGACTTGTGACGTAAAGCAACCTGCCCAGGAGAACAAGCAGGCAAGAGGCCAGAGGGACAAGGTCATTGGCTAATGAAGTGATCAGCATTGAGTTCCTGTCACTCAGCTAGTTAAGAGGAAGCTGAGAGGGAAGTTTTTTAAAAAACGGGAACACTGAAGGAACAAAGCAAAGGCTTACACTGGTGCGCGTGCTCCAAACCTGAATCGATGTTGTCAGAAGGAAGCATGCTAACAACACACAGCATGGAAAGCCTCGCTGTGGCCCTGTTCAAGTTGGCATGCCGAGCAGCAGCCGACACAAAGATCAGCTACACGAGGCGAGCAGAAAACAATCCTCAAGCTAAAATGAAACAGGCAGGTGCTGAACACCCCTGCCTCTGGGTTCCGATCTGTTCCGGAGATAGTGAGGGCAGAAGCCAAGTGCGCGGCAGAAAAGGAGAGCGGGACCCATTCTCTGTGCGTGAGCCGACTTCCTCCCGAGCCACTGTTGCATAAGGACAGTGTCCGACCCTGGGGGAGGCAGGAGCACGGGAAGAGAAACTTGATGTGAAGGGGCAAGTGCAGACTTTGGCTTTTTCCACACGCTCTTTCGGATCTTAGAACGTGAAAATTGTTTCTAAAATGGCTGCTTAGCTGGATACTGTAGAGCACGGACCCAGGTTCACCTTGTGTGTGGTGTCACCGTGGCATGGTTTACCGAAGCATTTTAAACTTCTGAACCAGTCACCCAGTCTGTGTGTGTGTGTGTGTGTGTGTGTGTGTGTGTGTGTGTGTGTGTGTGTGTGTGTAAGAGGAAGCGCATGGACAACACCTGAGTGGGTTCAGAGGACAACATGCAAGAATCCTCTCTTCCCTCCACCATGTGGCTTCTGAGGACTGAACTCAGATCCTCAGGCTCGGCAGTGAGCACCTTTACCCTTTACCCACGGAGCCACCTCACTGACTCAAATGCTATGCTGTTGAAAACTGTTCTGTTAGAGCCTACACGTGGCACTGTGTTGACTCAGAAACCTTTTTTTTTTTTAAAGACAGGGTCTTGCTGTGGAGCCCAGGTTGGCCTTCACCTTGAGCCCCACCAGCCTCCATCTCCCAAGTGCTGAGATTATAGGTCTGCACCACCATACCCGGCTCTGGAATTGCTCTTGACTTGTCCTTCACAGGGGACACATGGGGATGTAGACTGTAAAGGACAGGTTATTACAAGAATGTGCTGCTAGTGGAGCAACCAAGTCTTCTTGAGAAAGTGGGAGAAGATAAGAAAATGGGGACTTCCCTGTCTATCCCATCACTTGGTTCCCCCAAATAATGCCTTTAGCTGGAGAAGGCTGATGAGAGAGAAGGCTCTCACTGAGCATCCCACCTTAGAAAGGCTGAAACCCCGGTCGGCTAGCTCCTGCCTTTGCGGCAGCTAGCAGTCTCACTAACACTGTCGTGGAGGTCTCCAGACTTCCCCTGGGCATGATCCCAGCACCAGCCACTGATAGCCAAGAAGCCCCCAAAATATTCCTCTTTCTGAGCCCTTTCATCATGGACAGAACAGAATCCAACTCTTGAACATCCCAAGGCACAAAGATGCCAAAGGCTTCACATTCATTTGGAGGGGCCATAAAAGATTAGAATTATCCCCTGCCCACCTCGCTTCTAAAAGAAAAGCACTATGAGTTCCTGGGTGGAGCACTGAGCCCAGGTGGAGGACACGAGAGTGTCAGTGGCGCCCTGGTCTCAGGCAAGTCCCACAGCCTCTCCTGATATTAGGAAGCTGATTTGTACGCCTGCCTTCCTCTGCATTACAAACACAATAGAAGGGTGAGCTGAGAACATTGAGCCAAGAAACCACTCTGCTGTTCCAGTGGAAATGATCAGGTTAGAGTGTCAGAGCCTGGAACCCGCGTTAGAACATCACCAGGGAGACATTTTGCCCACGTGACTTGCCAAGCCTCTTTCCAGAATCCAGTGCTCTGGGACATTTGGGGGTTTGGAAACTACAGGAAAGCACCGAGACTCCTATGCCATTGCCCAAGGCTTTCTTCTCTCAACTCTGGACCTAGCTTTAAGATCTTTTTTCCTAGTTATAAAAATATTTTATGGCCAGGTGGCACTGGCATACACCTTTAATCCCAGCACTCAGGAGGCAGAACCAGGCTGATCTCTGTGAGTTCGAGGCCAGCCTGGTCTACAGAGCGAGATCCAGGACAGGCACCAAAACTACACAGAGAAACCCTGTCTCAAAAAAAAATTATAATACCTTGGAAATTATGAGCAGTTATAAAAACATAAAGAAAATTGAAATCAGCCCAAATATCACTACCTAGAAGTAACACACACACCCCTTTTTGGAAACAGGGTCTTACTATGTAGCCCTGGCTGACCTAGAACTGACTATGTAAACCAAGCTGGCCTTGAACTCATAGAGATCCACCTGACTCTGTCTCCAGAGTTCTGGGATCAAAGCCATGAGCCACCACACCCAGCAGACACCTTAACATGTAGTTTATCTTATCAGATGTCTCTTAGGTATACACATGTATGTAAGTATCATATTTTACTGGCCGTGGTCTATTTTACATGCCACCCACAACAGCATGCAACATTAGTTAGTTATGAATGTACTATATTATGCCTTTCCAGTGGCCATCTTGCATTCGGGTGTTGGATGTACCCTCACTTTCTTCATCCCCTCTCTGCGGTCGGCATTATAAACAATGCCCCGGTGAGCATCTTTGTGCTTGGTGACTCTTCCCAGTTGTCTGGTTAGGATAGATTCCTGGAAGACAAAACGGTGGAAAGCACTGTCTCTTTCGACCCAGGTCTAAGGAGGAAATGACAGAGGGATGAGTGCCAACACAGAAGAGTCCCCCAAACCCCGGTGGCCTCTGACAATTGCAGGACCCTTGTCCATTTATCCACGGCGAGTGGACAGTGAGTGAGAAAACGGAGATTCTGTACACTGAGATCGGCTCCTCCCAAGACACAGCGGAAGTTGCCGTTTTCTTTCTTCCTCTTCCTGCGCTCGCTCCTGTTTGGAGCCCTGTGGACCACACAGCCTCCCGCTGCTGAGGAAGGCCTGTTTTATCCCTGCACTGGCTGGCTGTGCTGGCATCAGGTGGCTCCCATCTTCTCTTCTGTGGGTTTACTTCCTGGTTGCTTTCTTCCACAAATGTTGATGAACTCCCTTAGGGCCTCACAGGCGCCCAGGGGCGAGCAGAGGAGGGAGGTGAGGCGGGTGATTACTTCGCAATGTTTTAATTTGTCCTTGGATGAATTCTCCTAAGCTTTCATGAGAAAATCTCTCATCATTACATGTAGTCATTTAATTTAAGAACAGTTGGAAGAGGGAGATGAGCTAAGATGACAGATGGAGGGATGCAGATGTACGTCTTGGACCCGAAAGCACTCTGAGGATTTGGGATCGGGGAGGAAGCAGAGTCGGCTCCCACTGCTGGTGACCACGCATGTGGGAAATTGTCAAGAAATTATTAAAATATAGGAATATACCCAGGTGACAAACAGATTTCATTATTTTCTTCTGCCTATAAAGCCATGTTAAAGTCAACTAATGAGCCCCAAGTCCAATAAACACAGACTGCACGAAATAGAAAGCCAAAACAAAGCAAAAAATAAAATTTTTTTAAAAGGCCCATGGCTCTAGAGCTTCGTCCTTTTCCATTGGCACAAAGATCACTTTTAAAATTTCAGGCTTCCTCTGGGTTCCTTCAGACAGATTTTCGGGACATCCTAATTTGGCGTTTCTGTAATTCAACATCTATTATTATTTTAGGACCACAGTTATTATTTTAATTATAATTTAAAGCTGCCTAATATACCCAGAGGTCACTGGGCACCTAAAAGGAATAAATAAAAACAACGTTC
Source organism: Peromyscus maniculatus bairdii (assembly GCF_049852395.1). Lineage (NCBI taxonomy): Eukaryota > Metazoa > Chordata > Mammalia > Rodentia > Cricetidae > Peromyscus > Peromyscus maniculatus. The sequence goes on from NC_134856.1 coordinate 41,597,322, forward strand.
CGTTTTTAAAAGCACCGTGTTTATTTGGAAGTCCCAAGAGCCAGTCAACCAAGACATCATAAAACCTTCAAATAAACTGAAACGGAAACAGAATAAAATGTCCGTTCTTGATCTCCTTAGAAGGCAAGCAGAGGGGAGCCCAGGAAACTTAGTGCTGGCATGGGAATCCAGCATGGGTTCCTTAGTGAGTCGGGAGCGGAGGCATAGCGCTGCGTGTCCACACTCTGTGTTGTGACCGGCACAGACCTTCCCTAAGTTTAAAATCCCTGAGCCCGGGTAGGAAGTTTTAGTCAACAAAAGGTTAGTATAACAGCAAATTTGATGCAGGTGAAAAGAGAAGGCAAGCTGGGCATGCTGACACATGCTTGTAAAACCCAGAATTCGGGAGGCTAAGGCAAAAGGTTCCTAGCTCAAGCCTAGCCTGGTGGGCTACACAGGAAGTTCAAGGCCAGCTTATGCTACATATAAAATCTTGTCTCCCAAAGAGAAATGGAAAAAGAAGGGCACATGGTTAGGGAGATAGCTCAGCTGGTAAATGTTTGCCTTGCAAGCGGCCTAAATTAAATCCCAGAACCCGTGTAAGAAAAGCTAGGCATGGTGGAGTGTGTATTCCCAGGACCGAGGAGGTGGAGGCAGGTTAAGGGGTAGAAGGAGAAGGGAAGGGTTAATGGACCCCCAGGCTGACAAATTAGTTGGCTACACAGGATAAGCAAGGAACCTGCATGAGTATTCTAAATGGAGAGAACTAGAGAATGTGGGGAATTTCTCGCCCAATCAGCAACAGTTGATCAACTTCAGCTGATGCTTTCTAACCCAGGATTCCAGGGGTTTTTGAAGAAAATATGGAACTTCTGATACTTTCTCTGTGTGCACTACCTCAAGTGTGGAGTGTTGGTGATCAATATGGTACAAATGCCCATACTTAGACCAGTGTTTTACGAAATGGACAGAATAAAAACCTACATTCTACATTCAGTTGCTAGGCCATATGTCTGCAGTCTGAGAGACAGGGTAGAAATTGGGGACAAAAAGTAGCAAGTCAAGTCAGGGGCTGGACACTGACTTTGATGAGTTCTGACATCTTTATTCCAATCTGTAAAGGAAGACCTCACCTTCTTTTCTCCCATCCTTTCCATGTTAGAGTAACTTCAAGTCATCTCCAGCATATCCTTCTGGATCTCTGTGTAAGGATTATATGAAGGCTGGTGTACTGAGCAAGACAGATCCTTATGGGCCTCTTAGCCTTGGGAGGTAGGATCCAACAGATGCATAGAAAATATTCAGAGAAGGTAGAGTGAAATGTTTTGGCAGATTACTTCAATAAATGTAACCGCATTAATTGGATTACTCTAAGATGTTATCCCTACATTATTTCTGGCATTTCACATTAAATATATTGATATATGGAGAATGTGTCAGTCAGATTTTACTATATGATGATGCAATAACAAACAGCCCTTAAGTCTGAGTGGCTGTCCACAAAGGTAGAGTTTTCATGGCCAGGCTGCTTGCCTCTCTATTCTGTTTTATCTTTATCCTGCAACCCGAGCTGAGGGAACAGTCTAGCCTTGGCTGAACTCCTGCTAGAAGAAAGTATCACATGGTGGCTTTTAAAGGACTTGCTCACATTATCACTTCCTCTCACATTGTATTGGAAAGCAAAGCAAGTCATATAGCCACACATCTGATATTGAGGAGGCTGAAGTATAACCCTCTGGTGCAGGAAGGTGATACAGCCAGCCCTGTATATCCCAGGGTCCCACATTCACAGGTTCAATCAAGCACAGCTCAAAATATTCAGAAAAAAAATTGTTTCTATACTAAATATGCACAGACATTTTTCTTGGCATTGTTCCTTAAACAATATACCCTGACAACCAACTGCTTACAGACATTTGTATTGCATTAGGTATAAATAATCTACAAGGGATTTAAGGTACACAAGAACATCCTGTGTATATAAGAGATATAAGTGTACCAGGGGATAACTATTTGTGAACAATTTGGTTTCCCACCGAGAGTAGTACCTAGAAGACTTTGAAAGGGTAACTTTACAGAGAGGATCCCCGTTATCTCCCCTTGGAAAGCTTGGAAAGCAAAGCTGGTTCTCCAGCTCTGTTTTGAGCTCGATACCTTCCACTGGGATGATGTGAGTGTTCGATGATTAAAAGCACAGTGTCTAGAATCAGACTTCATAGGTTCAAATCCTGCACTTACCATTTGTATCTGTAAGAGCTTAGATATGGTGGTCAACTCCTTTGTTCCCTTACATAAATACATACAAATCACAGTGGTCAAAGGATCCCATGAATGAAAATGGAGAAAAAAACAGACAAAAACACAGTAAGAAGGAGACAGAGACAGACACTAAGGACCATGGTTGTCACGGACTATTGACCATTACTGTACTTTCCATAATTGGAAACTAGCCCAAATGTATCTCAGCTACCAATTTAGTGGCATCAAAACAACTCTGTCATTACCTAGAGAAATTTGCCCTTAAGAATCCCACATCAGCCGGGTGTACACCTTTAATTCTAACATTCAGGAGACAGAGGCAGGCGAATCTCTGTGAGTTTGAGGCTAGCCTGGTCTACAGAGTGAGTTCCAGGACAGCTAAGACTGCTATACAGAGAAAACCTGTGGTAACATTTTATTTGTGCTCTAACAAATAAAGCTTGCCTGGGGATCAGAGGAAAGCTAGCCACTATATTAAACATACAGGTCAGGCAGTGGTAGCACACGGCTTCAGTCCTAGCATTTGGGAGGCAAAGATCTACTGGGATCTCTATGCGTTCAAGGCCACACTGGGAACAGAACCAGGCATGGTGGCACACGCCTTTAATCCCAGCACTAAGAAGGAAGGAAGATGGCAGGGCACAGAAAGGTATATAAGGCATGAGTAAACAAGAAGTCTCTCTCTTGAGGCTGAGGATTTCATAGAGGTAAGAACGTGGCTGGCTTGCTCTGCAGAACTGTAAACTGCTCAGATCTCCCGGGCTTCCTGTGTGTCCATTCAGCACAATGCAGCCTGCTTGCCACTCAGAGAATGCCCACTTTGTAGGTCAAAAGTGTGTTCCACCCCAGCCTGTCCTAAGACCCTGGTCTCTCTAGCACTCATGCGGAACAGACCGACCAGAAGAACAAGTTGCTGACAACTTGAGAAGGAGGGGAGATACAGCCAACGCGGGGCACTTGTCTTCCTGCCCCTCCTGATTGATCGCTTTCTACAATAATAAAACTTTTTAAAGGTTGGACCTGAACTGAGGCTGTGACATAATTAATCAAACTCTTGAAGAATCACATTCTGTTATATGATTCAGGCATTGACCCACTACACTAAAACTCAGCCTGAAATACCACCTAGACACAGGCTATGGGATCTATAAGAAATGGCTGAGATGCTGTCGATTACTTAGTGTCTCTGTGTGATAGGTGGCCCAAAGCAGAGTCAACCATAAAACAAGACAGATACCAGCCCACCAGAGAAGACGTCATCAGCCCCCAACTTGCCCCAAATTGCTAGGAGCGGAGGTACAGAGACCAGAGGGCTTATTATGGTGTCTTTGTCAACCCTGCCATCATGTAGCTAAATAGTAATAATACTGCTCATCCATGAGGCTGCTGGGCCCCTTACCTGCTCTTGAATTGGTTACAGACAATACCAGGATCCCTGGGACCATAGTCTCTTGCCCGGGGAGGTTCATGTTTGGGGTTATCTCTAAATGGAAGCTCTGCAGGGGCCTGTGCAGCCCCCCTTCTTACCTCACAGTTCACATCAGGCCAAGCACAGTATCTCAAAGCCCTGTGCTGTGCTTTCTAATCATCGACCCAGCCCGTAAGCAGCTCCAGACTGACCCTTTGAGCCAGGATGTACGATGCCCACATTACAGAAGTGGGGACTTGCCCAGGAAGTAACGCGAGTTGCCAAGGCTTCAGAATTCACAGCAGAACTGGAATACCAGGTTTCGGGGTTGCAGCCTGTGGCTTCGAGCAACTCCCTGCCCCAGGCAACTGGGAGACCACAAAGGAAATCAGATCTTGTGCTGGCCCTAGGCAAGATCACAGTATGGGCAGAGTGTCTTTGATGCCTTCCCTCCTCCCCTCTGCCAGCCCTCCCCTCCCCTGCAGGCAGGCGTCCCTCCCAGCCTGTGCCCTCCCATTGCGCCAGCCCACACTCTAACTGAATCTCTGGGGCCAGAAGTCTCCATGCTCTGCTCTCAAAGCTGCCCTGTCTTAGGTAGCCTAGAAAGAAAAGAAGAACCAGACAGATGTCTTCTCAAAACCCAGTTGGCCCGAGAGACTTAGCTATGTGACCCTGAGCAATTTACATTCTGCTTTTGAGTCTCCCCTCTAAAAAGTGGGTTTGGGCTGCTCCTTGGGAAGATTGCCTGGGCCGCATAAAGCACGTGGACTGTGCTTGACATTTGTTAGACTCCCGGAGCAGTTGTTTTCAAATTGTTTGTATTCAGGCATTAACTATATATCCCAGTCTACTGGCCCTCGATCCCCACCCCTTAGCTGAGGACCAAACCCAGGGTCTTCTGCTTGCTGAGCATGCGCTCTGTGACTGAGCCAACCCTTATATCTGAGTCTTCTGTGTAACTGGTGCATGACTTCATTCTCCTGACACTCAAGGTGTTCTTTCATTGAAGTCTCTTGGCAACCCTAGGAGGCAGAGACTGCCACTGCTCCACTTTAGGGTGGGAAGACAGAGATGAAAACGTATTAGAGATAACACACTGTAGAACCTGCACTGGAGGCAGACTGCTGTGCCTTCATCTGGAACATGGATACTTATTCGTTATCATTTTTTAGTTTTAAAATTTATCTTACCTAATGAATATTTTTTTTAATGATACTGTAGTTTGGCTTGATGCTGACACATGCCTATAATCCCAGCACTTGGGAGGCTGAAGCAGGAGAATGGCCAGTTCAAGACCTACCTGGCTTATAGAGAGGGGCCCTGTCTTAAGCATGAAACCAGACAAAAACACTATAAAAACCAATCAGTGGCCCCACTTCGGCATCGAGCTCCCCGGCCTCTGGTTGCCTCATCTGACAGTGGAAGTGGGTGTGAAATCAGAAGCTTACTTACTCAGTGATTTAGGAAAGAGCTAAGTGCTGGAGATGGCAGAGCCCAGGAGTCCAGCTTTCTTCCCAAACATGGTATTTTTCTCTAATTTTTTCCCCTTCCACCTCCACCAGGAATTTTCTGCTTTAATTATGAGGGTTAGCTTGGAGGAGTTCACCTTCAGCTCTTTAAATGCACTGACGACGGCTAATCCCTTCCATAAGACACATTTCTGGGAAAGCCTGGAGATAAATGTTTACAGGCTGAGCTGGGATAAGAGAAGCCAGTGGCATTGAATATGATTTAAGCACTATCTGTCAAGTCTAAGAAGCAAGTACCAGAGAGCCGCAGCACCCATGCTCTGGAATCCTGGCCCTCATCCTCAAAAACTAGAATCACTGCCAACACTTGTAGGTTGGATGTTTTCTCCTTTTCCTGGTTTCTCTTCTGCAAGAAGAGGATAGTAATTAAAACCATATATAATATATTAAGCCAACTACCTAAAGAAATGATGTTTTTTGACACTGTTGAGTGTTACATATAGACACTCAAAATAATCTGATTGTGATTCTCTCGGTACACACACAGAATAAAGCCTGAGTACAGAGATGGGCAGTGTGCATAAATATGAGTCTGCACACACACACACACACACACACAAACACACAAACACATGCTCACACATTATTATGTATCAATAAATGGAATAAATACATTTCTTCATCGTGTTAAATTGATGTGCAGAAAGCATGGGTAGCTCCCTTACTAAAACAATTATGAGCCAGGCAGTGGTGGTGCACACCTTTAATCCCAGCACTCGGAAGGCAGAGCCAGGCAGATCTCTGTGAGGCCAACCTGATCTACAGAGAGAGTACCAGGACAGCCAAGGCTACACAGAGAAACTCTGTCTTTAAAAAGAAAAAAAGCAAAAAGTAAAGTGTTACCAAAGAGTAAGGGCATTGCTGTGATAAACCTGATCATGTGGATCTCAGGCCTGAGAACTGGCTTGTGGGGAGAATGTAGAAAAGTTTGAAGCTGCAGGCTAGGGAATTCCCACAATGCTGTAGAGTTCAAGGGGTCATTCTGGTGGAGGTTGGGAAGAGCAGAATGATGCTAGAGATGCAGAGCACAGAGAACTGGCTCATGATGTTTCAGAGGAGACAAGAGTCTATTGGAAACTGAGCTAGGGAGCATTCATGTTACATTCCGGCAAGAATCTGACTGCATTCTGCCCATGTCCCGAGACTTTGGGTGGGTTCAAAAGTAACAGACTAGTTTGCTTGGCAGAGGAAATGTCAAGACATGATGGCATTTGCCATCATGGTTTCTGCTCAACGCGCTTACATGAGCCAAGAGTGGGAGAGAACAAAAGTCTCTGGGCAAAGAGAGATGAAAAGCACATGGTTCAGTGGGCGAATTCAATGTCACAGACAAGCTGACTGTGAAAGCAGTTGCAGTAATTACAGAGATCTGTACCACCTGGGTCTGCAGTGCTGAGATTAAAGGACATCACTGTGCCCAACCCAGCCTTCCTCTCACTTTTTGTTTTGAGGTAGAATCTCACCAAGTGGCCTAGGCGGAGCTTGAACTTGCCATCTTCCTGCCTCCTGGGTAGCTGGGAGTAGTAGTGTGTGCTGCCAAACCCAGCAGGAAATTTTTTTAATGTTACCATTAAAAAACAAAACAGTGAGGTGGGTGTCACTAGCCCACTTTGCACCTCAGAAGCCCCTCAGATATTCTCTAACCATCTCTTGCTGGATAAGAAATTCTCTCATGTATAATCACAGGTAAACCGACAGTCACTGTGGAGCTAGAGAAATAGCCAAGATCTGAGGACCAAATGTAGAAGAACCTTCCAGACTCACTCCCTCCGAATAGAGTTTTCTATAGGAAGAAAGGCTATGGAACGGTGACAGCTCAAAATGAATCCGAGCTGTGTTTTCCTTTTCTTCCCACAGAGAGTGTGTGGATGTGATTCAGACAGAGAAATTGTCCTCAAGCCTATACTGAGAGGTCTGTTATTTGTGAAGGATCTAAGCTGAAAGCTAGTATAACAAAATGGTCAAGAAAATGTGCTCTGGACCTGGTCTACCTGAATTTTAATTCCTGTGTGTTCTTTATAAGTTGTGTGACCATGGGGATTCTCTCAACCTCTCTGGGTTTCAAAGTTTCCATTTATAAAATGAGGACAATAGATTCTTCACAGGGACACTTAGAGGATTCCTCCATTAATATGGACAGAGATTTTTGCCATACTTACAACTAGTAAGCATTCCACACATGATCGTTTTTATTGTTGTTGCTGCTTTTATGTAAATTTTATAAATTACCCATGACCTGGGTGGGTTAAGCAATAGGCCAAACCATAAACTACAAGCAACTAGTATGTCAATCAGCAAAGATTCAGTCATGCTGAGTAACAAGCAAGCCCCGAAATGTAGTAGTGTAACACAATAAAAGTTTATTCTGACCATAAAATCCAGTGCAGTTCTGGGCATCTATGCTGTGGGGTGTCTTTTTGTATGCTGTGAATATGTGTGGCTCCCATTGGATAATAAATAAAGCTGTTTTGGCCCATGACAAGAAAGCTTACAGCCAGGTGGGAAATCCAAGCAGAAAGAGAGGGGGAAAAAGAGAGACGCCAGCTGCCACCAAAGGAGCAACAAGATGCCAGCAGACCGGTAATGCCACAGCCACATGACAACATATAGATTAATAGGAATGGGTTAATTTAAGATAAAAGAGCTAACTAGCAAGAAGCTGAAACCATAGGCCATACAGTTTGTAATTAATATAAGCCTCTGAGTAATTATTTTATAAGGAGCTATGGGACCTGGTGGGAGAGAGTTGTCCAGACTGCTGGGCAAGGCAGGACCAAAGAAACTTCCATCTACTTTTGGCGCTCAACTTGGGGCAAGAATTTCCACCCAAAACTTGAGAAAACTTTAAAAAATGATTCTAAAATGGAGCTAAAAACAGCTTCCTAGTTGTGTCTCTCAGGCAAATCATGATACAGAGACACCTCGACATGCAGGCTTGAGCTACAGTATGGCACCCAATGTGGGACTTGAACCCACAACCCTGAGATTAGGAGTCTCATGCTCTAGCAACTGAGCTAGCTGGTATTTTAATCCAAGATGATTTCACTCATTCTCATCAACATGGGGGTCTGAATCAGAATGGTAAGCCAATCCCAGGACCCTGCTTCTGCCCAGAAGAGTCACTTGTCAAGTTTCATTGCCCACCACAAAGCCCATAGTCCCAGCTAATCCAAGAAAAAGAGTGATCAGGTCTGCCAAGCATACATAATCTCAGGAAGATAAGGTATCAGTGAATGGCAGACCTTCCAAAGTCCAGCCCTTAACGACCCATAGGGCACTGTTCAGCTTCTCTCTGTTATAGGACCCGCTGAAGGAGTCAGCTGCCATTAATTGTTACAGATATCTAAGATGAAGCCGCTTTAAAAAGAAAGGGGAATTTTTGGTTTGAGTTTCTCAGCTTGCTGTTGCTACTCTCCCTCCTTCCCTCCCCCCCCTCCCTCTTCTCCTCCCCCTCTTCCTCATTCTCCTCCATAAGTTTGGAGTGCTCAGATCGTAATTGGTTGACTCAAGTGCATTTGTGCCTGTAGCGAAGTAGATCCTAACAGGAACATATGAGGGAGAAAGCAGCTCACTTCATGGTAGCAGGGCAAGAGGGGAGGGGAAGGAGAGAAAGCAAGCATTTCTCATATTCTTTTTTTTTTTCTAAACATTTTTTTCTTTTATTGAAAATTGGGTTTTTTTTTTCCAAACAGTATATCCTGCTTATGGTTTCCCCTCCCTCTATTCCTCCCAGTTTCTCCTCATATCCCCTTCCATCTGGACCCACACTTCTCCTGTCTCTCACTAGAAAACAAACAGGCTTCTAAGGGATAATAATAAGATAAACGCATCAGAATAGTACAAAACAAACCAACAGAAGGAAAAGAGCCCAAGTAAGGGCACAAGAAACAAATATAGATGCAGAGACCCACTCGTTTGCTCATTCAAAAATCCCATAAAAACACAAAACCAGAAGCCATGATATATATACCTATAGTGAGGGGGGGAGAGGGAAGGAGAGGGAGAGGGGGGAGGGGGAGAGAGAGAGAGAGGGAGAGAGAGAGGGAGGGGGAGAGAGAAGAACTAAATAAAAAATAAAAAGATAAACTTTAAAAAAAAAAAAAAAAAAAAAAAAAAAAGCCCTGACATGACAGTACGAGACAAGAACCTCCAAAGATGAAGTTGAGTTCATTTTCTGTTGGCCGTCTACTGCTGGGCATGCAGCCTAACCTTAAGAGTAGTTTGTTTCCCTGGTGAGACTCTCTTGCAGAAAACTAATGTTTCATTCACAGGTGGTTATCAATTGGAGATGGCTTCTGGGTTGCGGTGGGAGCATGTGTCCACTTCTCCTTTCAGTTCTAGGACCCCATCCCGTGCAGACCCATCTGGTGCAGACCCTCTTTCTGCCTGTCTTCTGCTGGCTTCCCTCAGCCCTGGGGGGAGGGATTTAATGAAGATTAACATCCCCTTAAAGAGCACAGCCCTAGTGACCTAACCCCTTCCACTAGAACTTCCTCATGGTAACCACAGACTGGGGACCAAACTTCCAACACAGTGAATGTTTTCATTCAAGATCCAAACTACAGCCCTGGCCCCCCTTGCTACACTTCCTGGGAAGCAGGATGTCTTCTAGGGCCCTAGTCAAGCCGTCTCAGCTGTGGCCAGAGCCTCTCACCCTCCATCTAGGGCTTTCTTCTCCCATGATCGATCCCTGGAGCCAGGACCTCCTCACCTGTCTACTCGCTGAGCTTGCTTGATGTCTCAGTTTGGAAGCCACGATCCTCCAGCAGCTGCCCAGGAAGGCTCTGGCCCCCCAAATATTTAGTTAGCAGTGATTCCACTAAATGGAATTGACTTTTTATCGGCTTGGCTCTGCACAGCTGCCACCAACGAAGGCTGTCTCCTTCTTGCCTCTTCTCCGCTTGTCAGTTTCCTCCACATTCCTATGGGCAGCCTTTGGCTCTGATCAATACTAACTGCTGTGTAACAGCTCACGCACGGCTGCTCTGGTTGGCATCGATCAGACCTTTCTTCCAACAGGTAGTTGGCTGTTTGAGGCAATGACTTGAGATAAACACCTACTTTTACTTCAGGCTAATTCATGTCGGGTGGATTTCGAGAAGGCTCTGAAACCCAGGCATCAAGATTGACTCCTCTGGTGCTTACGATCCTACTAGACCTTTCTTGCCCTCCCCCTTCTTTCTCGCCCTTGAATTTTGTTAGTGCCACTTAGAAGAAAAGATAGCAGGACTTGAGACATTGAAAACGCCACTTCAGAAAAATGTGTCGGCCACCCATCTCTCTCTTTTTAATGAGATGCATCCTGCAAAAAAACACAGGGCTACTAGAGAGGTGGCATTAGCACCAAGCAACAGAGCCTACTTCCAGATTTCCCAGGATGAGCCTCCAGCACCCTAAAACCTTGATCTTCAATATTACGGTGTGTGTGTGTGTGTTGGATGGGGGGGGGGGGTCTTTGAATCCATGCCTATGCTGTTGCAAGCTCCCAAGTGAATTTGCCAGGAGCAAAGATGGTGAAATGGGCCACCGTTGTGCAACTCACTGAGGTATGTGTAGTGGATGCAATTTCACAGTATTTGTTTTGTAACTAGAAAACACACACCTCCTCCCCCCACCAATATGCACAGTTAATGATGATATGCACAGCTGATGCCTTCCCTTACTTGTCACATAGGTCCTAAACTACCTGCTCTTTTTTCTCTTTGTTCAGCCACCCAGGACACAACTGCCTCATCCGTTCCAAGTCCCCTGAAGCTTTTGCGCTGAAATCCCAATGCCCTGTCCCTGCATCTCATTCAAGCCCTTGTGGCCCAATGTTTGGGCCACTGCAGCATCCTCTGGCTAATTGCCTGGCTTGCAGACTCTCTCTGCTTTCTTATTTTCACTCTGCACACAGATTAATTTCCTAGAACTCTGCTGGGAGTGTTTTTCCTCCGAACTTCCAAGTGACTCTCCAATGCTTGTCAGAAAGGAGGCCAAATTTCTCAGCCTAGCATCTGGCCTTCAGCTCACTGGCCGCCCACCTCTCCCCAGCACGAGCCCTGCGCTCTAGCCTACCCACCTGATTAGCTGTTTTCTCTACATTTGTTTCAGCACTTTATCTAAAAAAAAAAAAAGGCCATGACGCCTCAGAACCTGGCTAGGCTGCCTGTTAGCTGTGCAACTTCAGTCAAGTTACCCAACCTCTCTCTGCCTCAGTTCCCCACCAATTAAATGGAGATAAGAATAGTACCTAGCAAATAAATAAATAAGTAATAAATAATAAAAAGAATAGTACCTAGCTGGGAGTGGTGGCTCAGTGTATTTACTTCCAGCACACAGGAGGCAGAGAGATGGACCTCTGTGAGTTCAAGGCCAGCCTGGTCTACATATCAAGTACCAGGCCAGTTAGAGCTGCACAGTAAGACCCTGTCTCAAAAGAAGAAAAGTGGGAGAAGGAAGATGAGGAGGGAGGAGAAGGAGGAGGAGAAGGAGGGGAACCCACCTCACTAGGTGGACATGAAAATTAAAGAACAGAATGGGTGTGAAGTCTTTGAAGTGGCGCCTGCGCGGGACGATCCGTGTGTTTGCTCTTCCTTCTGCTGTATCATTTTCCTCGCTTCAAGTCACAAGTGAAAGCACAACTTCTCCAGGGATATTCAGTAGTTTTCCCCTGGTCATATATATGTGTGCATAGATATATAGAGAGATATATGTGTGTGTGTGTGTATATATATATTCCTTTGACACCCATAACCATAGATTGTTTCTACCACTAATAATAATATAATTTTAGCAAGTGTATATTAAGTACATGCATAGTGCTTCTATATGCACTATTGCTTCTGTGTGTGTGTGTGTGTGTGTATTTGTGCAGATGCACAAGCACAGAGGTCAGAGGAGGACGTCAGGTGTCCTCCTCTGTCACTCTCCATGCTCAACCTTCTTCCCTTGGGACAGGGTCTTCCCTTGGGGCAGGGTCTCTCACTGAACCTGGAGCTTGGCAGCCATCCAGCTCCAGTGATCTTCCTGTTTCCATTCCGCAGTGTTGGGATGCAGGTATGCACACAGCCATGCCTAGTTTTTCACATAGGTATCGGGGATCCGAACTCAGATCCTTGGGCTCATGCAACAAGAACTCTTGCCCACTGAACCACCCCACCCCCAACCATGATTGTTGGATTGAAGTGCTGGCACTGAATACCTTCCATTGTCCCAGATCTCTCTCCCTCACCCTACGCCTGGCCTTTGTCACAGGAGGCTGACCTCTCTGTCCAGTGGTCTCCACTTTGATTTGGCCAGTGAGACACAAGTAGGAAGAATAAATCAGATCGGAGGTTTGTCCCAGTACAAGGTCCGGGCTCCTGCTAAATGGCCTCTTGGTCCCACCCACACTATCAACAGCTTCTGAATATAGTGTGGTCTCAGTTTACTTTTGCATACTTGAGTGGGAACAAGATCCAGAGCATTGCCCTAACTCTGTGGTTCCTTGCACCCTGGCCACACCTTTGTAAGGTCCTTAGTCTCTAGTTGATCTCTGCTCAAAGCGCTCTAATCCAGGTATGTTGCATTGGTTGGCACAGTTCTTATTACAGTCCTACAAGATACGTGGTGTCACGTTACCAAAGATGCCCAAGACCTCTGCCTCTAAGTGCTGGGGCCATATCTACTGGACTCCAACACCCACGTTGGTGGTCGCTGCATGCCGCTATCTGAATACTGAGCTAAATCCTCCTTGTGGTAATGTTAAGCGATGAAGACTTTGTGCCAATTAGGTTACAAGGGTGGGGCCCTCCTGAATGGGATTAGTGCCCTTGTAAAAGAAGCACCAGAGAGCAGTTTGGTCCTTCCGCCACATGAGAAGAAAAAGGAAGAAGACACTGCCCTCAGGTATGGTAGCATTGAACCTTTAATCCCAACACTCTGGAGGCAGAGTAGATCTCTGTGAGTTCAAGGCTAGCTTGTGCTATATAGTGAGTTCCAGTCTAGCAAGGGATATATAGTGGACATATATCTTGAAGAAGGAGAGGAGGAGGAATGTAGTGCCTACAAAATAGGCAGCGGGCCCTCACCAGATACCACATCTGCCAAAGCTCAGATAGAATAAAGATTTAATTAAAGAATCCCAAGCCAGCCAGATGGCTCAGTTGGTGTGGCGGTTTGAATAAGGATGGGCTCTGAAGTTTTTGAGAGCCCAAGCCTGGCCCAGTGTCTCTCTCTCCTGCTGCCTGAGGATCCAGATGGAGAACTCTCAGCTTCTTCTGCCTGAGCACCACCATGCTCCCTGCTATGACAATAATGGTCTAACCCTCTGAAACTGTAAGCAAGCCCCAGTGAAATGTTTTCCTTTATAAGAATTTCCAGGGTTGGAGAGGTGGCTCAGTGGTTAAGAGCACTAGCTGCTCTTCCAGAGGTCCTGGGTTCAGTTCCCAGCACTCACATGGCAGCTCACAGCTGCCTGTTTTTTCAGTTCTGGAGATCTTATGCCCTCACACAGACATGCGTGTAAGCAGAACACCAATACACAGAAGCAATAGATCACTAAGACAGTTGGTAAAGGTATTTGTCCCCCAAGCCTAAGTTTGCTCCCTGAATTCACATGGTAGAGAAACTCCCCAAAGTTTTTCCCTAACCTCCATACATATACTCTGGTGCATACTCATGTATGCATCCTAAATAAATGAATGTAAATTTCAAAAAAAAATGTTAGAAGAAATTATTTGTGTGCGTACATACATACATAAATATATACATACACCCCACAGAGACAGAGACACACAGAGAGAAAATTCTTCTTTAGTAAATTTTAAGGTTCTATGTGAACATCCATACCTGTTAGTTAGAATGTAGCTTTTGAGAGGCTGTTGTTTTACTACACCCATCTACTCCAGTCAACAGTAACAAAATACCCTAAACTGCACACGCCAAGCAACAGTAACAAAAATACCCTGGATTCAGTCTCAAGCCTGCAAATAACAATCCAACACACAAACATAGACTAGGTAACTAATAATCAGGGAATTTATTTCTTAAAATTCTGGAATCAGGAGTTTCCAGATCAAAGAACCACCCAGTCTGATGTCTGCTGAGGGACCATGTTTTATACTTAGCATCTTCTGCCTCCTCCCTTGGAGGCCGCAGTGAACAGCCTCCTTTTTTTTTAGAACTCTCCCCCCATGCTTCCCATGGAGGAGTACAAAGCCCTCATGATCTCACTACCTCCCCAAGGCCCCAGACTGGAGATTGGGTTTTGGTAGGTGAATTTGGGGAGAAAATAAACGTTCCATAGAACACAGTACTACAATTAAAATTAAAAACACGCCTAGGTTGAGGGCCTTAAAACAACAGTCACTTATTAGCCCATCATTTTGTGGCCTGGTGAGTGGGGCTGGGCCCAGCCGGAAGGTTCTTCTGCAGGCAATGCACTTAGATGAACCTTCTGCTGTCACTGAGCATCTAGCAGCTGGTAGGGGCTGACGCCGGTGATGGGCCACGTGTCTCTGGTGCCTAGCAAACTAGCATAGACTTCTTCATGGTGGCCAGATTCCAAAGTCAGGGGAAGAGACCCAGCCCCAGTGTTCCAATACTTTTCTAGCCTCAGCTTGTGTGAGATTTCTCTAATGTCCCCGTGATTGAATCCAGAACCAAGAGCTGCCAAAACTGACCCACCTCTTGACGGAAGGAGACCGACTTTTTTTTTTTTTTTCTTTTAATTCCACTACATACTACACATTTTTCTGGAAGGATCTATGGCCTCACAACTTCACATCCTCTATCTGCATAACCTAGAGAAGCAATCATGCCCACCTTTGGGTGTTTTTGAGGGGGTAGGGAGTGTCTTTTTAATAGTTCGGTGAACATCTGACTGAAAATAATTCTTCAAATGTAGCATGAGGAAGTGGAATTTTTTTAATTAGGCTTCAGCAGAATTTTTAAAAGGATCTTTCTTTAATCGAGCTGCCTCTCCCTTGTTATAAATTATAACTCCACCCAGTGGCACACCACAGCCAGCCCGTCTCTCCTTCCCACCCTTCCACTGCACTGCTGGCTTGGCAGCCCATGCTCAGCTCGCATTGCTGAGGAGAAAAGAAGTCCCGCTTCCTGCTCTCCTCACCCCCTCCCTCCTTTCTCCACCCCTGGAGCTCACCCTTTGCTCACCCCTGCTCCTCATGGCTCTGGCAGTCCTCCAAGGGGCAGGAGTTAGAAAAACCCATTGGCTCTGGGGCTGTCTATCCAGCCCCGCAGGTTTTCACACTGCACACGATGGCTCAGAGACCTGGCCAGAACGTTTTAAAATGTAAGACAGAAATTTTATCTTAAAGACAATGTGTGCGAAACCACATTTAAAGACACTTGTGAACTTGACATGCCTAGTTCAGTGCATGAATTCACTTCACATTTATGGAATATTCACTATATCCCAAGTCCCTTATAACCTAATAGGAGAGAGAGAGACTCTTGAAAAGAATTTTAATTAATGTGTGACAGTTAATTGTGCAAGGGGATGTCTCGTGAAACTAGTTAGTGGCCACTGTACCCAGCCTTGGTGATTGAGACTTTTCATGGCAATGCTACCTCATGCAGACTAGTCCAGTGCTGCCCAGCAGAAATAGAGTACGGACACAGATATAACCCGTTAGATTTGTCAGCGTATTACAAAAATAAAAATCAAACAGGGAAAAACCAGCCTAATGAGCTGGGAGGTGGTGGAACACTCCTTTAATGCCAGCACTCGGGAGGCAGAGGCAGGCAGATCTCTGTGAGTTCAAGGCCAGCCTGGTCTACAGAGCGAGATCCAGGACAGGCTCCAAAGCTACACAGAGAAACCCTGTCTTGAAAAACCAAAAAAAAAAAAAAAAAAATCCTAATAGTTCATTTCATTCAACTCAACATGTCCAAGACATTGCCATTTCACTGAGCAATTAATATAAAATTATTAATGAGATGACTTACATTCTTTTTATTGTACCATCTTTGAAATCCAGCTTGTATTTTATCCTCATAGCCCATCTCCATTTTAACGCCAAGTTTTCAGCAATGAAAGTAAAATGTAGTCCCTATTGAAGCAATTAAGTTGTGTTTAACGGAAACATATTTTATATTGCTTTGGTTTAAAATTTGTAATTGAAATGAAATAAAGTAGAAAAATTCAGTTACTCACCAGCATTACTCACTGATCAAGTGCCTCAGCATCCATGTGTGGCTACTGGGTACCAAACTGGAGATCAGGAGTCCAAAAGAATAGGTAGACGTAAACCAAAGGAAGGAGATAGGAAAAGGAGACAAGAAGCAGTATGGATAAAGGGCCATGACATCACATCGATTCAGAAACACTAGTGTGTCTCAAGAACAAGAAGTCAGGGGGCCTGGAAACTCAGTGGCCACAAAACCATCCTGAACTGGTGGCTTTCTGATTCTTGTCTTGTGGATTGAAATAATCAAGTTCACTAACTACAGAGGGTAAATTCTAGAAGGAAGTTTATTATAAATCCGTAGGTGGGAGCAAGAAGAGAGAAATACAGAAGTGGAGGGCTCACAGAGTTTCTGCATAGCAGTAAGGGTCCCAGGAAATAGGGCATCCTTGGGGTTCTGCAGCTTTTTAAAGAATGTATCGCAGAAACTGGGGTGAAACACAGAGAGTGGGGGGAAGGGCCGGTCAGTCCAGTTGACCCAACCACAAGGTGTCCAGTCACGTGCAGCCTCTAGGCCGGGGTGCTGCTTAGGAGACAGCAAGCAAGGAGAACAGACCTCTCTTCTGGCATTCCTGGCCTCCAGGACATTCTTGGAACTATTGCTTTGAGGTCCCTGCCCTATTATTTCCTGTTCTCATCAGTGTGGAGTTTGGAATGCTAAACAGTTTAATAAAAATAACAAGACTCAGTAGAGAAGAGTAACGATGGCCGAGGACCCAGGGCTAACATGTTAGTCACTTTTCTCACTGCTGTGATCAAAGGCCTGGCAAGGGACAACTTGACGCGCGCGCGCGGGGGGGGGGGGGGGGGGGGGGGGGGGGGGGGGGGGATGGGAGGCGTAGTAGAATTCATGGCAGTGGGAGCCTGTGGCTGCTTGTTCACATGTGTGTGCATCAGGAAGCACATACTGATCGGGACCAGAAACAGGAGTAGGCTATGACTCTCCAAACCCACCTCCCACTGACTCATGTTCCCCAGCTAGCCCCCAGTTCCAGAAGGCTCCACAACCTCCCCAAATAGCTACAAAGCTAGGGACCAAGTGCTCAGAGACATGAACCTGTAAAGGACATTTTATATCCAAACCATATCAGGCAGGACAAACAAACAAAAATCGCCTTAAAAGTCTTTGAGTCTCCAAAAGAACTAAAAGCCACACATTTTGTAAGTATATATTTAGTATGGGGCCAATTAGACCCAAAAAGGAATATTCTAGAATAGTCCCTACTACAACTACCGAAATCCATAGGAACACACCCACCGTCTTGATAGCCTAGGATGAAGGCTCTGTAAGTCAACATCTGGGATAAGGAAGCTTGCTTTAGGCAAAACAAGGCATAAAACAGATGAAATTTGTATTTTCAACCTATCACCATCAGAAATGAACTCCACGGGGTTCAGAAGGATGCTGACTAGTTTACGGAGACCATCCCAGCATTAAAACGGCCCATGTGTTACTCATGGCAGGTGCTCAAGCGTAATGAGTGGGCACACCCTGCCCGCCCGCCTTTCTTCCTTCATCCCTCCCGCCCACCAACCCTGTCATCTGTGACATGGATCTCATCCTAAGCCTAACTACCCTGGGAATCACTGAGCATCTCACTGTGACGTCTGAGCCCTGTGCTTCTTGGTTTCTGTTACATGTTCAGGACTACCTCTGTACTGTCCCTCTAAGTCAGATTCCTGAAGACCAGCCAGCAGGACCATCCCCAGACACAGCACCCATCCCTGCAGAAATGAGTCTAACTGATGACATAAAATGTGTGGCCCAACTCACATCATTTGGGGCTCCCAGTTGGAGTGGACCACACAGGGCGTGGGCGGAACGGGGTTGTCATCACTTTAAAAAAAGTGGATCTGCTAAAGATAGGTTTAGGGGACCGGTGTGCTGGGCAGCAACCAACACATCCCCTGCAGCCCACCCCTTTGCCACCTCAGCATCCATTCATGCTCAACTGCAATAGGAACTTTCACAAAGGCCTGTGACCACATAAAAATTCATGCCACTCACACAAAAAGAACCAAGAAGCTTATGCACAAGCATCCTCTGTGATCTTGATTCGTGAAATTCAGACATGATTTCTTACGGTCCAGTGACCTGCAGTTAAATCAGGTTGTCTAGCACTGATAGACCCAGTACAGGAAAGAAAAACCAACTGCAGACAGTCAACAACAATAACAAACTGTGGGGGAAATAGGAAATGGCGTGTACCACATCCCAGACACAGGAGTCAGTGAAGCTCCTGGCAGTAGATAGAATTCTTGGCACACACTCTAGACCAGGAAATATCATCTCTGTTGGTTTGTCCTCCATGAGCATACTTGAAAGAGGTGTACTGCCTGGGAATAACGACACTTGAGCTGCTCCTTACCCTTTGGAGCAAGTTTGAGGGTGCCTCCATCCATTTAAGCTCTTCAAGTGGTTTATGAAAGACTGGGTGTTGTAAAGACTAGGGATTTATTTAATGGTTCCAGAAGCTGGAAAGCGCAAGACCAAAATGACAAGAAATTCTGTACCTGTCAAAGGCCTGCTTTCTGATTCATAAATGACCGTCTTTTTGCTCTGTCCTCACTTGGTAGTAGGGACAGACTACCCTTTGGTGGTGGAGGTAATAGAACTCTCTCAGGCCTCTGATATGAGGGTTTTTATTCCAGTCATGAAGGTCCTTCCTCACATGATCTCCTCCCCAAGGCCCCACCTCTCAGTGCCACGATCAGCCTGCAGGTGAGGATTTTAACCTATGTACAAACATGCCCAATCTAGAAAGAGGAACTAGACTTGTCCCAAAGGTGTCCTTGAGATGTTAGTAACTTCTGAATCTTCTCCGCCTTTCTTGGAGTTTCTTTGGCAATGCACATCTCTCAAAACTTAATTTTTAAAAAAAATCGGGCAGTAGTGGTGCATGCCTTTAATCCCAGCACTCGGGAGGCAGAGGCAGGTGGATCTCTGTGAGTTCGAGGTCAGCCTGGTCTACAGAGTGAGTTCCAGGAAAGGCTCCAAAGCTACATCGAGAAACCATGTCTCAAAAAAAAAAAACAAAAAACTTAATAGATTTTTTTGGTTTGGTTTGGTTTGGTTCTTTTTCATATTTTTGCTCCTAGACAACTCTACCCAGCAGTGGTCAAAACTATAGATTTTGTTTGGTCATACGCTTTAAAGGTAGGAACATCTGTTCTCTAGCAAAAAAAACATCCTATGCTTTGTCAATCTTTCAGGACTATTCGTTTTCAGACTTTAAGGACTCTACCAATAACGTGAAAAAAAATTTACTTCATGATTCAGTATACAATTACGCATGTATTGTGTATAATATAACCAAATCACAAGTTTCATGCTACGGTATTTCTCTTCAGTGTGTGTGGCCCGTGATGTCTTGTTCACTTTATTTTTTAGTGGTTATCTAATTTATTTTTTCTGTAATTTTGAGGTACAATGTAACGCTCCCTGCTCTTTCTTCCCTCCAATCCCTTCCGTGTGCACCACCCCCTCGCTCAAATTCACAGCCTCTTTTCCTTTAATTGCTGTTACATGTACATTCTTCCACTAAACGGGTGTAGTCCCTACCGACATCCTAAACATTTCTCTGTGTACCCACAGCTTCGTTTTGTAAATAGGAAGGAAGAACAGTAAAGGCGAAGCTGGTGACCGGTCCTGGCCCAGCAGATGGATCTATGACCCACTAATGGGCCACGCCCAGGGTGTGAAATCACCACTCAGTTTAGGTTCCTCGATGCATGGCCGCAGCATCTGCTCCAGAGGAAATTCAAACGATGCTTCCATAGAGGGGTTTGTTTTATTTATTTGTTTGTTTGTTTATTTATTTATTTATTTATAGAAAAGTTTTTGTAATTTACCTTTATACTGCTCGCATTCAGAACTTTGTGAAACACATGGATGGATTTTCCCTTTCTCTGTCAGAGAATATTTACAGGGCAGGAGAGTGAGGAGAAGGTAGGTCAATCTTTTGCTGCATTCTGATCTCATGAAGAACCTTCTGCTGCCCTGTAATCTTCACACAAGGGAGACACAGGATGGTTTGTTCAGGGCCATCTTGAAATACACAGGGAGATGAGATGGGGATCAGGGGAGCAGAATGAGCAATTTCTGGATATTAACTTGTATTTAAGATAGGAAATGCAGCTTTCAAGGCCTGCGTGGCTCCTGAGTCAGAACTGTAAGCCATCCTGCATGGTCGACACAGGCTGAAAGGGCCTCTCTTAGCAAAGCCCTGGCCACTTCCCTTTCTGCTGGAAAAACAGGCCACCTTCAGCTTGTCATAGTACTTTATTGAAACCTATCAGCAATGGCCATCTCACGCCAACATCCTGAATGCTTTCCCCCAGATTAAGATGTGATAGGTACCCAGGCTGCATTCCTAGATTTAAAAAAAATCCCCCCTCCCTTTCTTTGTGACTAGTGACGGAATCTTTCGGCCTGGGTCAAGCACCCTCATTGGCCATGGCCAGCCTTCTCCACTTGCTGGGCCTCATCCTAGAGTGTGCTTCTCACAATACTTCCAGGTTGACACTTCCCTTCCTCATTCTGAGGATTAGCCTCACTCTGTAAACCATCTTTATCCTTAGGGAATACCTTGAAGAGCATAGCTTCCAGCCAATCCCTGCTAAGGAGCTCAGGGGAATTTTCAAGGAAGCCCTTTTCTCTAGCCTATCTGGATTTCGTAAGGTAGAAGCAATCCCCCAAGACCCTAAAGGTTTGGGGGCTGATGAAGGGGTGGGGTTGGGGACAAACCTTTAAGAGGGAGATGACCCTGGGTGTAAGTCCGGGCTTCATCACAAATGATGTGAACTTAAAGGAGCTCTCTGTCTTTATTTTTCCCCCGTCACTGTGATAAAGTACCCAGGCAGGAGCAACTCAAGAGAGAAAGGTTTCGTTGTGATTCACAGTTAGAGGTTAGTGAACATCATGGTGGAGAAGGCAGGAACTGGAAGCAGCTGGTCACATTGAATCCATAGTCAGGAGGCAGAGGGAAGGGAATCCATACTGCTGCTCACTATCATTTCTCCCAATTATACAGATCAGGACCCCGTCCCAGTGAATGGTGCCACTCACGATGGAAACTGGACCCTCACCCTGGCTGTCCACCATCTTTCAACCTCAATTAACGTAATCAGGACAACGCCTCACTGGTGTGCCTGGAGGCTTGTCTCATGGGTAATTCAGGTTGACAGTTAACACTAAACCTGAACATTCTCAAACCTCATTTCCTCTTCTTTAAAGCTGGAAGAATGCTTCCTAAAATTGTAAGGATCAAATGGAAGATGCAAGCTATCTAACACCGTACCTTCCCTAGAACAGGTACCCCAAATGTTTGTATCATCATTCTAGACGCTAAGAGACGGTAGCAAGTGTGGGACACCGAATGAAGCTTTTATAGCTTGACTATGGAAGGTTCCCCATGGGTTCATGTTTTGAATACTTGGGGCACAGCTAGTGGCACCCTTTGGGGAGGCTGTAAAGAGTTCGGGAGACGTGGAGTATGTGTCCTTAAAGGTTATATACAAGGACCCCATGCCTGCTCCTCTCTTTCTCTCTCTGCTTCCCGTCCACCTCAGAGTAAGGGCTTCTTCTGCAATCCACTCCCCCCACCATGACATTCTGCCTGAGCACGGGGGCCAAGTAACTGCAGACGGGATCCTCTAAAACCATGAACTAAAATAAATCTTTCTTCCCGGAAGTTGTCTCTCAGTCTAAGCTACCGAGCACAGAAGTCAAGCATGGGTAGCAGCTCTACCACCATGGAACCCTGAGGAAGAGTGGACCTCGGGTCAGTGGGTCAGACCCAACGAGCTCCTTCCAGGCACAAATTCAGCAAAGGCTGCTGGTGAAGATGACGGGCAGCCAGTGTCGGGGTCAGGTTTCCACGGCACTTGGTGCTGATGCTTCAGGGATTGGCTTCTGAATTGATAGTCAACAAAGATGGCCTAGAGAGAGAAGCTGAACACAGATCCTCTGGACTCTTCTGGATAGTCACAGTAGGCCCCAGGATGTCAGAGTGAAGAGAGAGGCCACCTTTGGTCTATGAACTGCTCCAGGATCAAAACAGGCCAGCTCTCTACTTCGGGAGCTGGAGCTGGGCTCCCAGAGAAAAGCCCCAAAATGGGACTACCCAATTTTATTTTGTAACTTAAGGGATGATTAATGAAGAATATTAAAAATTCAACTTCCGTTAATAAAATCCCAACTTTCCACAGTGTGAAACCATTACAAAATGGACTCAGAAAATGAGTCACATGAACAACAACAACAACAACACAAACAAACAAACAAAGTCAGGGCCAGTGAGATGGCTCAGTGGATGAAGGTGCTTGCTACCAAGCCTAAAGACCTAAGTTCAATCCCCGGACCTGCAAGCTGTTCTTTGGCCTGCACATGTATGCCATGGCCTGGCCACTCCCACACGCATGCCCATGTACACACAGAGAATAAATAAATGTAAACATACTTTTAAGTAAATAAATGTCGGGGGGTGCCATGTGTGGGGGAGCCCTCTGTAACCTATCCCTTGGGAAGAGGACACAGGAATCAGGTGTTTAAGGTCATCCTTGGCTACCTTGTAGGTTCAAAGCTATCCTAGGCTACATGAGACACTGCTTTTCCCTCCCCCACACCCAAACACACAAAAAGCATTCTATATGCAGAATCTAGTCTAGAGCTTTTAAAAGCTGCTCAGTCGTAGAGAAAAACCACTTGATTTAAGCCTGGTGCTTTTGAAATATCAAAACGGACCCATGTTTTATTGTAGCAGTGGGAACTAAGGCTTCCATGTTTGTTTTCACATCCTGTTATCTCTTCTAGAACATTCCTTCCTGTGCATTTGTGGCAGCGCTTGCCTCTCCCCAGTGGTTCCCAGAGTGGGTGTGTGTGATTATAGCCTATGATGTTCTTGCTTAATTATAATTACTCACATTAAAGCAACGCTTTAGAAGATACCTCATTCCCCAGGCTCTAACATGGACATGGGTGTGGAGAGACATGGCTCATATATCTCACGGGCTGGGATTTTTAATTTCTGGGAGGCAGCTAGATGGACGCGAGCAGAAGCTTTTGCACTTCCTCGGGCTTTTTGCTAACCCTCAATTAGAAGTCATTCTTAATTTCCCGGCCCAGTTTATTAACCTCCAGGATATGGTGAAAGATCTCACCCGAGTTCCTCCCTGGGAGTCTCAGATGCCTTTCTCCTTCCCTTCCCATCTCCGCCAGCCTCCCCGCCTCCTGGCCTCACTGCCCTGTCCGCTTTGCTGTGACCGCTCCTGTCCCTCTTGCCACCCTCCTCCTGTCCCTCCCTCTCTCCTCTTTGCTCCTTCTCGCTCCCTCTCTTCTTTCTCCTTCCTTCCCTCACCCGCGCTCCCCTGTTTCCCTGCTTTGCTGCTGCTGCTGTGCGGGTTTCTCCCTCATCTGGAACCTGTGCCAAGGGCAAAGGGCAAATCTGGAAGATCTGGAAGGCAGTGATAGACAAGCTTCAGATGCGTGCACCCCAGGAGAACCATGAATGAGGCCCACTGCACCATCGTAAAGGTGACTTGCAACATTATAAGGGAGGCTTTGGTGGTTTTTTTTGTTTTTAAATAACTCGGTTGCATACTTCTTGACTGTGCACTTGGTAGATGACACCATGTCACAATTTCCAAAGGATGGACAAACTCGGTTGGGTCTTGGTTCTGCTGCATGCAGCAGGACTGCAGGGTGTTCTAGCTCAGGACTTGGCAGCCAACCACCTGCTCAGCCAGGCCCTTGTGGCAGCGCTGGGGATCTAGCACCAGCATTACCAGAACAGAGCAAAGATGGTCGTGGTGAGCTCACATTGCCTCTGCGCTCAGCTTCCCCATGCCTTTCCACCATCAGGGAGAAAGGGTTTTTTTTTTGTTTTTTTTTTCTTTTTAATTCTAAAAGCAAGCATGGTCGCACACACCTATAACCCCTACACTCAGTAGATAGAAGCAGTAAGATCAAAAGTCCAAGGTTACCCTCAGCTCCATAGTGAGTTTGAATCTGGAGCATGAGACCTGCCTTTAAAAAAAATACATTCTGCTGGGCAGTGGTGGTGCAACCTTTAATCCCAGCAGTCAGGAAACAGAGCAGAGGGATCTCTATGAGTGCAAGGTCAGCCTCATCTACATAGACCCTGTCTCAAAAAAAAGAAAGGAAGGAAGGAAGGAGGAAGGGAGGGAGGGAGGGAGGGAAGAATAGGGAAGGAAGGAAGGAAGGAGGGAGGGAAGGAAGGAAGGAAGGAAGGAAGGAAGGAAGGAAGGAAGGAAGGAAGGAAGGAAGGAAGGAAGGAAGGAAGGAAGAAAAAAGAAAATTCAGGGTTGGAGACAGCTCAGTGGTACAGTGCCGACTTAGAGTGCAGGAAGCCACAGCTTCTATTCCCCAGCACCACAAAATAATAACAATAACAACAATCAGTAATCCATCTCCTGTAGTCTATTGTCATCTTTTTAGTTAGTGAGACCAGGTACCCACCGCCCCTCCTGCCCAGGCCCTTCTTTCTCCACTGCCCATCTCCCTTCCTTCTTATTTTATTGCCTCCTCTGGGCCCACCTCTCTCCACTCCCACCTCACTCCTCAGGCTCCCACTGACTTCCTTATTTTCCTCCCTCTTGTCTCTCTTGAGATGGGCCGCTGTGGGCAGCAGAGGAAGAGGGCACCCCCTGGGGAAGTTTGTCAAGCAGCTCAGAACATTCTCCAGGGAATTCATCTCTTTATTTATCTATCTATTTACCTAATTATTTAATGAGTAGTGTGTGTGTGCCCATGCCCACACACCCACGTGCATGGGGAGCGGGCATCCACATGTCATGGCATGTATTTGAAGTCAGAGGACAGTTCGTGAGAGTTCAGTCTCCACTGTGTGGGTCCTGGGGTTGGAACCGAGGGTAGCAGGCATAGTGGCAGGCGACTCTGTCCACAGCCATCCTTTAAAATCAGTTTCCCCAGATTTTAAGCCAAGTATCCCTAAAACTAAAGAGAGAGACTGAAGAGATGGCTGGGCAGTTGAGAGTACTTTCTGTTCTTCCAGAGGACCTGAGATCAGTTCCCAGAACCCACACTGGGTCGTTCTCAACCATCTGTAACTTCACCTCCAGGGGATCTAACATCCTCTTCTGGGGGTACCTCTACACACATGTGCACACAAGCACACACACACACACACACACACACACACACACACACACACACACACACAAAGTAAATAAAAATGATTTTAAAAAAAAATCTCCTAGGCCTGCCTGTTTTCCCATCCTGAGAATGGAGGCTGCTAAGTGCTATGATCAGGTGTGCCTTGAGCTTGTTGCTGTGACGAAGTACCCCAGAGCTTTAGCTCCTGTAGACCAGGCTGGCTTCAAACTTCCTATGTAGCTGAGGATGGCCTTGACCCCCCTGTCACTACCTCACAAGTGCTGGGACTGCAGATGTGGGCCACCATGCCTAGACAAGGTGGGGTAGAGTGGGAGTGTTCTTACAGCTCCCGGGCTCAATGGTCGCAGTCAGCTAGATCCATTATTTTGAGCCTTGGGTGAGGCTGAAGGCCACAACAGTAAGAATGTGTGCAGGAGGAACAAAGGCCAGGTATGCAATTCAGAACACATCCCCAGTGTGCTTCCTTCAGCTAGGACACAGATCTTAAAGTCTCCACCACCGCCTTGCATCCAAGCATTCAACACTTGAGCCTGTGGGGCACATTTCTAAAGAAAGCCATAGTATGTCCCACCTGAAGTTCATGCGTTAAAGGATTGGTGCCCACTGTGGCTGTGTGTTAAAGCATTGGTGCCCACTGTGGCTGTGTGTTAAAGCATTGGTGCCCACTGTGGCTGTGTGTTAAAGCATTGGTGCCCACTGTGGCTGTGTGTTAAAGCATTGGTGCCCACTGTAGCTATGTTGAGGTGACAGAATCTAAAAGAGGTGGGACCTAGGGGAAGGTAGTTAGATCATGAGAACACCATCTTTGGAAGTCATTAATGCTGAACTGGTTCTCCTGAGAATTGATTGTTATAAAACAAACCTTCTTTCTCATCCCAGCACCTATTTCATAAATGTTCCTGCCAAAATGATGCCATCCTCGCTAAGTCCTTCACCAGAGCCAAGCAAATGCCAGCACCTTGCTTTTAAACCTTCAGAACTCTAAACGAACTAAGCCCTTTTCCTATACAGAGCCTCTGATACTTTGCTACAGCAATACAAATAGACTGAAAGAGTAACGCTTCTTGGAGATTCCATAGCTGAATGAAATAGCAAATATGACAGTGCTTCGGATATGTTAGACTTACAACAAATATTATTTTCCTTTTTTTGCCACCCATGCAACCTGTGAAGTCTTATGAAGATAAATAAACAAGCTTGGCAGGTGAGGCCTCTGAGAACATAGCATTTCGCGCATTGGATTATATATAGGTTGGCGACATGGATGGCAAGGGCCTCCGGGTCAATTTTCATTCTAAGAGTGCTGCAGCTGCTGCCTTTAGTTCTTTAATGTTTAAATAGTGCCTGCTTTCCTTTAGCTGGCATGCTTGTTAGACCTCCCATTAGTGTGCTTATTTATTTATTTTTAATTTCACTGGCCATGCATACAGCACCCTCACGGGGGGGGGGGGGGGGGAGGCTGGGGGAAGCAAAACAGACTAAAATGAAAATGCCCCTGAACACATGCAGAAACCCTGGCCTGTCCCCAAGGTGACAACAGTTTGGTAGCCGTCCCTCACATTTTGATTCACATGCATGTGATTATAGATTAAGTTTGGGATTCTGAGCACTAAAGCACACCTCCCCGCTGTTTTGTGTTGTAATGTTGCCAGTTTCCTTAGTAGTTTAAGATGCCTGGAAGGGTTCATCTTCATCAGTGTCTACAGCTCCATCCGGTCTTATCCAGGTGCCTCAGCATATTCCGCAGCCCTCCCCTTATGACTTAAATCTCTAATATTATGTACCAGGTGGTGGATATTTTCTTACTAAGTTAAGGACTAGAGCTGGACCAATGATGCTGTCCGGACATCCCAGATACCTGGAAAGCTGAGGCAAGAGGAAGTAACCTCTGGCTTACAGTGTAAATTCAAGCCCAGCCCAGCAAAATTTAATGAGATGAGACTCTGTCTTGAAATAAGAAGTAAAAGAGGACTAGTTCAGTTAGAGTCTAGCATGCTGAAGGCCAAGTGCAGGCCCTGATACTGAAAAAAATACGACAAATATTAGATGTTGAATTTGTGGGTGTTCCCTATGTATCGTTACCCATTCCCTGAGGATACACATGTGCCCTACAAACTGCAAACTGCAGTCAGTACCTTCCACCTGCCCAGTCCTGTGTGCATACTACTCCAGTGAAAGTCCTGAGAGGCAGAATTGCTGGGACAAGGAAGGCTGCTTTTTCTAAATAATCAACATTGCCAAAAAGGCTTCCAAAGGCTGTGGCGCCAGTCTACAGTCTATTAATAATACCTTTTCCTGAGTGGCTTTTCGACAACATGTTTCCAAAATAATTGTATGTGGGTTTTTTTTTTTCTGTTTTGATTTTGGAGAAAGAAGAGGAAGGGTGATAATTAAGGAGGAGTAAAAGGGGGTGCAGAAATTCATTAATTCTTCATTCGCTCACTCATCCATCCATTCACTCATCTATCCATTCATTTGGGCACTTTTCTAGTCATTGGTTTCCGTCTAGGCCTGGTTCTAAGGCAAAATGATTCACCTTGGAGGGATTCATAGACTAGATAT
The DNA here is from genome assembly GCF_049852395.1 of Peromyscus maniculatus bairdii. NCBI lineage: Eukaryota > Metazoa > Chordata > Mammalia > Rodentia > Cricetidae > Peromyscus > Peromyscus maniculatus. The sequence goes on from NC_134856.1 coordinate 41,625,387, forward strand.
ATATCTCAAATTCTTAATTCTTCAGGTGCAGCAGCAAAAAGACTCATCACAAGTAATGAAAAACATAATCCTAACTTAATCAGGGCAGGAAAAAATGAGCTATAAGATTTTTTGAAGTTTTTAATGAAAACGTTATTTTAATTAACTCATTGCATACACACACACACGTGGAGGTAGGGGAACAACTTGTGGACTCCGACCTCTCCTTCATCATGTGAGACCTGGGGATGGAACCCAGGGCTTTGTGTATGCTAGGCAAACACTCTACCAACTGAGCTACATCCCCAGCCTCAACTTTAGGGGGCTTGCACAGCCTCCAATGTGGTGAGTGTATTAGCTGATATATTGACATTACCCATCCTGACTTAGAGTGGCATAATGTTCTTGTTCTCAGGAAGTACACATTAAAGTATTTGGGGAGGAATGCACACACTCTCTCCACCTAAATCCTAAAAGATTAAAAGAGCATGGATTCCTCTAACTCAGAGCTGGCCAGTGGCACTTTCTGTCCTGAGAATGGTCTGTGTCTTCTCTGATGATGTGGTAGCCAGTCACCATGTATGACTCTTAAGCACCTGGGCTACATAAGGACAGATGTGACCACAGGATTGAATTACTTATTTTATTCTACTTCACTGTAACCTAGCTAGTGGCTGCCATGTTGGACAGCATAGATGTAAACATGAAGAGAAGAAAAAAATAATAAGCAAACGTCACAAAATATACCTGATGAACTTATTTGAAGGGTGTGTGAAACGTCTGAATTATTCTTGTACTTTCTCTCAGTATTTGCATATTGGTTTTAAATTGCATAATAAATGTGATGCCATAAGAAAAAAATTGACATTAAAGCATTATTAAGATATCTTTTGTTATAATTAAATTATCACAACTAAGTAAGATCATACTTGGCTAAAGGGACAGCACAGTGGCAGAGTGTTTGCCCAGCATGCACTAGGCCTTGGGTTTATCACCAGTATCACAATTAATTAACTATCTAAAAATGTATACTAGGGAGCTAGAGAGATGGCTCAGTGTTTACGAGCACTTATTGCACCGGGCGGTGGTGGCGCACGCCTTTAGTCCCAGCACTCGGGAGGCAGAGCCAGGTGGATCTCTGTGAGTTCGAGGCCAGCCTGGTCTACAGAGCGAGATCCAGGACAGGCACCAAAACTACACAGAAAAACCCTGTCTTGAAAAAACAAACAAACAAACAAAAAAGAAAGAAAAGAAAAAGAGTACTTATTGTTCTTGCAGTGGACCTGAGTTTGGTTTCCAGCACCCTCATCATGGCTTACAACCACAAGTAACTCCGGTTCCAAGAGATCCAACACCCTCTCTTGACTTCAATGGGACCTGTACACACATGATGTGCAAAAACTCATTCAGGCTCACACACGTACATTTTTTAGAATTTATACTATCCACGGACCAAGAAGAGGGCATATTCAGGTGCTACACTAGGCTGTGGAAAGTCTAGCCTTTTAAAATGTAACTTAACTACGAAGCTACTTGTACAAGTACATGAAGAAAAAAAACACACACGCAAGGATACTCTCTGCAGCTTTATTTGCAGTAGCAAGAAATTGGCAGTGTTCAAAATGTTCAACATGAAGACAATGGTTCAATGTATTTTGCTTTGTTCTTATTCTGGATTACTCTAAATCTTCCCAACAGATTGGGGCAAGTACATAATGGCATGGAAAGATGCCTACGGTAGATTGGCAGGGAAGGAAAAAGAGCAGTTTGCCTAACAAAATGTTTACCCATGTTCCCAGACTTCAGTATGATTGAATTGAGGCATGTTTTCTTTTTACTTGCTGGGGGTACAAATGTGTACCCGTACGGCCATTCTCGACTTCCTGTTCACCTCCAGTACAGCACTCAGTACTTCGCATGAGAGAGAGAGAGGCAACACTTAACTGCTACCAACTAGGCTTTGTGTTGGATGATCTTGAGAGGGGGCCGATGGAAGTGTTCTGAACATGTGTAGGTGGACGAAGAAGCCAGGCTTAGCAGTGCATGTGTGTAATTCTAGCCCCCGGGAAGCTGAGGCAAGAGGACCATGACTGTGAGTCCAGATTTGGCTTTGAAATGAGAGGAAGGAAAGAAGGAAGCCAGAGAGGGAGGGAGGAAACACTAACAGATGCTGTTTGTAGATTACATTCATTCTCGACCAACAGTATTTCCAGCTTACAACGGACTTATTAGGATGTAGTCCCATTGTAGATTGAGATGCATCAGAAGCATGACTGCATTTTTCAGTAGAAACACTGAAACCACACCACACACACACACACACACATACACACTTTTTCACACACACACACACACTCACACTCACATACCCCTTCCCATATTCATCCATGCACAATTGAAAAAAGGAACCTTCTGGAAAAACATGCACAAAACAGTTACCAGGCCATTCTCAAAAACTCCTAGATGCCTGTGGAAAGACCACCCAGCTCCATCTCCTGAGTCACCCAGCTGGCTGTGGAGGGTCCTCCCTAAGGTACCTCGTGCTATAGGAACAGGAAAGCGGCTGGGCAGCCAAAAATATCTCCAAACCAGTGCTTGCCAACTTGTTAGCTGCACCTCTGAGCCAACACCAGCTCTCCGAAGCATCCCTTCCCATGGCCTGCAGTTCTAGTCCCCATAATAGCCGGTCCCCCCCCACCATGGCCACCAGGCCTGCAGGGCAGGCAGGGTCGTTACTAAATTCCAGTGAAGGGAGTGTTTATTATTGTTGTCGGGTTTGATGCTGATCCCAAAAGGACCTAATCAACAGGTAGTAAGACCTCCTGGGAGCAATTAGAAACCTCAGCTTTAACTCCCTTCTTCTAGCCGCAGCAAAGAAGAGGGCCTGCATTGCTGTGGCCACACTCTGCAGGAACTGGTGTGACCAGGACAGCCAGGGAGGCCCTGAAGGGTGTGCTCATGGGTAGTCTGAAAAGGGAAACTAGAGGGAGGAGGGGTGTGTGTGGGCAAACTTGGGTTTCTCCAGTAATATGCACCTCCTCCTCCCCCTCCTCTCCCTCCTCCCCTTCCCCCTCCATTAACCTCGTGCTTAAGTGTAGCCTGCACCAGGCACATGGGGTTCAAACAGAAAGAAGCATAGTCCAAGGCAGGCAAGGTGATACATACCCATAATCCCAGCGTCGAGACTGAGGCAGGAGGACAGCAAATTCAAAGCCAGCCTGGGCAGCATTATTAGTTCCAGGCCAGCCGGGGCGATATTGTCAAGTTTTAGCTATTTTCAGCTATCTAATGAGACCTTGTCTCAAACAAACAAGTAAGGACATAGTGCGTGGTCCTGCCTTCAAGATCTTCTCCAAAGGGAAATAAAGACATCAGTACAACAGAGGAGAAGTGAAAACAGATTTGATAAACACACATGGCTGTACAGAGATGGGGACAAGCAACATTTTGGGGTGAGCTAGGAAGGCGTGCTAGAAAAGGACAGCTTCTGCTGTGTATCTGTGACAGTGCCTGCTGACCAGGGTTCCGGGCTACATTGCAATGTCCATTTCTACTATGGGTCGCCTCTGAGGCTCCTTTCTCCTTGTCAATCAAGTTGGGTACGACTATATAAAAGCAATTAGTCAATTTTTTTAAATGCTTCAATATTTGCTTTTTTTCGCTATTATCAGTGATTTACTCCCCTGCCAACAGTTAGTTGGAAAGTTAGTCCCACCATTAGCAAAACTTAGTAATGTCTGAGAAGTTAACAGAGTCCCCGGGCCATTTCTCATCAGCCATATAGTGACCAAGCATTGCTACATAGCTGTCAGCTGATAATCTCCTTGGACCCAGCCCCAGCGAATGTACAGAAGCACACCATCATTATTGTCCGAGAACAGTTGACTGGTGTTTTGATTGCTTAAACTTTCCAAGGAAGGGCCCCTCTGTCAAGTGACGAGGACTAGGAGACAGCGTCAGTATTACGTAGGCCAAATCGGCCCCCACGCTTTCCCAGTTGTGCAGAATTGCAACAGCCACTCTTCTTACTGTTGTGAAAGATTTTGCAGTTTGCAAAAAAAAACTAACTGCAAATGTCACTTTAGCCGGGTCAACTGATTTAACCAGACCCAAGAGTACAATAAAGAGAGTGAAATTGGACGGGGACATGGCAGCCATCTCACGGCTCCACCTTTTAAGTCCTTTGAAGATCATTCGCCCAAAGAGGAGGAGAACTTGTACATTTGCAACTTGCTTAACCCTGGTATCACATCCTTCTGGAACAAAAGTCCTGGAGACCAAACTCTGAGGCCCTCCAAAAGCCAGTGTGCATTTGAAGTCTTCCCAGAGTTGGTGAAGACTTTGAATGTCATTGGATTTATTTACTTATTTTTAAAGAAGAGGAACGTTCGATTCTATGGGTCCTTATTTCACAATTTAACCAGCCCTGCAACCCTTGGCACCAAGGTGGAAAAAAACAGAACCAGACAAGATCCTTGCCCTTACTGAGTTTGTGTTATAACTGAAAAGAGGCAGAAATCACATGAACACCACAAGGAGTCAGGTGGTTGCTGGGGCTTGGAGAGCTAAGCTTGGAGAGGCTCTTAACATACCACGGGGACGAGGATTCCGAGACGGCTTCATTGTCTGTGACAGGAAAATGTTATGGCTCGGACCGGTGTTCCACGGAGAGGAGAGAAGCACAGAGTGGGGGATGGTCAATCAGTGTGCATAAGGGCAAAGAGAGAGAGGAAGCGGAGAGAAGCCTGGATCCAGGGAAATCAACATCATAAAGATCGTAGCCCGGCAGTGGTGGTGCACGCCTTTGATCCCTTTGGTGCACTTGGGAAGCAGAGGCAGGCAAATCTCCGGGTTTGAGGCCAGCCTGGACTGCATAGCGAGTTCCAGGACAGCCAGGGCTACACAGAGAAACCCTGTCTTAAAAAAAGGGGGGGGGGGACAGGACATAAAGATCGTATAGGATAAGCCATGAGAAAAGTGGCATAGAAAGCCATGAAGTGTATTCTTTTGTTGTTGTTTATGTGTATGGGTGTTTTGCCTACATGTATGTGTGTATGTGTACCATGTGGGTGCCTGGTGCCCTCAGAGGCCAGGAGATAGTGTAGGATCCCTTGGAACCGGAGTTACAGTTGTAAGTTGCCATGTGGGTGCAGGAAATATAACCCAGGTCCTCTGGAAGAGCAGCCAAAGCTCTTAGCCACTGAGTGTCACCTTTCCAGCCCCAATGTGTAATATTTTTAGTTAACAGAAAATAACAAAAACTGTTTACAAATGAAGTGTGCCAGGATGTATTGGAGTAAGAGTTCCTGTCACGGAGCACAAGAAATGGCTGGAAAAGTGAGTGACCAGACAGCTCACAATTCTCTTCGTTCTGAGGACTCCTGTGCTCTAACAATGGTCCAGTGACATTTTGGCCATGCCTGCCTTCAGAGAGTTCACTGTCAAGGGAAGGAAACATTTGTCCTTGGTTACTCAACCACATGGATGATGGAATAATTCAGAACTCCAGCAGGATGTGTACAAGCACAGAAGTGGGGTGAGGAAGGAATGGCCAAGGAAAGCTTCCTAAAGCAAGTGACATTGAGCTGCGTGTTAATGGTTAGTTCATGAAGAGAAAGCAGAGTCGAGTCTATACTTAAAGTCAACAGAAGCCAACAAGTTTTTTCTCTAAAGATCCTTTCTATCTCCATGCTTTTACTTATTTTTAATGTTTTAGATTCATTTAGATAGGTAGATGGATGGATGGATGGATAAATAGATAGATAGATAGATAGATAGATAGATAGATAGATAGATAGATAGATAGATAGAGACATAGAGACATAGAGACATAGAGACATAGAGACATAGAGACATAGAGACATAGAGACATAGAGACATAGAGACATAGAGACATAGAATTAGATATAGTGTTTTTCCTGTATACATGTATGTACAGTGTCTGCATAGGTCAGAAGTAGGCATCAACCCCCTGGAACTGAAGTTACAGACTGTTGTGAGCCACTATGTGGGTGCTGAGAACTGAACCCAGGTCATCTGCAAGAACAGTAAGTGCTCCTAACCACTGAGCCATCTCTTCAGCCCCTGTCTCCAATCTATTAGATCATTGAGCCTATGAACCATGAGCTAGCCTGCCTTCATTGGCAAATATTCCTATAGATAGCTCAAAAAGAGAACATACTCTTTTCCTGACTAATTGGGTCAAATGACCATATCTGAAGCCATAGGTGGCATCTAATTCCAAGTGTGGGGGCTAAACAGACCACATTTTCCAATTATCATGGCAACCCTTCCGAAGACCTCTTAGCACTCCAGGTGGAGACAGATTCACTTAACAACCTGACAGAAAGATTTCCCTTGTCTCAGTGGGTGTGGCCATTTCTTCTTCCATGGCACCCAACACCCATAGTCCCTGAGAAACAATGAGCTGTGAACAAGGGGATTGAGGAGTCAGGACTTTCTGTTAACTTGAGATTTGGACTCAATAACTCCTGGCCTTGCCTTCTACATATGTCTCTCAGTATCTTTCAGAACAACCCTAGCGGAAACTCCAAAAAGACCATCTGTGTAAAAGGCTTTGTAGAGGGGAGCACACATAAAAGGTACTACTGCTTTAAAAAACCCTGAAAACATTCATTGAGCCCTTGGAATTTTGTAGACCTTGTGAGTGGAACAGAAAAAGGCCTGAGACATAGTCTCCACCCTAAGAGTTCACGGACTCCCAGAGGAGTTCAGATACAAAAACAAGCGAACTGTAATACAATATGAAAAGTACATAAGAGAGGAAGGTTCAGAGAGCTGTGGAAACATGAATGAGGAGGCAATTAATTCTCAGCAAGTGTCACAGTGTGGGCTGCCAATGGGAGGAGACACTTCAGGGTGGGGAGGGTTAGGACAGAGCTGGAGTCTGAGGTCACAGGTCCTGTTGATGGAGAGAAGTGAGGCAAATCTAGTTTGGGGTGCTCAGCTGCAAACAGTGGTGCTGAAAGACAGCAGGGGACCCCGATATTCTTGATCAGGACTATGAACCTCCATCTAAGAACAGGGATCCAGTGAGGACCTCAGCAAAGACACAGATGGAGGAACACCAGGACCCGGGGGCTACTAGTTCTGGACCCTATACCATGGGCTGTGGACTACCTCAAGCACTTTATAGGTATTTAAGTACTTCCGGGTTATTTTCCCCTTCATTTTGATAGCAGTCTCTGAGGGAGGGGATTTTCATGCTCCCCCTTAGAGAAGATGAAAGTAAGGCTTAGAGAGGTTACAAACTTTCCAAAAACTGACAAAGCTAGGGCTCTTACCCCAGGCTAGCCCAGGGTGTTTTGGCATTGGTTTGTTTTGTGGCTTAAAGTCTTGGCAAATGAGATAAATTAAAAGGCATAAATGCCAAAGAGAGAATTAATAACTGAGCTGGGGATTGGAAAAGTGTTTCAACGGTGGAAAGATTTGTAGAAACATCACTGCTTGTCTGCAGTTAGGCCTCCTGTGGTCAAGACATTCACTTGTTCAAGTCAGAAGGCCTTTTTTTTTTTTTTTTTTTTTTTGCACCAGTGTTAGGCCAGGCCTGCTAAAGAAAAGCAAAAGTGACTTGAAACAAAGGAACTCCTCATAATTCCTAGTCCAAGAGAAGAAACCTGTAACTGTGCAAAGGAATAACCCAAAGACTAGACAGAAAGGCTGTGTCAGGAACCCTGGGGGAAGAAGCTAGGAAAAACCTGAGGTGAGTCAAGTCCTTAATCTAGAGATGCAGAAATGAAGATGGGAGATAAGCCATGCAGGAGCAGCCTCCTCATGATGTGGGGTGAGGACAACCTGAAGTTGGCTGATTAGCATCCAGAGGGTACCAAGCAGCAGTGTCGCTAACTAAAAGAAGAAATTCTGAAACTAAAATGGGAAGAAATGCTGGTCATCTACATGGCACAGACATGGATTTTTTTTCACACAGTAGGGATTCTCGACCAGGGGAGATTTTTGGCCCCCAGAGACTATTTGGCAATATCTAAAGATGTTATGCTGTTGTCAAAATTGGTTCTAGTGGGTAATGGCCACAGATGGCACTACAGTTTGTTGGGGAGACCTCACAACAAAGGAGTGTTTGGTCAGCATGGTACCAACTGGGCCACATTTGCAAGACCCTGGTAGAACTCCTCTTTAAGCCAGATGGTGATGTTGCAGGCTTTAATCCCAGCACTCGGGAGGCAGAGGCAGGGAAATCTCTGAGTTGAAGGCCAGCCTGGTCTACAGAGAAAGTTCCAGGATGGCCAGGTCTACACAAAGAAACCCTGTCTCAAAAAAAAAAAAAAAAAAAAAAAACCAACAACAACAAAAAACTACTTCCCACGTGTGACCTAAACATCACATAGGAAAATGGAGTGGGCTGGCAAGATGGCTCAGCAGGTACCTGGAAAAAGTCTGACAGCCTGAGTTCAGTTCCCAAAACTCAAATAAAAGCCCAATGTAGTAGTGCTGCTTGTCATCTTAGGGGTGGATCCCTAGAGCTCTCTGGCCATCTAGCCTGGTCTACTTGTTGAAGTTCCAGGCCAATGAGAGACAGTATCTCAAACAAATGGTGGGAAGTGGTCTGAGGACCAACATTCCAAGTTGTTTTTGACCTCTAGATGTGAGATATGCATGCATGCATGTACACACACACATGAATATGCAGCCATACACTCACATATTCACATACACACACATGAATATGCACCCACATTCACACACACATTGCTTACACATGCATGTAAATATGTACCCACACACACACACACACAAAGAAAGTGGAGAAATGAGAGCCTTCATGCTGTTAGCAAATGTATTACTTTCCAATATACACAGTTCTGGTGGCTTTAAAAAAAAAAAAGAAATCCATAGGAAAGGTATTAGAGCTTTGTTAGAATATTCCAGAGTGCCCACCTACCATACCTATATTCTAGGCTTCCAAAGCATTAATCTGCTTTCCTCCGATTCTTTCTCTTTCCTGTTAACACATGGTGGAGAGAATTGCCACCCTCCAATGCTCCCCATTCTTTGTCCCATGTACCTATAGGAAAGAAAAAGCCTCACAGAATGCTGCTCACCAGAGTCATGTGATGTCTTGTTAGCAGGATCATCATGATAGAAGGCAATGTTGTCAGTTCAGAGTCGGAAGGAGAGTCTAAGAGTCCAAAGCCCCTGAGGAGTTCTGATATAGTATATCTTTGAATGATCCCATTCATTGGTATATTTAGATAATACCATGAGAACTTCTGATGGGGGTCGGAGGAGCACACTGAGAGACAGAGGGAGAGGAAAGGAAACACGGAAGTGTGTGTCACATTGGCCAAGAAAAAGGCAAGTAGGGCTCAAGGTTGCTAGGATTCAGGATAGATGGGCTCTGGTGGGCAGGAAACGAATGCGGAAATGAGAAATGTGCCAAGTACTAAGGAATGACATGATGCACTCAAAGAATGGATGTAGAGCAATAGGTAGGTACCGAGGGCCAGCTGTTTCCAGATATTTGGCCTTCAGAAGCCTTTGTTTTAGAGGATTCTGGGCATTGAGTTCCAACTTGTAACTGGGAAAAGTGAGAGATATTCTTATTTATGTGGAATAATAGGATTATTTTACACTCTCCCACTTCTTGCTATTTCTGTGTGCCGAATTCTGCCGGTCTCCTGCACAGTTAATCTAGACCAAAGCAGAGGGGGTCACACCCATCAGTCAGTCCGTGTCAACTCTGATATTGATTCATTTCATCTGAAATACATTTTTAGTAGCTACCATGGGTTATAGATTGTTCTAGAATGTGAGTATGTTGGGGTCATCTATCTGCTGTCCCTCCTGTTACTGCTTCATCCATCCATTCTCTTCCCAGTTCTCGGAAATGAGGGAAAGCAATGGAAGAAAGCCCAATCCGTCTGGCTACATGGCTTAGTGACCAGTTGGGTAGTGGCACCCTAGAAATTGTTAACAGTGAATCCTTTGGCTTCCCTGCCGGCATCCTCCATCTCAACTCTCCTCATGTGTAATGGGCTGCTTACCATGGTGAGATGGTGACTGTATCATGCATCTCAAGCCATCAAGACAGTGTTCCGGGAAAGGGAATTCTACCCAGAGGGGTCTGTGGTCAGGAGAAGCTCCTCCGGGAAAATACCAAGGCCTGCCAGAGGCTAGCGGCAGGCTGAACAACCCAGGATAAGTGGAACATGCAGCCTGCCCTTACCCCCTTCCTACCCTGCTGCACATCTGAGTTCACCTCATTTTAAAGACTGCTATGTTACGGACCCGGCAGGCTAGTGTGTGTCAAACATAAAATAAAATAAAACCCTGACAACAAAAATTACTATTCAAAGAGAAGTATTATTTTAGGGTGACATTATTTTTGAGATTCACAGTTTTCATTTGTTATTACATGTAGGAGTTCTGTGAACACACAGATAAGAGGGCACAATAGATATTTGACAGTGTAGTTCTCAGAACATTTGCATATCCAAGAGATTATTTCAACAAGTATACTTAGACTGACCCTATTAACCATTCACAATATTTTGTCTTGAATCCAATTCACACTCTATAGACATGTCCAATTCATATTTCATCTCTTACACTGTTTTCCCTTTCAGACTTTGTATTAGGAAATAAATCCATAACATCAAATTTCATGACAACATCTGCTCTGGCTGACATGATTTGAAAGGGAATTTCACTCATCCCAGGTTATGCTGTCTCTTAATTTGCTCTTTGGCTTACAGGAGAAGCAGCCTGTTTTATCAAGCCCTGTGTTGAAAGAGTGAGTTCCTGATGCAGAAGTCACAACCAGCACTGGCCTTAGCAATGCTGAGGGGTGCCTGTAAAGGATCCCCTGAAGCCATGGTATAACAGGATAGCTAAAGAGGAATCCCAGCGAGCATGGCTTTGTAATGTATGTCTAGGCCAGATCTGATAAGCAAACAGGCATAGCATCCAAGATCAAGGTGGCTCAGAGTACATAATGTACAGTGAGTGACCTTTTAATGAAAAAAAAAAAAGTGATGATCAAAATATATTTAGAGACTAGGTTTTACAGCACATGCCTTCAATCCTAGCACTCAGGAGGCAGAGTATCTCTGTAAGTTTGAAGCCAGCCTGTTCTACCAGAAAGTTCCAGGCCAGCCAGGACTACATAGTGGGGTCATGTTTATCTGTCTGTCTGTCTATCTGTCTACCTACCTACCTTTCTCCATATATGTGGCTGAGGAGACAGTTCAGTAGGACTGGAGTTCAGATACCAAGAACCCATGTAAAAGCCAGGAGGGTATGGCAGCCTGACTATAATCTCAGAATACAGGAGCTGGAGACAGGGGATGCTCAGAGCTCTAGGCTCAGCAGGAGACCCTGGCACCATATATGATGTGAAGAGCCATCAAGAAAGACACCCAACATCAACAGCAGGCCTCCACACATGTGTATACATTCACTCCCCGTTCAGGCACCCACACACACACACACACACACACACACACACACACACACACGAACTCACACATACACACATGCATACCACAGATACAGACATATGCACATATAAATAGGAATTGAGATACTCGCACATTTATGTCCAGCATTATTGCATTAGCCAAAAGACAGAAACAGCCCATGTGCCTAACAATTAATGAATGGATGAACAAAATGTATATGTACAATGGAATATTAGTTACCCTAAAAAAAAGAATTAGGTTCACTTACATGTTCTAACAAGGATAAACTCTTAAAAGCGTTATACACAGGGAAGTATGCCAGGCACAATAGAAAAAATATTGCACAGTATCATTTATATGAGCTGTCGAGAAGAAAAAAAAAAAAATTGTAGAGAAAGAAAGTGGATTAGAGATTTCCAGGGACGGGGGCTGAGGTGGAGGAGGAGGCGGGAAGGACATATTGCTTAATGAAGACAGAGTTTCTGTTTATGGTGATGAAAAATCTTAGAATATAATGATAGTTGCCTAACATCATGAATGTGATTAATGACCTCGAAGTACACACTTGAAAGTCATTAAAATGGGAGGCCAAGGAGATGGTTTAGCAGGTAAAAGTGCTAGAACAAGCCTGGTGGCCTGTGTTTGATCCCTGGAACCCAGGTACCAAGCCAGATGCAGTGGTGTGCATCTGTAGTTCCGGCACTCCCGTGACAAGGCGAGGCTGCGCAGAGGCCGGCCAGCCAGCCCGGAGTGTGTAGCCTGGAAGCAGAGGCAAGAGAGACCCTGCCTCAAAGTCAAAGGAGAGAGCCCGTTCCTGAAAGTTATCTAGATAAAGCCTAAAGCCAGAATGCAACTGAAAAGGATCATCAAAGCTGCAAGGCGGGAAATAAACAGGAGGTAGAGGAAAACAAAAAACAAACAGACAAACAACAACAACATAATTAATTAAAAAAAAACAACACCAAAGTCTGTCTGTTGCTGGGCTTCTGTCCCAAGCATTCCAGAAAGCACTATACCCCATTCTTCTTTTTTGCTTGGGCTCCTTCGATGGATGTGGGAGTTTGTTTATAACATGACCGTGCCTTTCAAGATCTCATCATCTATGTCCAGGGCAAAGGTTCCAGCCTTGTTTGCCTGAGGCCCCTCTGGGCCAATATGCCTGACAGGGGATGAGCTCCCTGAAGCAAGCTCACTTGCAGATAGCACCCCAGCCTAGAGGAAGAGATTCAACATGAGGTCACATGTTCTGCCTGTTTTCCAGCCTGTCTCCTCCCACCAAGCTACCCTTGGCTTCTGCTCCTTACTTACTAGGAACTCTGTTTTCATTGTCTTAGGAAAGTGAAGGGACAGTGGAAGATCCTGTGAAAGGATGCCAGTCCTCTAAGACCCAACCCATTCTCAGCCCCACCCCCCAGCTCCTGCTCGCTGTCATGGGGAGGGAGGAGTCTACTTTTCTGGAACCGTTTTTGGGGAGCCCAAAGCTGACACGGGCAGCAGAAGCAGGCAGGAGGGCAATAAAGAAGTTTCCAGATCCGCAGGGGACTGTAATCACATTCCCCAACCAGGTGCTGGGAGTAAGGCTAGAGTCAAGCCAACCTTCTTGGCTGAGAGCCAACATTTCCAGGCCTCCTTCCATGCCGCCACTGCTCCTCGCCGTCATCTTCCCAACCAGAAGCTTGTTAACTGTTTTCCTGGGCTCTTATTCCAATTTCAAGGCCCCCTCCGTGTGTTAAACTTCAAAGAAACTTTGTCGCCCCGAGTGCAGTGTTATATAACAAGTTGGACACTCCAAATGGCTCTGTTGAAAGTGGTTTGTTCAAATGAAGGGGCCCTGAACACTTAGTTATTCCCCGCCCCCCTCAGCCCAATAAAATTGCCTTGGTGTCTGGATTAAGTGGCTGAATATCAATCCTGAAAATTTTAAAGATGAAAAGCAGAACCGCCTCACTAATAGTTAAAATGTAAAATGATTACAAAATGGCACCTGGCCAATATTTATGAATCGTTGAATATGATCATAAAATCATAAAAAATAATCACCAAAAGGTAAATAAATTACCCGGCTTACTGCTTATTTTCGCGTAGGGTCTGCCACAAAAGCTGCAGCCATGAATGATTTATACCTGTTTTAACAATAATACTCATTTTACTGAAAGATGGTCAGCACTTGGGCTGCTGCGGGCAACATGCCAGTTGTCGAAAGGTTGATGTTTCAGCAACAATACATTAAATTATGAATAATACTGGTCCCAAAATGGAAGGTTATTAGCTCAGTATGCTTAATTAGCCCAGCTAGAACTTGGCTATCAAGTAGCAGTGCCCATTTCCAGGGCTGGAGCTCTATGATGGGGGATGGTTGGGCTGCTAATGGTTCAGAGAGAGGGAGGCGGCATGGAGGCGTGTCTTTGACTTCCTTTTCATCCCTGAACACAGAAGCTGGCTTTGGGGATTTCGAACTTTCCTGTCATGTATCTTGCAAACACTTCTGAGAGGGAAAGAGGACACGTTGTTGGGGAGGAGGTTGGTGCTCGGTCTCGTGGCCACCAGCTGTGATCCCATTCCAAGGTTCTTGGTTGCTGCTAAGCCTGATCCTGCCAAAATCATATGACGTACCGCACATAGGTGGGCAGACCACCGGCCCTCCCTTCAGACAGGTATTTATTGGACAGTTACTTTGAGACAAATGAAGTGACAGAGTGAGCAACCACCAAGCCAACCTCAACTATGCAGTTTTGCGCCGATCATAGTCTCACGGCTCCAATGAAGCATGGGTTTAGAATGTCCATACCTGGCCTGGAGTTGGGATATGGATTCTTTAGAGCAGGCTTCTATGTGTTCTGTCTTCCATTTTGGAGATGGAGCCTTATGTACCTCAAGCTAGCACAAAATTGCTATTGCTATGTAGCCGAAGATGACCTGGAACTTCTGATCCCCCTGTCTCTACCTCCCTAGGCCTGGCATTATAGGCACGTGTTACCACACCTGTTTATGCCATACTTGGGATCGAACCTGGGGCTTTGTGTGTGCTAGGCAAGGACTCTACCAACTGAGAGACATCCCAAACCCCTTATTTTGTCTTTAAAGGGATCTCCTAAAGAGGTGGCGTAGAAATCACCCCATGCAGCCAGAAAGAATGCTCCAAGAGAAAGGTCAAATACTGCTTGAAGGAACTGACAGGCACTTACCTGCTAGGGCCATAGGAGAGCAACTGAGTGCCTTGTGTGTCCTCACATGTACACATGGGCGCTACATTGAACCCCACACCTCTCTCTGTCCTCTGCCCCATTTTGGCATCTCTCTGCCAGGTGCTCCAGGATCATACTCCAAGTTTGCAGCCAGGATGCGCCCATGCCATGCCAGCTCCATCTGCTAGAAGGGCGCTGTCTGCACCACTGCTCGGCTATACTTAGTACTGTTAGTAGCTTGTTTTTCTAAGCCCTGAAATTCATTTTCTTTTCCCGCCTTGCTTCCAGAAAAATAAATAAAAGTGAACACATCACTCATTTAAGACGAGGAATGGAATTTAGGTTGCGTTTTTCTTTCTATTTTTATGATTAGTTAGAATTTTCCTGGGAACGCTGCCAGGAGGGCATTACAGTGAGATAATGTCCTGTATTTAATCGGAACTGCAATGGCGGACTGCGTTCGGTGGGGAGAGGCTGAGTTAACGCATCCTTTCTGTCTTGTCTGTTTTCAAGGGACAACCAACCACTTGGCCCAAGATGAAGATGAGCCTGAGAGATGAGGAAGATGGCAGGGTTCCAGGCTGGTGTGGTGGCCTGCAGGTGGACAGGGTGCAACTGTGACTCCATCTCCTCACACGGGACCTGAGAATCCCCAGAAGAAGCTGAGTGCAAAAGGCCTCCCCCCAAGCCATCCAAGGAGCTCAGCTGTGGCTCTGCATCCACTGGGCTCTTCCGGCATCTTCTTCTGCAACTGTCTGGCATCTGCGGGCCAGGGTACACTTCTGGCTTCCAAATGAACATCTGTCCCTCCTGGTAAAGCAGTCACAGTGGGCAAGGCCTTTAAGTGAACTTGGAAGTGCATGCCAGGTAGGCCAGATCATCTCCTTGACTTAAGTGCTTGTGTGCCGTTTCCCTGAGAGCCTCTGGGGTGAGCGCAGCTGGCTGCGAGCTGGGCTGGTCTCATTGTCGGAGCTGTGTGCTCCATCGCTGTCTACTGAAAGGAGATGCCTGGAAGTGGTGAAATAGAAAGGGATCTCTTAGAAAGATGTCCTAGAGAGATGTCTGAAAGGAAGGAAGGACAAAGGAGAAGGCCTTTAACGTGCAGAAAGGGAGCCTGAGACTAAGTGGATGTTGTGGGTCAGCCTTTCGCTGCAAAAAGCAGGGTGGTCAGGGAAGCAAGAGTGAGAGGTACAGAAAGCCTCTCAGATTTACTGTTGTCCTCATTAAAGCCCAGTCTGCAGGAGCCGTCTGTTCAGGTGAAGGCAGTGGAGAGAACAGGATGCCCCAAGCAACCCATAAATAGCAGGTGAAGACAACGTGTTTATTACTTAGCCTTATGAAGCCCATATAAGTGCTCTCCCAGGGTGCGAGAGTGCAGGAGCCTGTGTGTGCGCCATTGGCCCACGTGTGGGTCCCTGGAGTGTGAGTCCCAGACACCGTGTTCGCGCTTGGCTTGACTCTATGAAGGCATCCATTTGATGGAATGTACCGGAACAGTTCACAGTCGGCCCAGCAAAACCTTGTGGGGAGACAGCTTGCTTTTTCTCTTTCCTTTTCCTGTTTGCAGTGAGAACAGGGCCTTTCTCTTTCTCAGCTCTTTGCTCTCCCCAAAGTTGTCTCACGAGGTCATTGCCAGATGAGAGGCTTCCTTTCAGCGCAAGGTTGGATGGAAACAATACTCTGTTTTCTGGGGGGCTGGGATGATTCTGGGCCAGACTAGCCTGCTCTAAATTTAAATGGGCTATTGTTTTAGTAGGACTGATGGTTTCTTCAGACAGTTGGGGCTATGTAATATGAAACTTCATTTTGCATTTTGTGTGTGTGTGTGTGTGTGTGTGTGTGATGTTTTTTTGATCAATACAGAGTATTAGAGAGGATAGGTCCAAACCCTGGTTTTAAGCTAGGTTGTATCATTCACTAATTCTGTGTCCTCTGACACATTGCTAAGTGACTCACCCTTCTTAATCCAGACTTATCTATCTGTATGATACTTTCTGGGGCTGAGGTATAGCTCCAGTTGTACTTACCTAGCATGTCAGAAAGGCTGGGTTCAATCCCCACCACCACCTAAACCAGACATGTTGGCCTGTAATCCTTTTACCCCGGAAGTGGAAGCAGGAAGCAGAAGATCAAAGTCATCCTTAG
Source organism: Peromyscus maniculatus bairdii (assembly GCF_049852395.1). Taxonomy (NCBI): domain Eukaryota; kingdom Metazoa; phylum Chordata; class Mammalia; order Rodentia; family Cricetidae; genus Peromyscus; species Peromyscus maniculatus. Next base: position 41,642,134 of record NC_134856.1, read on the forward strand.
CTGAACAGTGAGTTTAAGACAAGTCTGGATAACATGAGACCCTGCCTTAAAAAAGATACCTTCTGGGGCTGGAGAGATGGCTCCGCAGTTAAAAGCACTGGCTGTTCTTCCAGAGGACCTGGGTTCAATTCCCAGCACCCACAGGGCAACTCATTGTTGCCTGTGACTCCGGTTTCAGGGGATCTAATACCTTCACACAGACATACATGCAGGCAAAACACAAATGCATATGAAATAAAAATAAATTAATTTTAAAAAGATACCTTCTTCATCATATATTTCTTTGACTCTGATTAAAATATACTACACCCCCATGTTCACCAATAAACTTCAACATGCTTTGTTTGAATAGATTTCATATGGGCAGAATCAGTGCTGTGAGTGGTTAAGGGTTAAGGGTATGTTCTGAACATCCCACTGAATGTCTTAAAAGACTGGATGTACTCATAGGTTTGCTATAGTGAGTATAAAGTATAGGAGATCTGCATAGTAGAAAGAGAAAAGAACAATGTCTCCTAGCATCTTGAGAGGTCCTCATAGCTATTCACAGAGTTTTCAGCTACGCTCATCTCTGTGGCCGCTGGACAATACTTTGAAACAACTCTTTCCGAAGCTACTCACCATCATTTCGGGGTGAGGACCCAGATCTGCAAACTCCTCAGAGCAATGAAGATCAGCAACTAGATGGAACTAAGTCACCAAAGCTAAGGCTGACTACTCTGGATTACCATTAATACTAATAAGATCATGATTCAGGGCCTCCAAAGTGACCAGTTCAGATGATGGAGCCCAGCAGGGCCCAGTGTCTAGAACGCTGAGAGCCCTCCTCAGGCTGCTGCTGGCTGGCCAGGGAACTCCATCAATCCCACTCTCCCTGCCTCTGCACCACTGTGATGACAGGCATGCTGGGCCACATTCAGCTTATTATTTTATTTTATTTTTTGAGCTGAGGATTGAACCCAGGGCCTTGCGTTTGCTAGGCAAGCGCTCTACCACTGCGCTAAATCCCCAACCCCAGCACATTCAGCTTTTTATATGGGTGGTGGGGATCCTAACTCAGGTCCCTGTGCTTGCACAGGAAGTGCACTTACTCACTGAGCCTCCTCCCTTGACCAGATGCAAACATCACTTAGAGTTATTACAATGAACTTGGAGAGTGCAGAGCAAGAATAAAGTAAGCAGCCTGAGGAGGTGGGTTTTGGAGACGTTTCAGGATCCCGTGGATAGGAAGGAGGCTAGGATTCCCAGCAGAAGGGCTACAGCACATCTTTGTGCATTGCATGTAAGCTCTGGGAAGGAATAAAGAAGAATGGAGATGAGGTTGGGATCACCAGGCTCCAAGCGAGTACAGCTTGTGTTAAGGAGCATTTCTTCATCCTGGAGACACTTCCCCAGACTTGGACGCTGATGATGCTCTCCATATCTTGCAGTCGTTAAGAAAACACTCAGTATCACTGCATGTCCATTTCCCAGGGCAATAGGGTGCCTTGGGCTCTGTGTCTGAAAAATGAGAGCCCTGCTGGTGTACTTACCCTGTCTAGAGATGAATCTTGGATAAAGGACTTCTGTTGTCAAATACCATGCTGATTCATGCTAGTCACTGGAAGTTCAGTGGTTAGTGAAGCTCCTGAACCCACAATTTGACTACAAAGTGGTCCCTGATGTGGTTTGCAGTTTGTCTTCTATTTGATTTCTCCTCGACAGAAGACAAGTGTAGGGGTCTTGGGATGTAGCTTGGTTGGTAGAGTACTTACCTAGAATACATGGAGCCCTGGGTTTGATCCCACCATCACATAAGCAAGATGTGGTAAGTGCATACCTAGAATTCTAGCTCTCAGGAGGTGGAGACAGGAAGATCAGGGATTTAAAACTGTCATTCGAGCCAGGCATGGTGGTGCATGCCTTTAAACCAGCACTCAGGAGGCAGAGGCAGGAGTATCGCTGTGAGTTCAAGGCCAGCCTGGTCTACAGAGTGAATTCCAGGACTGTCAGGGCTATGTAGAGAGATCCTTTCTCAAAAACCAAAACCAAAACCAAAACCAAACAAAGTTGTCCTTGGCTATGTTGCAAGTTTGAGGCCAGTCAGAAATACATGAGACATTGTTTCAAAAAAAGAAAAGTAAAAGACAAAAGATCTGTGTGAATTAGATAAAGTCTATCATTTAAGGTGTGACACAATTTCTGACTTTGAAATCTAATGTATGTCTGTGCAGCCTGTTAAAATCTGTGCTCAGGGTTATGTTGTGTCCAAATACAGAGGCCCTTCCAACCTTCAGGCCTTATAATGAATCATGTCTTTCTGCTTCTGGCTCCTTCTGATCATGGATCATGGATCCAGAGAGCTGTAACCTCCCTTTCAGCAGCTCAGTTGGGTCAAGGCTCTCCAGTGACTGTATGCCTGGATACTACTATAGAAGGAAGAAGGCTAGCCCTTCATTTGCTACAAGGAACTCCTATGAATAATTCTCCCTCTGTCTCAACCTCCCTGATTTTCTGAATCTATGCATTTGATTGCCTTGAACTTCCAAGACCTACCTGGTAATGGTTTGAACCTTATTGGTTGTATGAGTTCACACCCCAATAGTATTTTAATCTGCCATGCCTACCTGGTCCCCAAAGCTTTGTTTGAGCTTGGCTGCCTAACCGTCCTTTTGTCTGAGTTAGCTCTTCACATGTTCTTCTCCATACCTTGATTTGACATTCAGGTCATCTTTTTTATATCCCAGGCTATATATAATGGTGAAGAGGTGAAGACAAGTTATGAAATGAAGTGAAAATCTGACTTGATTTTAAAAAGTTGTTAATCCCTTATAATTCAAACTATTTCCTTGGGCTACGGAGATGAACCAGAGGGTAAGAGCATTTGCTGTGTAAGCAAGAGGACCTGAGTTCAGATCCCTGGCACCTGTGTAAAAAGTGGGGCATGGCTGCATGCACACCTGTAACTGCAGGGCTGTGGGGAGAAGAGACAAAGGGACCACTGGGCTCCAGGTTCTGTCTGAGACCTTGTCTCAAGACAATAAAGCAGGAAAGTGATAGAGCAGGGCACTCAGTGTTCTTCCCTGGTGTCCACACACATGCACGGGTGCACCCACACACACAAATATTTCCTGATCTTTGAACCATAGGAAAACTCGGGATGTATTAGAATTTGGAGATCCCATTCTTTACTACTGAAAAAAAAAAAAAAAAAAAAAAAGCTCAAAGGGGCATGAAGAAAGTAATCTCCATGAAAGAGGATGTAGGAATGCCACTTGCTTATAGAGTCTCATTTCATTTTTAATTAGAGTTATCATTGTATCTCAGGGGGTGTCTGGAGGCTTCATTAAATCTACCAGCTTCCACGTGACATTTAAAACTGGTGATGTTTAAAATCTTGACCACATCAAAATGATAACAGTTGCAAGGGAAATGTGTGTGTGTGTATGGTCCAGGGGCTTCCAGCAAAGTGCTTCACTGCTATAAGATGAAGACTTCCCATAGGTCCATGTGAAAGGCAGCCCTCTTTTCTTGGGTACGTTTGATTCACATCCACCTGACATTCCTAGGTTTTCACAGTATCGAGTTACAGCTTTAGAATCTGTCATTGAGAGCCCATTTTGTGATCTGGTCTTACAATGTCCTCTTGGAGTTCCTCCCTAGCAGTCTGCCTTCTAAGTGGAGTTCACCAGGTACCTTTTCAGGCTACCACTCTGAGTGCAAACCTACAGCTATGACATGTGTTCCAGACCTTTCTCCTACCTTTCTACATTGACATCCAAACCAGTCACTGGCTTAGACTTTCAACCTTCCAACTGGTACTTCATCACAGAACTACTAAGAATCAGAGTTTCTCCCGTGAGTTATCTCACAGACTCACAGTGGGTAGTTTTGTGATGCTTGAAGACAGCCAGAATGTCTAGATTGAGACCAGAACTACACACACTTTCATATCTGGAATTCTCAAGACAGCATTTTGGAAAATTTTTAGTTGAAAATCTTTATTGAGATAATGACTATTGGCAATTTTAGTATTTGGGTTTTTGGTTTTTGGTTTTTTTTGGGGGGTGGTTGTTTTGTTTTTGGTTGGTCTGTTTGGAGTTTCTTTTTTTTTTTTTTCTTTTTTTTTAAAGGATATCATCATATAATCCAGGCTAGCCTTGAAATTGCAATCCTCCTGCCTCAGCTTCCCTGATGCTAGAAATAAAGCTGTAAACCACCATGCGTAGCTTACTATTGACATTTTAAACCAGATAATTCTCTAATGGAAGAAGGAATATCTTACGTGTTTGATAGGATATTCATTAGCATCATCCTCAGCCTCTGTCATCCTGGGGTGGGGATAAAGACAAATTTACCTGCAAAGTCACTGCCCTAGACATTGTGTATAGCAGGTATGTAATCCCTGGAGGTCAGGCTTTCCTACTGGAAAAAAAAATGTAGAGTATCTGTGGTGTTTTCTCCCACTTATAAGAAAGAAGGAAGAAATAGGCCTAGTGGCCCAGGGCTGTAACCCTATCCTCAAGAGTCTGAAGTCTAGCATGGCATACGCAGTGACAGCTGTTTTAAAAACAAATAAACAAAAATGCATATCCAGATAGATGGTTTTATGGGTAAAAGCACTTGCTGCCAAGCCTGATAACCTGAGTTTGATTCCTGGTGGAATCAGATAAATGACTCATGCAAATTATCCTCTGATCTCCACATATGTGCTATGGTACATGCACATGTACGTGTACACACACACACACACACACACACACACACACACACACACACACACAAACAAATGTGAAAAAATAAATCATAAACAAAACAAACAACAATAAAATGAATGACCAGGACGAAAATCAACTTGGGACTGTACAGACAGTTCAGTGGTTAAACAAGTATACTGCTCTTCCGGAAGACCAGAGTTCAGGTCCCAGCACCCACATCAAGTGGCTCACAAACACCTGTAACTACAACTCTGTGGGGATCTGACATCTCTGGCCTCCACAGGTACCTGCACTCATGTGCACAGACACACACGCTAAAAATAAACTAAATTTTTTTTTTTTTTTTTTATCTTTTGGTTTTTGGAGACAGGGTTTCTCTCTGGGTAGCCCTGGCTATCCTGGAACTCACTCTGTAACCAGGCTGACCTCAAACTCACTGAGATCCTTCTGCCTCTGCCTCCCAAGTGCTAGGACTAAAGGTGTGCACCACAATGCCTGGCAAAAACAAAATAAATATCTTTTAAAAACTGCTTGGCCCTTACAAAAAAAGGCAGTGGGCCAGGTCTGGCCACAGAGTACAGGCTGCAGACCCTGGCTCTAGACGGGTGAACTGACAGATTAGTGGCCACATGCCATTCACATAAAACAGAGAGGTCGGTCAGAGCTGATGAGTCTTTGCTTTTCTCATACTTGATCCAGTTAATAGAGATATGGCCCCAGGGGTTACAAGAGCAGGAAACAGGGCCTGGTCCCAAGGAAAGGAGTGGAGGAGGCTGGAAGTGCAGGAGCTGACATCCAGGAAAGGGTCCACCCCTCAAGGCCAGTGCGCATGGAAGGCCTCAGAAACTCAGCTGCCTTCTTTTTCTCCCCTTCCTGGCGGGCAGGGGATGGGTCACCTGGCCAGAATGCGCCCTTCCCCCTGCCCTGGGTCCCAGTGTGTCTTTTCCCCATTTTATGAGGCTATTAAAAAATTAAAGAAAATTCGGCCCAAGGTCTCTGGTTGACCTGTGAGGAAAAAGAAAAAGAAAAAGCTTGGTCCATGGTAGCCACGGAACTTTCCGCCATCCCTTCCTAGTTGCTGACCCATTCTGTCTTCTCCATCAGGGGGTCATTCAGGTGTACTGCCAATGGAGGGGTTATTAAGTATAAAGAACTAGCTTACCTTATCCAGTGATCACACTTCTTATTGTTATATCATGTCTGTGTCATCTCAAGGGTTCTCATAGAACTAAGCCCATAAAAACCCCTATTATTTCTGATTTGGCTACAACCACAAATCACCAGTAAAACTGTTCTGTTTCTGGTAGTATGTAGTCATTTCTTAGGGTTTTCATCATTCTTCATTTCAAAAATTTCCTTTATTTATTTATTTATTTATTTATTTTTATTTTATTTTTTGGTTTTTTTTGTTTGTTTGTTTGTTTGTTTGTTTGTTTTGAGACAGGGTTTCTCTGTGTAGTTTTGGTGCCTTCCTAGAACTCACTCTGTAGACCAGGCTGGCCTTGAACTCACAGATATCCGCCTGCCTCTGCCTCCCAAGTGCTGGGATTAAAGGTGCCTCCACCGCCCAGTGGATTACCTTTATTTTAATGAGTTCATTTATATGAGCAGTGACTAAGAGAAGTCTCTGGAAATATGGTGATCTGTCCAGGCACACCACTTCCCCATGCCTAAGAAGCACAGGGTCCTAAGAGTCAGTGCAGAATCTGCTCACATCTGGTATGAAAAGAAATGAAAGTTAAGAGGAATAAAAAAAATAAAATCATTCATTTGACACTTCTTTTATCCATTTGAAGGAACGTTGCTATGTTAACTTAGCATGCCATATTTAAGAATACCTGGGAACTTTAAGAGCTAGTCTAGAGAGTCGACAGGTGGATAAGAACATGGATAATGACAAGACAGAGCTCCTACTACCTATGTGCCTACAGGAACTCAAGGTCCCAGCTCATTGCCTGACCCCATGTTCTGGAATGCATATGAAAATGGATTTCTTTGACATTAGTTCAAACCAGTAGATAGGGGATGTGTAGAAGACAAAGGATCCATTAATATGGTAGATGTCAACATGTCTGCTATCAGAGGGAAAGGAAGATGAAAAAGTGAGCTTGTGTGTCACATTAACTATAATCAGTGTTAACATAGAAGAGACTTCTAGCATTGTGACATTAAGTTGTGTTTTTTTTTCTTTTTCTTAAACCATGTGTAATAGTCACGAAATCATGTTATGGAATTAAGATCTCAAGAGATTTTGATTGGCAGACCAGGGCAGGGCACCAAGTCCTACCATGTGAAGCGGAGCATGATCTCTTATTCATTGGTTCATTCATGAAGTTCTTGCTCTCTTCCAGTTGCAGCCCTGGGGGCTAGGAGTGTAGCTCCATGGTAGAGTGCTTGCCTGTCAGTATAAGACCCTGAGTGGTATCTCTAGCACAACAAAACAATTAAACGATTACCTAATAAAAGTTATTTCCATAAACACAAGCAGAGAAGGCAAGTGTTGGCAACAAGTATGGGGGAAGTCTTTGACCATTCCTATTTTCAAACCCTTGGCGCACTGAAGAATCACTTGGTGAGGCTGGGGAAAAGGCTTGGTTGATAAAGTCCTTGTCACACAAACTTGAGGACCCAAGTTGGGACCCCCAGCACCTATATAAACAGTCAGGTCCAGTGTCACATATCTGTGATCACAGCATTGGGGAGTCAACAAGAAGAGGATCCCGGGGGTGGGTGGCTGCAGCCAGTTGAGCCTATTGGAATTGGTGAGTTCCATGTTCAGAGAGACCTGGCCTCAAAAAATACGGTGGAGAATAATTAAAAAGGATACCTCACATTGACCTCTGGCCTCCACATGCACACACACACACACACACACACACACACACACACACACACACCATACACATAGAACCATGAAAATAAAAGAGTCAAGAAGGGCATGGTAGCATCATCCCAGCACTCAGGAGGCAGAGGCAGGAGGATCTCTGTAAGAGGTCAGTCTATTCTACATGGTGAGTTCCAGGACAGCTAGAGTTACATAGTGAGACCCTGTCTCTAAATAAATAGATAATTGAAAAAAAAAAGAATCCATTGTTGTATTTTCCTAATCTGTAGATTTACAGTGCTTCTCCAGAGCTTCAGATTCAACAAGTATGAATGAAGTAAGGCTGAAGACTCTGGATGTATTTAAATAACTCAGCACAAACTGCTGCAAATATCAGAGGTGGTGTGGCTTGAGCAGCAGATATTTCTTTCTAGTTCTGGAGGCTGCAAGTCCAAGTTCAAAGTGTCTTCAGTGTCATTTCCTGGTGAGAGACCTCTCTACAAATAGGCCCAAACTAAAGTTTCTTAGGTCACTGCGTGGAAGAAGCTCCCTAACTTACACCTTATAAGCAGCTCCCTGAGAGGGTTAGGTTAGTAAAATGGGGGTGCGGAGCACAGTTGCATTGAACAGGGTGTAAGGAGGACAGCAGAAGATGTGAGAATCCAGCTCTCCCAAGGTAGTCATGGAGAACCTCAAGATTCATGCTCAATCTTTGTTCATTTCTTTGTTCTTTGAGACAGGGTTTCTCTGTGTAGTCTTGGCTGTCCTGGAACTCACACTGTAGATCAGGCTGGCCTCAAACTCATGGATCTGCCTGTCTCTGCCTCCCAAGTGCTGGGATTAAAGGCACTCGCCATCATACCCAGCTCAGGATTTATACTTTATCTTTGAACTCTCTGAAAGTCAAAGAGGAAACAAGAAGGCAAAGGACCCCAGAGCCTGATCACGTGACCCACAGTTGAAGGAAGTAACAGTTACTCACTCAGAAATATCAGAGAAAGGAAGGCAAGATAGGAGAAAAGTCATCTGAGTCAGGAAATTAAACTTGTTCTGGGTGGCCTCACAAGATGACCAAGAGAATCAATTTAGGCTCGAAATAGTAGCCATCCTTCTTAAATGGTCAGAACTGTCACCCACACTGGAGGGCTTCAAGATGGCTGGAGAACATGCTTAACATTAGACTGGAGATGTAGCCCAGTTGGAGAACATATAACCAACATGTACAAGAATCTGACAGCACCAAAAATTTAACAATAATTAAAAAAAAATGTCTTTTAGAGTTGGGTAATGAATAAAAGGCTAGCACACTGAGTAGGTGGGAGAATCAAAGCAATTGTTGTTTGTGCTGTTGAGGTCAAACCCGGGGCTTAGTGCAAGCAAGGCAGATGCCGCTGAGCAACACCCTCAGTCTATGGTTTAGTAAGAAAGAACAGAACGGGGGCTGGAGAGATGGCTCAGAGGTTAAGAGCACCGACTGCTCTTCCAGAGGTCCTGAGTTCAATTCCCAGCACCCATATGGTGGCTCACAACCATCTGTAATGAGATCTGGTGACCTCTTCTGTGTACATAATAAATAAATAAATGCTTAAAAAAAAAAAAAAAAAGAACAGAGCACGTGTTCAGTGCTGGCTAGCCTTATATCACCTTCACACAGGCTATAGTCCTCTGAGAGCAAGGTGCCTCAATTGAGAAAATGCCTCCAGAGATCAGGCTGTAGAGCATTTTCTTAACTACTGATGGAAGTAGGAGGGCCCAGCCTATTGTGGGTGGCTAGTAGTCCTGGGTTCTATAAGAAAGCAGGCTGGGTAAACTATGAGAAGCAAGCCAGTAAGCAGCACCTCTGTGATCCACATGTGCATCAGCTGCTGGCTCCAGGTTCCTGCCTTGTTTAAGTTCCTATCCTAACTGCTTTTATGTGTTATGTGGAACTGTGAGTGAAATAAACCCTTTCCTCCCCAAGTTGCTTTTGGTCGTGTGCTTCATCCCAATCACAATAAGCCCAACTAAGACACATGCCAAAGCAGAAATACAGACAGACAGGAGAGGGGTCAGGTGTGTCGCTCAGTTGCTGGAATGTTTACCTAGTATGCACAGAGCCCTGGCACTGTATAAACCAAGCATGGTAACACCCTGAAATCCCAGCACTAGTGAGTGGGAAGCAGGAGCACCAGAAGTTTAAAGAAGTGTGTGACAGTCTCTTACTGCCCTAGACCTTGCCAAGTAGAGAAGGCTAGCTAGGAATCCCCAGGGATCCACCTACTTGAACCCCTCGTGCTGGGATTGCAAATACATGCCACCAAGCACACACTTTACAGACTAATTTACCTCCCACCTCTTTATTTTTTTCTCCCTCTCCTCCTTTTTTTTTTTTTAAGATAGGGGTTCACCACATAGGCCAGCCTAGCTTAAAACGTACTACGTAGTCCAGACTGGCCTCAACCTCCCAATCATCCTGTTTCAGTTTCCAGTTGACGCATGGCGTCAATTACAGACATATATTACCATGCTTACTTATTCCAGAGCCCCTAACCAAGTATCTGTCTCCCTTCAAGTGAAAGTCCCCAAACCCTAACGATAACCAGAAGAGCCCAAGATACCCGAAAATTAATTTTGATGGCACCACCTTTGGGCTCGAATTGCAGTCTTCACTGAGTTTTAGCTTTTATGATTCTGAAGCTGTGTCCACGCCGTGTGTATTCTGGGAATGTTGAATTTTTATTAAGCCCAGAGATTTCAGGAAGTTTGTAGCCCCCAGGGCCACTATAACTTGTGATAAGAACTGGAAAGTGCTGAGGTTGTTCATATCTTTTTCTCATCTGCTTCCTATTCGGTTTGCAATGTTTCTGGGAAACGATGGTGTTGACCATGACATCCACAAAACTGACACAATCTGAAAAGTCACTGTACCTGTCTCTGGCCTTGAACCCACTCATTTCCGAAACCTCTTCAGAGATGCTAAGCACAGGACAATCTCTGGAAATGGGCTTGTCAGGATGGAGGTCAGGTGCCTAGGCCATTTGCTTCCTCCTAGTTTTTGCAGATTCAACTCAACACTAAAAGCACTCAGGTTTTTCTTTGTTTGTTTGTTATCTGTTTTGTTTACTTGTTTTCAAGTAGGTTTTTGCAGGGCAACATTGATTATGAGAGAATCTGTTAAAGCCATGGGAAAGGCACTTCATTTTAAAGACATTTGGAAAGACAAAGAGAGCAGGATTCACACCTCTATTTTTAAAAGAAAAAGGGAGGTTTGTAATGTCCTAAATCTGCAATGTTACCTGGGAAAAAAAGATACCACTAAATCATCATTTCTAGAATAATCCGTAGTGAATACAGTGTTGGGAACTTAGATTGCTTGACAGACAGGGCAAGTCCTGTCAAGCTGATTCATTTCCTTCCATGAAAGAGGAACAAGATTCTAGTAGATTGAGGGGGAATGATAGATGTATTCTGTATTTTATTTAGCAAGGTGCTCTAACCTGCTCCATCCATCCAACATCTTTGTCAATAAATCCTGAAAATTTGGAGATGGGCATTAGATGTCCAGGAGGTATTTGCACTCCAGTGCAGAGATCCAGACTCAGTAGCATGCTATTTTTTTTTCTTTCTTTTGTTAAGAGTCCTAACAGCCTGGAGAAGACACTGATCTCCTGTTTTAAGAGAAAGAAATATTGGTTGCTCCCTGCAAAGGAGCCTATGGATTCTGACAAATGGATTTGACTTATTTGTCATTTGTAGGTTTGATCATTATCATTCAGATATGCTCAGAAATATTGGTTATGAATGTGTTTTTAATATGAAATTGTGTGGATATTGACAAAGTAATTAATGCTTCTGCATCCTGTTGAAAACTCCCCACTAAAACTTCCCAACAGGATGAGTTCCCAGGTTTCTCTAATACCCAAAGAGAGAAAAAGAAAAAGAAAAGGAGCAAATAACGCAAGTGAGCTGTGTAAAAAAAACGAATCTGTCATCCTATGTTGTTCTAAAAGGGAAAGACACTGATAGAAATTCTAGTCTACCTCAGGATGGAAGAGGTGGGGATTTGGTGCAGTGAACAGACTTCTGGCCTAGCATAAAGGAAGCCCTGGGTTCCATCCCCAGCAATAAGCCAGGTGTGATGGTGCACATCTGTAATCTCAGTGCTCCAGAGGCAGACAGAAGATCCGAGGTTCAAGACCATTATTATTATTATTATTATTATTATTATTTTGGTTTTTTCGAGACAGGGTTTCTCTGTGTAGCTTTGCGCCTTTCCTGGAACTCACTTGGTAGACCAGGCTGGCCTCGAACTCACAGAGATCCGCCTGGCTCTGCCTCCCGAGTGCTGGGATTAAAGGCGTGCGCCACCACCGCCCAGCTCAAGACCATTATTGGCTGAATATAACAAATTCAGGTTCAGCCTGGGCTACATGAAAGTCTTTAATAAAAGAACTTAAAAATAAATAAAATAAAATGTTCTGTCCTGGGAGGGTGTCTGCTAGTAGCAACAATGGTGATACTATTTCTATGTTTATCCCTTGGATTTTCATGTCCTTTTTTCTTGCAAATCCAAATATTTTAAGACCGATCACATCACTTTAAGCTGTTTAATCTTCTCACTATCTTTCCTGAGGATGTCTGCTAGACAGATACTTGTGTGCCTCATGTTTCAGAAACTCTACAGCAACAATTAGCCCTACCAGGTGCCTATATGGAGAGAAAGGTTGTCCTTAATAATATATCTTTATCTTATTGCCACATTTCCCAAAATGTATCAGATTCAGCCCAGAGCCAAATAATACCTCACAAAACATCTTATATTTGTTTTGGTCCCTCTGTGTAAATCAGCCCTAGCACAATCATTTGATCTCCATGCTCCAACCCTGTGGTGCCAACAGGTCAGGACAACCAGGATATTATTAATCGCTATCAAACACCTGCCATGTGCCTGGCATTGTGTTAGATAATTTATATGTGCCATCTCATTTAATCCTAAAACAACCCAGTGGGGTATGGTGTACTGCTATCTCCACTTTGCAAGGAGAAAACACACTCTGAAGATTAAGTCACTGAGTGCTGGAGGGCACGCACATCTCAGGGTAGCACTGGGATGATTTTCCCACTCTCAGTTTTGTTTCATTTTAGTTTTCATTTTTATATTGCTTTTTAAAAAAAGGGTAATGAGGGCTTTGAGATGGCTCAGTGAGTCAAGATGCTTGCCACCAATCCTCAAGACCAGAGCTATGGCATGTGTAAAACCCCCTCCCTGCCCCCCCCCACACACACAAGAAAGAAAGGAAGGAAGGAAAGAAGGAAGGAAGAAATGAAAGCAAGGAAGGAAGGATTGATTCAAGACATTTCTCAAGTAGTTCTTCTTGCAATGACCCACTTTCCTGTATGTTTTGTAGCTGGTTTATTTGATTGCATTTGGTAGATCACTGGTGACACACCCATCTCTGGCTTGCAGACCTTTTTAAGTGCTTTTAACTGGAACCTGCACTTGGCCTGAGTTGCCAACATTGCCTCTCTACCCTGGCCATTTACCTTGAGAGAGAGAGAGAGAGAGAGAGAGAGAGAGAGAGAGAAAACAGAGGAGGGAGGAGAGTGGTAGAGAATAAAGAGGGGAGGAAGAAAAAGGTCACAAGGTAGGTAAACAAACCATAGTTTAAAATTTTTTACTTATGATGAAAAGAAATTACCAGTCGGCCTTGGTCACTGTCGAGCTGTTCCTGTCCAGGCCACATTCCTAAAAGTTGAGATTATGTTTTTGTTTTTTTAACATGATAATTTGTGTGTGTGTGTGTGTGTGTGTGTGTGTGTGTGTGTGTGTGTGTGTGTGTGTGTGTTGTATGTATGTGTGTGTGCAAGTATGTATGTGCACATGGAAGCCAGAGTTCTACCTCTGTTGAGTTCCCCCTTATTTATTGAGATAGATACTCTCACTGACCCTGGAGATCACCATTTTGGCTAGACTGACTGGCTTGATCTCTCTTTTATCCTCAGTGATGGAGTTACAGGCACACCCACTATGTACGGCTTTTTATGTAAGTGTTGGGAAGCTAAATTCACATCCTCCTATCCGCACAGCAAACCCTTTACCCCCTGGGCCCTCTGTTCACCTCCAAGAGCATGTGTTTTCATTTTTATTTATCTTTTTAAATAAATCACGATAAAATGACTACACTTGTGAAATAAGAAAGAACCAGATTGGAGTGAAGCAAGCAGCCCAGGGAATTCCTACACTATATTCACTCACCCACCCTTTCCATCTGTGCCAAGCATCTCTTTATGCTGAGAACTGGAATCATTATTTGCAATCAGTGTGGTCATCATCATCGTCATCATTGCCATCATCATTATCATTATCCTCCTCTTCACCATGGCCACATCCCTGAGTACCAATTAGCAGCGTGGGCATTTGCAGAGACATGTACAATGTATACTCCATATGGTGTCTGTCTTCGGGGAAGCAGGTGGAGTAGCCGGTAACATGAATGCCAATCTATTCACAAATGCCATCGCATTTCCACGTTGTGAGAGTGCAGGGTAGGGAGATCAAGGGCCATGTCTGGCTATATAAATGAGTCCACCCCCTACCTCATGAGCTGAATATGAGAAGCAGGGTGAGGCTGAGAATGTCGTTTCCAAGAGGAGGTGAGCCTGAGCACAGTGCTCCCCAGATCATTCCCAAGTTGAGAGGTGCCTTAGTTTAAAAAAAAATCTACCCCCCTTTCCTCCTTCTGCTCTTCATCCTTTCCCTCCTCATCCTCACCACCACTATGGGTAGCTATGGCCGTTTTCTTCTTTAGCTTGAAAAGACGGAGGTGAATTGGATATTGTGGGGTCCACTGACGTACGTGTCTCAGACCCACAATGGAGGGTTCACAGAGTAGGAAATTGGAAGAATGAGGATGACATTGAGACCTTCTAACACCATTTTTATTTGGGCTCAGAACCCCTCAAATCATTCCGTTAGCAGAGCTGGTTGTCTGCTAGACAATGTACAAAGACAAGTGTATGGCCTATAACATTCAGAAATTTAAAGTTAGACCTTACACCAAATATGTAATGCCTATAGAAAGTTCTAGATTTCTGGCAAAGAAGGTTTAGGTCCTGATGAGCCTGTAGGAGATATATCTATGACTCAACTTCTTCCACCAAACTTCACTCACAGCTTTGTGCCTGAGTAAACAGGTTTCTCAAAGGTGACCTCACAGTACCTGAACTCTCTCCCGATTGGCTACCAGGACCTTTAAAAAGGTATAGTACTGCAAATATCTTTTAGGAATCAGAGTCGCAGTCAAATATTGAGGACCACTGTTCCACCATTCAAGGTCTCATCTGGGATCGTCCTACAGAATGCTGGATGTGAGACTTTCTCTCTAACCCAGCAGTAAAACACCCATCTGTGCACTAAAGTGCTCCCAGGGGAGTCCCACCTTTACAAGTGTGAGGGATGATGAGCTCACACCTAACTAATGATTTCTTAATAGTCCCTCTCTTGTGTGACCTTTCCACACCTCTCTCAACCTCTCTCCCCTGCCCCATAGTAAAAGGTAGACCAGCCCAGATGACCTTCTGGGAAGGAGGGTGGGAGGGAGCGAAGGCGGAAGGTCTGCGTTGTGCCACCTTGGCCAGGGAGTTTCCTTTGATTCCTTGGCTGGACCTCACTACCTTGCTGTCTGCTTTCAAAGCAATTTCCAGGGACACCCTATGCCCACCTTTTTGAGAGAATAAATAAACAGAGCAAGGTTCCCACGTCTTCATTAAACATTTCCTCCACGCTGCATGCTTTGGCACGGCGCCCATGTGCACCAAGAAGGCTCTCCAGAGCAGCTGGACCCCCGCAGCCCTGCCTCGGAGCAGGCAGGAGGCACCCGCATCCACCACTGCAGCCCTCTCTTCTCTGCCATCAGGGTCTTCCAGCTCCTGGAGTTCCTGGCTGGAAGGCTGCTAAGAAACCTCTTTGCACCCTCACTGACCAAGGACTGGCAAAAAGGTCCAGGGTCCAGGTGCCCGTGGGGCTTCCACACAAGGCCCGGAGCTGCTGGGGTGCACAGCCTGGTTGTGGGGAAGGAAGGACACCGGTGGCCAGCAGCTAGGGTGAAAACGTGGGACTGCAGGCAGGAAGAGAAAAGGCCACTCATAAATAAACAAAAAGGGCATGTTGGACCAAACCCCCAACCCCTAAATCTTGAAGGCCACTGGAGCAGGAAATTGAGTGGCTGGATGGAGCCGCTTTGCTCTCCCGGCTCCGCCTCCCTGGCTTGAAAGGTTTTCTGGGCCGTCTAAGGGGGTTTGTTTGCTTCCCCCTTTAATTTAGAAATTTCAAAGATAGAGAAAAAAGAGGAAGTGCATTTTTAAAATACACTGAACACTCAATGGCCAGAGATCTGAGTGATACGGAAAGAGGAAGAAAGGTTGGATGGAGAAGGAAAAGGAAAAAGCCCGTGTGTGTGTGTGTGTGTGTGTGTGTGTGTGTGTGTGTGTGTGTGTGTGTGTGCAGGATATTCTCTGAGACAGCCTAGGAAAAGGGAAAACAAAGGCAAGCGTGGCATGAGAAAGGCAGAAATAAGTGGGAGAGATATATGAGCGTTGGGGGAGGGGCGAGCAGGCACTGGCTGGGAGGATGGATACGGGAACGCTGGCTGTGAGGCAGGCCGCACACGTGTGAGGGAGAGAGACAATGATGTCAGCATTTCCTTCTGGGGTGGTCACGTGGTCCTTGCCAGGTAAACAGACTGGAAATAGACTCCATAAAGGCAGCCTGCAGGGGGCGGGGGGCGGGGGGAGGCAGAGGTGATGGCTTCACCCTTTCCTCCCTGCTCCATCCTCTCAACAAGCGGGTTTTCCTTTCTGAGCAGAGGTGGGATTGTGTTCTGAGAGCCCGAGGAACATGACCAAAGCACCGAAAGGAATCGCTTCTTTGCAATTAGCCCAAGGAGTTTAGAGACAGTTTGATGCTTGGGGAAAAAAAACAAAAACAAAAACAAAAAAACAATAGCGTTGGGATGAACAGCAACCTAAGCTTAATGCTGTGTCTCGTGCCAGGGATTGCCTAGGCGGGTCGGAGAGGTCTAGATTAAGGATGGATTGGGAGGGGCGGTTCAGAATCAAAGTCAGATGTCCTCATTACAGACACGAGAACTCAAAATGTTCAGGAATGTAATGCAGCTCAGTGTGTGACTTCGGTGTCCTTCGGCGTCACAGGGAGGGATGGAAACCACGCAAATAGATGGGGTGAAAAGGCAAGTTACAGCTGGGCATGGTGGCACACACCTGTAATTCCGGCACATGGGAGACTGAGATAGGAAGGCTGGGTGTTAAACCAACCTGAGCTGCTTAGTTAAAAGGGCTTTCTTAAAACAAAACATGACTTGGCAAGCATGGATCTTTAATACATATAAATGGATTCCCTAGCAAGGCATGGTAAGAATTTAGGGCACATTCAAATTCTAAGGACACATCTGAAAACTTGACAGGACTGGAGTCGCATGTCTTTGAACCCAGCACTCAGGACACAGAGGCAGGTGGATCTCTGTGAGTTCGAGGCCAGCCTAGTGTATATATCAAGTTCCAGGAAAGCCAGGGCAATGTAAAGAGACCTTCAAAAAAAAAAAAAGCAAATAAACAAAGGAAGAAAGAGAGAGAGAGAGAGAGAGAGAGAGAGAGAGAGAGAGAGAGAGGAAAGAAAGAAAGAAGGAAAGGAAAGGAAAAGAAAGGAAAGGAAAGGAAAGGAAAGAGAAAACAATCTAAAAAGCTAAGGGAAGAGAGCAGGTAGTTGTTCTATCTAGAAAGCTTCAGGACTCCAATGGTGGCTATGGGTTCAGATTTGAGGAAGGAAGGCCTCCGCATCTTTGATGAAAGGACCTTTTAGGTCATCCCAATTTGCCTAATTTTGGATCTGAACAGTACACCTTGCTTTCTCTCCTTGTGGAAATTTGGCCAGGGCCTGTGAGAAGTAAGACCACCGTGTCTGTCTGGTGGGATAGAGAGGGTTCCTGGGGTGCAACTGTAGGCTGGGACAGTGCTACACAAACGGTGCTGACTTGGTGGTCCTGAAAGACCAGCAGGGTTTATCCAGAGAGGTACAAGAAGAGAACCCCCTCCCCCGCACCCCTTCCCAAGACACAAGGGACCAGCCACTCATGAAAAAATATTAGGAAATTTTATTATTTAACTCTGCTTTCCTCTCCTAGTCTCTCTCCATTTGTTTTCCTCGACCATCTCTGAGGAGTTTAAAGCAGGAAGCACTGCTTTAAAGATGAACTGGGGCATCCGGTGTGTTTGTAGTCAGACTTAGGAGGGAATCAAAAGTGGGCCTTCATTGCACCAGGGGAACAGGGTAGACGATGTCTGTGGATACCACTTTTCTACCCACCCCGTCAGCCCCTCTTATGAGTGAGGGGCGATGAACTGATGTACACACATGTACTTTTAGCCCTGGGGTTAAAGGATAGACATTTGATCCCTTCCTCTGGTAACAACAGATGTCACTCTGACACAACTCCTAGCCCTGAGTTATTTTTGCAGCATTATGTAATTGGATTGCCTAGTCAGAAGCGCTCCCTTAACAAGCCTTTCCTTTCGGCAGCTCTCCACATGGGCCAGGCCAGTCCTGCCCAGTGGTATATACCCACACTTGTACGGTGTTAGTCAGAGTCAACCAGCTAATCCCAGTGAAGGGAGACCAGCCTGGGTAGTCAAACACTGTGGAACCATCCAGAAGGGTGATTAAGACCTGGTTGGTACCTATGGGGCAGTAGCTGGCAGCTACCACACACTCTACCCTAGGGTCTGCAAAACCCAGGCTCTCATGTGCCCCAAAAGACTGCTTGCCCTTTTGAGCGTTGCTGCTGTCACTGATTCCCAGCTTACTGGATTTCCTAATATTTTTTCATGAGTGGCTGGTCATCTGATTATCCCTTCCTGTTAGCCCTGATGACTCACAGAAGTAAGGAACTTGTCCCAGCTTCAGACAGACAATTTCCAAAGGAAAACAAGAAGACCCAGTAGGAACTCCCCGCCCCTCCCCCTGGCAGGAGCAGGTCCGGCTGGCAAGTCTGGAGCACACTGGGGTATCTCTTCAGGGGGCTATACCCTTGCTGACATCCCAGGTTGCTCGTGGCCTCTGTTGCAGAGAGCATCCTTCTTGCTGCCCAGGGACGACTGTCTCCTAGCCTTGAATCTCAGCCCTGAGACCATACAACACTATGACTGTTTTGCCTTTCCTCTGCTCGCCCCATTCAGGCCGTCGCTCTAGCTTTCCTATACCTCGCTTCTCTGGCTTTGACAAGAGGCAGCTGGTACAAAGCCCCGAAGAACCTGGTCTGCAGCTCAAGTCGAGCAACCCATAAAGCGGGGTGGCCTTTAAGTGAGCCTCTCTGTGTGTGATAATTCTCTTGTCTAAAGATGGAATCCAGAGCATTTTCCCAGGGCCTCTAGGAGGAATGAAGGCAGCTACAGTACAGCAGATGAACGGGAGCCTCTCACATAGGTGCCCAGCAAATGTAGAGGATTTGGGGGAGAAAAGGAAACAGACACTTGCTTGGCTCCTGAGAACTAAGCCCCATCCCTATTAATCGCCACTCACAATGTCATTTTAAATTCCAGCATTATTGGGTAGGGAGGGAAAAAGAGATGCCCCTGGTCCTAGGACCTCTGGGATAACCCTCCATGACTAATAAGTTTCCCACCTAAAAACTGCCCCACCCGGCACCCTCTTACAGGCCCTGTCTTCCGGCAGACCCCTGGAAGGCTAAGCACTAAATCTAATTTAGCTTACGTTTCTTTCACCTGTGCCAAGCTGTAGGGTTCATCAACTACCCAGAGCAAAAAGGCAAGAGCTGGGCAAGGTCTCTCCCAAAGGTGAGCCCTGGTGTGAATGTCGGCCTTCTGGTTGGGAACCCACAAGGCAGGGGATACCAAGAGCAAAAGGAGGTAGGCACAGCTACAGGCAAATAACTGCGGAGGGGTGGTGGGGGTGGGGGGTGGGGGTGGTGGAAGAGGCTCCCTGGAGCTGGGGGCAGGGAAGAGCCAGCACCTCCCGGTCTGGTCGCTGGAGTAAACAAACACCACCCGGAGCCTGTCATATTGACCGCACCTGGAGGGGGCCGGGATGAGGGAGCCCACGGCCTGTGGCAGCGCGCACCGCTATCCTAGTTGGCAGGAAGCCCTTCCCTGAAGACTGTAAGTCTAACCTTTAGCATTCAAGTGTCGGGGGCTAAAGTGTCGTTATGAGCAGTTCTTCCTGCTGCAGCGTTCCCAGACTTCGGGAGGAGGGTCGGCGCAAATCTTCCCGCTTTCCTTTTTTTTTTCTCCCAGACAAAACGCGCGAGGGAGGGAGATGCTCAGAACCAGGCACGCAAGACACAGGCACCTCCGAAGTTGGCCTTCTGCTTAACCAAACACCCATTCCCACCTCCTTGGCTAGTAGGGTCTGCGGTCCGCCCCAGTGGGTCCTCCACTCTCCGCTCCGCCCTGAGACCGAAGGCTACAGAAACAGACTTCTTTCCCCAACACCTAGGCTGGGAGGGGCAGCCTGGGACGACTCTCCCGCCCCGTGTCCAGCAGCCGCATTCAGGGACTTCTTCCTGAGCAGCCCCACCTCTGCTCCCAGCGGGGCGGGGGTGGGACGTCGGTGGCCCAGCAGAGTCTGGGAGTCTCGACAGGCTGTGAAGGAGGCAAAAATCTACAGGACAGGCAGCCCCAGCTCAGGAATCGCAGCGTTAGGGAGGAAGGGCTGGGCTTGGGCGGTGCGGATCCAGGCCAGGGGGTGCGCCCAAGCCCTCTGCTTTCCAGCTGGGCTGCTACGGCCGGGGCTGCGCGTAATGGTTTTTCTAGGTTCCCGCAGAAGAAAGGTGACAGGGTTGCTCCGCCCGGGCTAGCCCATTCCCCTCTCAGCCGAGGGGCCCCAGGGACGTGCCAGGCACGCACCTGCAAGGGGCGACTGGGTTCCAGGGCTGCGGCTCTTCCCTGGCCTAAGCTCTCCAATTTGTGTCTTCAGGGGCCAGAGCCCCCTGGCTTCCTCTTGGCACCCCAAGCCAAAGAGAAGGAAAGGATCCCGAAATATTCGGCTAGGCGTGCCAGACATTAGGGATGCGTGCGCTGGATCGGAGGACCAGGATCTACATTTTAGGGAAATGTCGGGATTCTGGTGGTTATGGTTTTGGGGACCAGGGTGGAGAGATTTGGGGTGGTGAATGGTCTTTACAACATCCAGCCAGATCAGGTAGGGGATAGAGACGCAGGTACAAAAAGGGTGCGTCCTATCCGGGCCACGGGGAAACTGGCGTCGAATGTTCCTGCTACCCACTGAGCTCTGGAATGTAACTGACAGGCTGCTGTGGTTGAAAGGGCGCGTCCAAAGCACATAGGGGGCCAGTGCCCTGCCCTCTGCCGGACCTGAAGCCCCCCACACCCCCCAGAGGAAAATGTGGCTAGCTGGAACCACATCCCAGGGGCCCCGAGCCTGTTGCGTCTCAGACCTCTTGAGAGACCTCGTACTGTGCCTTACCTCTGCCCAGTACCCCATCCAAACTCGGGCCCCAGATTTCGTGCCTTACACACACTCCAAGATCAGATTCACCCTTTTCTCTGTTCTTAAGAACGGGAAACAAACGAATCGGATTTTCCCCCCTTTGGAAAAAATATCTGTTCAATGTCCTTTGTTGCTTAAATTGTCCTTAGAATTTTTTTTTTTTAAACTTCATTTGAAAAAAAAAGTTGATGTGTTCCTTAAACCTTGTTTCTCTTTAAACCATCCCCTAAGATAATGCAGCCTGTTACCGAAGAGGTTTTTCTGGGGCGAAAACAGCAAAATGGAATGGGAGGGAGGACGCAGACTGGGACTCTCTCATTTTAAATCCCATTACTGGCTTTGAGAAGAAACACACACACACACACACACACACACACACACACACACACACACACACACACACACAGAAAGAAAAAAAAGAAAAAAAAATCAGGAAAAGCTAGTTCGTCCCCTACTGATTTCCCTCACTTCAAAGATTTCCCTCGCCCCTTAAATCAGAAATATTATGGCACTAGGTATTTCTCAAGGAAAAAAATGCACACTTTTTTTCCTGAATATGTATACAATATAGGTTCCTTTTTACGTTTCTCAGCAAAAGAAAAAAAGGGTGTGTGTGAGGCACTCAATTCCCTCGCCATTAAACAAGCCATGCCTGCAAGAAATGCAAGCACGGGAGGATTGCTCAGCCACGCATCCCTCCATTAGCGCATGCCTGCCTGTCAACAATGCACGTGCCACCATGGGCATCCTCTCCCCAGGCCAGCCCTGGTGGTGCACGCTCACAGCTTTACTCCCCAGACCCCCCACCCCCGCAGCTCTTTTCAGGGCTTCCTTTTCTTCTGCCTGTAGCGGGCAAGCAAGAAGCGTCCATCATTCCCCAAGTTATACGCTCTTGGGAATCCCTAAAGCGAGCGTTGCCAGACCAAGGGGCTCAGCACTGCAGTTGTTCACTTTGTCGAATTGTGATGAGTTAGTTCTGTCTCCTCCTCGCCCACCTCCGGCTTTAGATGTGGTGCAGACTTCTGGTACCAAGGCACACCAGAAGGGAAGCCAGCACACACCAGGAGAGACAGGAAGGGACTCTGTTCCTCCTGCCCTCCCACCACCAAGATTGGACTTCAGATTTCCATTGCAAAGGAATGGAGAAAACTAGGGAATCCAGCTCTATCCCGGCAGCTGACCAATTGCCCTGCATTTTCACAATACCCTAGGTACTGTAAATGAAGGCAGTTTCTAGGATTTATCGCTAGGAACACTTTCAAGAATCCGGCACTCTTAAGTTTGGAGCTAATTCTTTAAAAGTTTTACTTCTGAGAAATAGGAAGAAAGAAAAGAATGAATGAAACATACCCAGGATCCATGTACTGGGGATGACACTCGAGAGTAGGCTGTGGTCTTGTTTGAATTGGGAGTTCAAAAGGAAGAAAAAAAAAAAAACACCAAACCAAAACAACAATAACAACAACAACAAAACAGGACTTGTCCCCCCATCCTTGCCCCAGGGATGAAGCCTCTTTAGATTCCAGAGGCCAATTCGGTTTGATTTTTGAGGTTTGGAGGTTCTGGCAGGGTTAGGGGCAGGCAGGTTGGAACAGACAGATCTCAGCTACCTTTGGACCAGCTGGGCTGCTCTTGGCCCTGGAAGCACAGGTTGGATCAGGGTGATGCACCTTCACCTCGGAGGGAGACCCAGAGGAAGGCAGACCCTGAGTTCTGAGCTCCCATTCATCTTCTTATCTTCTCTATCTCCCACCTGTCTCCTCTCCTCCAAGGATTGGGGGCTGTCAGTCTGAGGCAGGTCTTTTCGTACCCAGAGCTGTTTTTCTTATTGTAACTTTCCAAAAGAACTATCCTCTTATTCTTCTAAATGCCCAGCCGGGGGGGGGGGGTGTCTTTGGGAAGCACATTCTTAAAGGTTCCCCCTACCCCGCACCGTGGACACCTGCACACCCCATAACTCATAGGACCTGGGTGCTAAGACTCTGCAACTTAGTGCTACTGTTAAGCCAAGACAGAAGACTTTGCCATTTTGTTCTTTTCTAGTGAAATACCTTTGGAACAAATTTTGAATTAGGCTTTTGGTCATCTTTCAGGTATGAAAAATATTTTTGATTAAAAGTGTTCTGGGGGGCTGCGTGAGATGGGAGAAAGAAAACATTTGACTAAAAATGTAGAGACAAAGCGAGAAGCTGCACGGCTCCCGTCTCCCCGTGTGCACCCACTCGGGACTGTAGGAGGACAGTTGCCTCCGAGGCAGCGAGGGCCACATTCAAACTTCTTCTTGCTAGGGGCAGCCCAGTCTTTTGCAAAGGAGGAGGAAGTTTTGACCTACAGAGGCTTCTTACTCCCTGGCACACGGAGGACACACTTTCAGATTGGGTACTTAAGACTCTAGTACACAGGGATTTCACGGCGGGGGCAGGGCTAATGAAAGGAGTGACTTGGGATACTCAGAACTATGCCCCACAGCCCTAGGAGTGAACGAGATCTGTCCGGTTTGACTGGGGGTCAAGGGGTGGACTGGGACTAGGGGAGGGAATGGATGGAGCGCCGCACCACGTGCTTGCTGTTTTCTCCTGTTTCCAGCCCCCCTTCCCATCTTCTGCCATTTCCAGAGGCAGGGGAAAGGTGATCTCGGACTTGACCCCTAAGTCACAGCTGCCGGTGGCTGCACCTCGCTCAGGGATGAGCACAGCCCCTTCCCTGGGCTCTGGCAGCTTAACCCTTTCCTCCCCGATAGCTCGGAGGCCCTAGGCGGGTGGCAGCGGCTCTGACTGCTCCGTTGCTAGCAATCTGCCCCCCACAGCTCTGCACCTCGAATCCAGTGCAGAGACCACAAAAGAAAGTCTCACAAAAGGGTGAGATTAAGGGATGTTAGGATCCTGGGTACAAGCGCTGCCAGGGAGCCCAAGGAAGATCGGAGTTAGCGGAATGAGGAGGGATGTTTGGATCGTGTTAACTACTCAGACAGATGCACTTCGGCATGTCTGTATTTATGGAATCCATATGTTGTCGTGGCAAATGAAAAGACGGCAACATGTACATACAATAGATGTAGAATAACAATACACATTTAAAAAGAGACCAAACATTTTTCACTCTTCAGCCCTTCCCTTACATCTTGAGCTAGAGATGTTCAGAGATGCACGCTTTCAACCGCCCCTGCCTCCACACTGAGTTTCAATCCCCCTCCTTTTTTGTTCCTGTGTCCCCAGTCAGCCTGTTGTGGGGGACTCCTGGGGCCCAAAGCTAGGCTCTTTCTAAGAGAAATACACTAGCATGCCCCCACCTCGCCCTCCGTACACTCTTTGCTTCTGACATTGGCCCATTGCATAGTTAGCACTTGGACCAAATAATAGCTACTACAACCTCATACTCTGCAAACTGTAGGGGAACAGATTCATACCCAGATTCAGCATCTACATCCTCTTCATTAAAGCAACATGACTATGTTATATTTGCAAAGAAAAGGCTTCAAACAGACCTGGAAACATAAATCTCCCAGCAAGGGAAAGCCCTTGGATAGCTCTGTACAGTAACTGCATTTGTGCACACCTTGGATATTTGTGTGCACACATATAGTCACACACAGATGGAGAGGCATCTGAAGTCATTCAGATGTTTATTTATGTACCCTTTTATGCATATACTTTTGTTATCTAGAGCCATTCATTTGAGAGAGAGGCAGAAGAGACGTAGATAGCAATGCAGTGTTTAGACCACACTCCACTTCCCCTCCCCACTGGAAAATGCCTTCAAAAACAGGCTGCTCTAAAATTTTCTGCCTGCTTTCCAGTAAATAAAGGATTTAGATTCTGGATTTTCTGCTCCCTTCCCCCATTTTGTATGTAAAATAATCCATATAGATGCTGGATTATCATCTAAAGCATTATTGAATCACACAAGGTTGGTACTTTTCCTTAGAACGAATTCTCCCAGTAAAATTAGCATAAGTATTTACAAGATTAAGCTGACGTTTCCCTATGATTGCAACATGAAATAGATTTATATCCAGAATTTTCCCCCAAATAGGGACTCCCTCCACACATTTGTTTTGTATTTTTTTTAATATAAGAAACAACAGGCTACAAGTTCACTTCTCCTGCTATTTACATTTTAAAAGAAAATAAACACAAGGTATTTAAGTGGTTTTTCAACACCTACAAGGAGAAATTTAATTCTGCTGCATCTCTAAAAAACAAACTAACAGATTTATGAAGATTCCTGAAGACAGGAAAATATGAAGCAAACATACTCCTCAAGGGCTGATCAGTTTCCTTACCTGATGCATTATGGAAAAATTCAGAATTTACCAGTCTTCCTTCAGTCAGCTACATTTTACACTGACCTGTATTTTGGACTGAAAGAAAAAAAAAAAGATTAACTGTTGCCAATGAAAATTTTAAAATAATAATCAGAAACCGGACAAACTGAAGGTAAAAATATACAATAGCTACAATAAAGATAAATATTTATTTAATCAAAGCAGAGGTTGTATTTGGACTGTAGGAATGTTTCATCCTTCCTCCCCCCCTCCCACAAAAAAAAGGGGGAAAAAAAGGCCAGAAAGAAAAAAGCCAGGGTCTTCACACGCTCCTGGAGAGTCCTCATTGTCCAGGGCTATCGAGAGCCCAGAATGGTATTAACCTCACAAAAGACACATTGTGCAGGGGACAAAAAAAGCCCCTTCTTCTACAATAACTTTTAGCTTTTTTATTTTTAGAAAATGACAAAGGTTTTGCAAGCACTGACTGGTGAGACCTGTAGCAAGCCAGGCTGGACTTGGCTTTATTGATCAGCTGTCCGGCTTGGAAAAGCAACCAGGAAAACTTTGAATGGTAACCCAGATTTGGCTCAGAGAGAGGAAACCCCTGATTTTTCTAAATGTATTTTCTTTTTCTCCCCCCATGCCCCGCCTAAATAAAACAGCATTATTCCCAGAGTGAATTCAGCAGGATTAGATGAGGTAACTGCAAAATCCTAAACCGGTTTTCTCCCCCTAGTCTTGGCTAAGAAGCTGCATGGTCTTAAGAGCATTGGAAAAATCTCTCAAAATGAAGAATTACTTTCTAATCAAACAGATTTCCCGATTAATTCCCAAATTCCTTCTTAGATGAATAATCTTGGTAGGCTGGGGCAAAAAAAAAAATACCCCCAAGAAAAATAAGTTTTATGGAGCTCTTTCCCTACCTGGCATTATAAGGCTTGTTTGCAAGTCAGTTAAAGTGCAGATTGCATTTTATTTCATCACAGTGTAATTTCAATGGCACTAGTTCTCATGTAGAACTTACATAAATAACATGCTTGTCATTAAAAAAATATATTCAGTAGTCAGTAGTGCGCTGAAACTGGGGGGAGACAGAGAGGGGGGAGAGGGAGAGAGAGAGAGAGAGAGAGAGAGAGAGAGAGAGAGAGAGAGAGAGAGAGAGAGAGAGAGAGAGACTTGTTCTTCCTGCATTTATTTGCTTGCTTTTTGGAAGTACCATACCCCAGCCTAAGTGATAGCTTTGATGTACTGGGACTCTGTAGAGTAGCAGGGTCCCTGGCTGCTGTCTTTGATTCCAGGGATCTCCTTTGGGCTCTGGTGGGATGCGCTGTGCCTAGTCTTTATCTGAAATCCATCCTCTCATTTCAAGCCCTTTGGCTTCAAGACTGCTCCAAACTCTTGGAGGTAGCTGTAAGATTTTTTTTTTCCATTAGGGATGGGGTGCGTTATTTCCCCTTTCTACACTCTAGACCTTTCCTCGATACTTAAACACATAGGCTTTCTTTCTCTTTTTTTTTTTTTTATGAATTTCGTCTGAAATTATTTTTCGCTGCCTTTATTACATCCCTGCTTTTGATGGCAAAATAGCTTCCTGTGTTTTAAAAACATCTGCTTCCCAGGCTTTACACGAGAAAATTGATTTTACTTTTCTCTTAAGACTAGAAAGGTGGAAAGTTGGACTTCTTTTCGAAGGCAACTTTTCCTTTTCTTAAACTCGACCCCCTTCCAGTCCTGACTCACTTTTCTCCTTTCATTTCTTCTAATCCTACCCACCCCCATCCTCTGTCCTTCTGAGGAAGCAGAGGATGCTGACTGCATCGATGTCAGGAAATAAAACGAACATACAGATTTTTGTCTAGCCTATGGTATGTGTTAAAGTTTTCCCCGTATTTTCTTCCTTCATCCTCTGATTTAAGGAGAGTTAATTTTCCTCCGTTTAAAAAAAAAAAAAAATCTCTGATTTGCAATTTAAAGTGGCCTCCATTCCAAGCCTCTGGTCTTTCTCTTAAACCTCTGTTTTAAGCTGTCCCACGCCACTATTGCCCCCCCACCCCACCCCCACTTGAAGATGCTCTTTTCCTACTTAATTTAAGCATTGTTGCATTTTCTAGAAAAAGAAAAGAAAAAGAACGAGAAAAAGAAATTACAAGAAAGAAAAAAAAATCTTTAAAAAAATCTTAGCCAGGTCTCTATTGTTGCTTCGCATTTCACTTCACGGTAGTGTGTGTGTGTGTGTGTGTGTGTGTGTGTGTGTGTGTGTGTGTGTGTATGTGTGCGTGTGTGTCGGGTGTGTGTGTGTATGTGTTTTTAATACATGCATAAACTTTTGGTGCCTTTCTCCCTCTGCCTAGGCTCTTCTCCCATCCTCTCTTCCTGCTCTCCTTGCCCTGCTCATCACTTTCCCCTGGTTTTTTTTTTTTTCCTCCCTTCCTCCCCTCTGCCTCCCTCCACCTCCCCCTTTTCTTTTTTGCTGAATCTTATTGATCCAGAAGGTGGCTAATTAGCCCTTCCCGTCGTGCCTGGGTAATGAAGCACATGCGCACTGAATTAATCACAGCCATTTTTTGCAGGAAACTAATTAGCAGAATAAAGATCCAAAGACTTTTTTTTCTTTTCACTCATCAGCTCCCACTTCCAGCGCGTCCCCTCCGACCGCTGCAGCCGCCGCCGCCGCCGCCGCCTCCTCCTCCTCCTCCTCCCGGCCGCAGCCGCCGCCGCCGCCGCCTGCTTTGCATCCCAATTACAGCCTAGAGCCGCTGCCGCCGCCGCCGCCGCTTCTCCTCCGTGGCCCCTGCCCGCTCCGGGGGCTGTAAACTCCCCGCCAACCATGCTGCTCGGCGGCAGCGGCGGCGGCGGCTCCGGCTCCCCGGCTGCGGCCGCCTCCCGCCCCGGGCTCCGCCGAGCGCGCTCCAGCTCCGCCGCCGCCGCCGCCAGCAGCGCGTCCTCCGCCGCCGCCCCCCGCCAGCCGCCGCTGCTGCCTTGATGGGCTCCGCGGCCCGAGCGCCTCTTTTCGGGATTAAAAGCGCCGCCAGCTCCCGCCGCCGCCGCCGCCGCCAGCAGCGCCGCTGCAGCCGCCGCCGCCGGAGGAGCAACCGCGTAAGTGGCAACTTTTCCCTCTTTTTTTTTTTTCCTCCTCTTCCCGCCGCCGCCGCCGCCTGCTCCTCCTCCTCCCGCCGTCGCCCGGACGCGGGGCTCCTCGGGGCGCCCGGGCTGCTTTGCATGGGGCTCGTCCTGCCCCCTCCCGGCTCCCGCGCCCGGCCGCCGCCGCCGCCCGCGCTCCCCGCGCCCGTGCCCTGCTCGCTCGCCGCGTCCCGCTCGCCTGCCCCCTGCGCCAAACTTTCTCTTTCTCTTTTCTTCCTCCTCCTCCTCCTCCTCCCGCCGCCGCCAAACCCGGGCCGCCCCCTCCTCCGCGGCCCCCGCGCAGCCGCCGGCGACCCCCGGGAGGGTGGAGGCGCCCGGGGCGAGGCCCGCGCGGGGACTTTGGAGGCGCCGCCGGGCAGGGCAGGGCAAGGCCGGCCGGGGTGCGGGGCCCGGGAGGAGGAGGCGCGCGGCTCCGGGTCCCCGCGGCCAGACAAAGGCGGCGACTGGCGGGGGTGGGGGTCCCGGTGCAGCGTGCCCCCCCCTCCGACTGCGCCCCACCCCGAGCGGTGCCGGGGCCCTGGGCGGAGCGCTCGCCTGGCCCGGAGCTGCCCCGCCGGCCGGGCGCCTGCCTTCCTCGCGGGGCCGCTCCGGGGGCCGCGGAGCTCGGGGGTAGTCCCCGGTCCGGGAGGGGGCGAGGCGGCTGCGCCGAGCTCTACCTGGACGCTCCCTGCCCGGCCGGGTGAGCAGCGCCAGGAACGCGCAAAGGGGGCTGCGCCCTGGACACTAGGGGCTCCCGGGGGTCGGGGCCGCGCTGCCGGCCAGGGCCGGAGCCAGCCTTGCCGGCCTCCTCGGCCAGCTGAGTTGAGAGGCAAACATCGCATCGGAGGACTTTTTTTTTTTTTTTTTTTTTCTTCTCCCTCTCCTCCTCTCTCTTCTCTCTCTCTCTCTCTCCTCTCTCTCTCTCTCTCTCTCTCTCTCTCTCTCTCTCTCTCTCTCTCTCTCTCTCTCTCTCTCTCTCTCTCTCTCTCTTGCTCATGCGAAACTGGGATTGTTTACGTTCGGTTCCCCACTCGCACTTCTCGCCCCACTCCACTAGATGCAAAAAAGCACGTTCCTAATTTTACGATATACATTTTAATGTATAGAATCTTTTGCATGTCAGTTGGCGGGTAGGTCTTAAGTGTTTTATGCAGTGCACTTGAATTGTGTTTGGAGCTATTAAAATAATACGTTTTACTTTGTGAATGAATCTGTTGCTCAGAACCTGACTTTTGTGAAATGTGCAATTCCTTCGACTGTGGCAAATTCTTTGGTTATGAGTACTTCAAAAATCACCCACTCTTAACTTTCCCCCCTTATCACTTTGAAGTAGGGGAAATATGTCAATTTTTATTGGTTTCAATTATTGAAACTTGATCTAAGGACTATATGGAAGAAGGAAACTGATTGCCATTTTTTGGCCTTCTGTTGGTGACTTTTAAAAGGGGGGCTTGTTAAATACCTTTGAAGACTGACATACGGTGGCCAATGCAAATTACAGAACATAAATTCACTTTGGAATTTTAAGAAAGGCTCAAGCCCTTTGGGGGCATTGAGGATTTATAATGTTTTTCTTTTTTTAATATATATATATTTCTACCTGCTTTGGGTGTATGGCTAGTTACTGGCCAACTTTTTCGGAGGTCCTGGGAAAGAAGCTTGGGAAATGGTAGAGGAGAGATTGATCAATCTGAATAATCAATAGGGCAATGTGCTGCAATCTTGTACCTACATTTACTGTAAATTTCTACAATACCTGCAGTGTGGTTGCTCCAGTGCCTTGGTCGGTTTCTTTCAGCAGATTTAGAAGCAGAATAACCAGAATTTACTGCTCAGCTTTCCAGAACAAGATAGAAGTTCACTCCATAGTGGCCCGTGTTATAACCCCTTTATTTTACTGAAGTGTGTGTGTGTGTTTATGTGTGTGTGTGTATTTGTTTACATGTGAGGATTTCAAATGCTGAACCCCTAAAGTGTAAGTCTCCTGAGTTGGAGGGAAGTAGGCAGCAGCCTAGGACTTCTCGGGTGGGTATTGGGTTATGGAATCTTTGCTACAGCCTTCCTCTCCTCAGGATGTTCTGTTCGATTTTTTAAACTAGTACAAGTAGAGGTAGGAACATAACAGAGTAACGTATTAGAGATTGAAGCAATATCAAAAGCCAGAGTGGCGCGCTCGAGTGTGTGTGTGTGTGTGTGTGTGTGTGTGTGTGTATGAGAGAGAGAGAGAGAGAGAGAGAGAGAGAGAGAGAGAGAATACAGAAGACAGTTATCTCACAGTCAGTCCTGAATGGTGGTAGGTGAATCCATATTTGGAGATTATTTTGAAAAGTCTTGAAAATGGTTCGGAACAGGATTTTGCAAAAAGTGTACACGAAGTCATTTTTGAAAGGATTGTGGCTTGGGGAGATGAGGTGTGGGCAGGAAAGCAGTGGAGGCCCGTGGCCTTCCTCTTGCCTGTGTCTCCTCCCTTCCCCCCTCCCTGGGTTCTAGTTTTTAATTACTTAATGCTGAAACACACTGGGCTTATATAAATATTTGCAAATGCTCTTTCCTATTGATTTCTCTGAATAAACTGCCCTGCTCTGGTCCAGAGAGGAGGCGATTCAGATCTGTGGACTTTTTAAACATGAAGTCCCCGAAGGAGTGTTTGTGTATGTGTGTGTTGGTGGTTAGAGCTGTAGGCATGAAGGTTTGGTGGTGGTGGTCGTGGTAGCTCTTAGTGGTGTGGACTGAGAAAACTGGGCCGGAGCTGGTCTTATGGCCTGGTAGCCCTGACAGATTGTGGTGTATGTGTGTGTGTGTGTGTGTGTGTATGTGGGGTTTCTGAATGTATTTGCACTCACACTCCCCCCCCCCCCCCTATTAAATATGGAACAGTTTTCTAGGGCTTGGTGACTGCCTTCCTCCTCAGGGTCACGGAGTACTAATCTGACCCAAGGTGCAGGATTCCTGCAATGGGGAAATAAAAGAATATACAGAATGGGGTCAGGTCAGCTGCTCAGAGGCCAAAACCCCTACAGCTGCTTTGATTTTAGTGTGTGTGTGTGTGTGTGTGTGTGTGTGTGTGTGTGTGTGTGTGTGTGTGTAGCTTAGGCTCCTCCTGACACGTTACAAATTGTGCTTCCCTCTCAGGTGTTAGCTCAGTAGCTTAAAGGCATCAGGGCCTTCCTTCCTTTGACTGTGTGGACTGGGGGCTCCCAGTGACACCAGAAAACCCACAATACCGAATCCAAAACAAAACCAGGGAGGAGGGGGAGGAAAAAAAAAAAAAACAACAACAATAACCCATTGAGTTCAGGCAAATAAGGTGGGGTCTCCAGATGCTGTTACAAAGCAGCTTTGAATATGCACAAGACCAGTCATTCCAGTTACAACAAACCATTAAGAAAAGGGGAAGGAGGAGAGAAAGGAAAAGGCATGTTTAGGTTGTCATTTGTTATTACAAGGAAAACAATCCCACGTAAAGTAGCTCCCCCCCCCCCCTTTTACCCTCTCTTTTCTGGTCTCACACAGAATGCACTCACCCTTTTGAGATTGTCTCCTGTATGGGTCCTTTCATTAAAACCTTTGGAGTTTAGGAAGATCCCTGCAAGCAACACATTTTCTGTATTCCCCCCGGGCCCCCCCTTTATCTTGGAGGAGAGTTGGCAAGGCTTCTGTGGTTTGCAGTTACACAATATGTTATCATGTTTTTAATCACTAAATCATTGCAGTGGTTATAGATTTACAGTCTTGGGGTATTACAGAGAGAAGCAACGCGCCTGTATGTATGCTTTTAAATTACACCAGTGTAAGCTGAGAGCAGCAGCTATGGATATGGGCGGCCAGCTCCACCTTTCCAACCCCCCACCCCACACCCCCCACCCCCCGTTCCTTCTCTTTCTGTGGTTTTATTTTTATTTTTAAAAATGGCTTGATCTGCTTAAAAAATAAGCCACCCTCTCCCCTCTGTTCTTTGTCTCTTCAGCCCCTGCCCCCCACCTTCAAGAAGAAATAATTTTCATTTTAGAGCTCTCACCCCAGATAAGCTAGAATTCAAACTCTCGACATAGAACTTTGGATAAGAGACTACAGAAATAATGGAAAGTGTGGATTTCCTAAGAAATCCTCTCGGTTTCCATATCGACCTCCTGTGTAGGGAATGAAGAGTTGATTTCAAATCAGAAAGTGGTAGTGGGCGGAGGCAAGGGAAGCCAGGCTGGTGGCACTGGGGAGGTCTTGTCACTGTGACCCCACTCTGGGCTTCTGTTTTTCATATTATTATGTAACAGAATCCTTGGCAGCATTAAAAATTCAGCATTACAAGCTGATTGTAATGCTGCCTCATTAGACAACGCTGTCTGGCCTTGTATTAAGTGAAACATAGAGCATGGCTTTCAGATTATAAACACCAATAAATATTAAGACTCAGCAGAGGGGGTAACCAGCAACTGGATTTTTGGTCCTAGCTGGGATTGATCTCCCTCCCTCCACCTTCTTTCCATCATCCCCCCCCAGCTCCCCCCTCCAGTAACCGTCATATTTTCTTATTGGGTTGCCGATGTGTAGACCCTAGTGACATTTAGCAAGGCTTTTTATAGAGTTCTCTTGTGTACACAAAAGGTTTGGAAGTTTGTTTTGTTTTGATCTGCAGTAAACAGGTCCTTCACTTTGCTGATGTCATTTCCGTTCATATTCGAGTGTTTATTGTGCTTTGCAGGGCCCTCTCATCCCTGCCTGTGACCTTGCTCTTTGGTCAGAGCCCTGTGCTTGCTTTGGGGAAGGGGGGGGGGTGTTCCCGGAGCAGTCAGGTCTGGCTTGGGGGTCGAATGTCTTTGCTTTGACCTAGGGTTTTGCTTGCCTGGGAAGACACTTCCAGTGTGTTAATCTGGTTAAACACTCCTACATCCACTCGGCCCAGTATTTCCATGGCATGCAGTGATTCACCCCAGCTTCCTTTCCTGGTGGCACCACCTCCCCTGGTCCCTGCCACACCTTGTCTGGGTTAATACACCCTCACTGTCCAGTTCTCTAGGACATCCTCTAAAAAAAGAACACACACACACACACACACACACACACACACACACACACACACACACACACACACAAATCTAAACTCCAAATAAATAAACAAAAAAACCACTCCCACCATTCAGTGATGATGTGAGATTTCGATTCAGTTGTGAATGTGGAATTGGCATTATCCGACTTCATGCTGGGAAAAAAAGGAACTATTTCCAGGCCTTCTTGCCCCCAACCCTCTCCCCCAATACCTCCTGTCCCGGATAACACCCTACCTTTTTGGACTGATAAAGGCCAGTTTGATGTTATTGGACATATCACTGTCTGTCTTTTCATCTGCTCTACTACTGGATCCCCCCTCCAAAAAGAAAAAAAGTAGGGTGGTGAGAGGGAGGAGAGAAGCAGGCTCATGTGGGCCCCAAAGGCCTTCCTTGACTGGCATGGTGGGTTTTAGGTTTGTTTTTTTTTTTTTGTTTTTTTTTTTTTTAAGGATGTGTGTATACACACACACATGTATACACATACACATACTCATATGTATATAAAATATGTCATTGTTTTGTCGTCTTAGCTTTAGCAGTAATAGAGAGGGAAAAGGAGTCATTAGGAAGTTCCCTGAGCGGCTTTCTAACTCAGAAGGGTGAAAAATGAACCAGCTTTGACACTTTGCTCCCTGTGAAAGCCCAGTAACCTCTCCCCCCTCCCCTGGCCCCGGCCTTTTGTTCCTGGAGAACGGAGCTAAGGTACTTTTTCTCCCAGACCAAAGGGAGCAGGCAAGGCGTCCCCTTGTGAGCGCATCGCCTTTAGATGGCCTGCTCATGGTTATTGTCAGTGCAGCTTCCCCAAACAATCGCTGCAGGGAGACACAAAAGCAAAAACATTTGTCCTATTTTTTTAACCTCTTTGTTTTAGATTTTTTTTTTTTATCCATTCTTTAAATTTCACAGTTTCTATTTGTCCGCAGAGAGACGAACGGAGCAGCATGAAGCACATTTCACCGTAGGCCTCACTGGCGATTGGAACAGCCTCAATAGAAACCCACATTCTAAAACACTGGCTGACTTGGGGGATATGTGGGATGTCAGCTGGGGGTGGGGTGGGGGGGACAACTGTGAAGCCAGATTAGCACAGACTTCCAACAAAAATGAACTGCGGTGAAAAGATGAATCGAAGAAATGGGATTCTAGCATTACCCGGGGTAAAGCGTGAAAGGGTCATCTTTTGTTTATCTCCTGGTATCCTGTCCACTACTTAAAAGTGATCATTGGCTAGGGAAGAATTGAAACCTATGTGAAATTACTCATTAAAAAGAAAAAAAAAATCTGAGATGGATGGCTGGGAGTCCGACAGAATGCACTGTTTAAACTAGTTGGTGTGTATGGAATTGACAGTGGGTTGAGATTTTTTTTTTTAAGTAGGATTTATATAAACAGACAATATCCCCTGCCCATCCTTTTTCTTTTCCTCTCTCGTTTCCTGTTTCCTTTCTTCTGCCCCAACCTCCGTCCCCTCCAAGAATTCGGTGGTTTGCTGGCCACTGTGAAGGGATGTGTCAGACACTTGGGGATGGCTCAGGAACAGAGTGGGAAGTCCACCTCCCCCCCCCCTCGGCCCAAACAAAGCGCCACTCTCTCCTTAGCATGTAGACCCTTGACTGGGATGCTGTCTGTAAGCATCTGTCTGCCTTGTCATTAAAATTCTCAATTTCAAGGTTTAGAAAAGCAAATGTAAAAATCCCCCTGGGTATAAAAGTCTTGCATGGCAAATTCTCTTTGCCCTTTCAGAAAAAATATTTTTGTTTCCAAAAAAGAAAGAAAAAAAGGAGACCGTGGTGACCTATTTGCCTAACATTTAAGGCGGTTTTAAGACAACTTCTGTATTTTTGCTTCCTTGAGACTTGGGCTTTGCCACTTAAAATTATTTTGGGAAAACTCTTTTGAATCACAGATTTAAAGGCAGATGACTCATTTGTGTCTGTATCGTGCATATGATTGAAAGGTTCAGGAGGTGGCTTGGGAAGAGCAGGTAAATAAACCAGATAACATTCCAGCTGCGGTGGGGTAAAAATTCATCTGTGGAATTAGCGCTGCCATCATACACGAAGGCCTCGAGGTTCCTGTCAGAGAAACGTGAAACAAAACATGTGCGTAGGCCCTCATGCATGCCATCCTTCGCTAGCTGGGCTGCCTGCAGGTTGGCCTGTATTCTGGATCATACCCAGGAGGCCTGGGGCACCCAGCAGGTACCTGGCCCCTAAATAAAACGACCTCATATTGGTGGGGTGAGCTCAGACCATGGAGCGAAATGCAGCTCCAGATATATTTGTATTTATTTGGGGGACATGTCTGTGTGTGTCTCTGTCCTCTGTCCCAGGTTAAAGCCTCCAGATCATTTAAGCCCAAGTTTCAAAAATCAATGTGGGTATATAATTTAATAAAAATAGAATCATCTGGAAGAATTACACACATCTACCTAAACCCAGTTGTGCTCGGAGGAGGGGCTGGAATGCTGACATCCACTGTCTCTTCAGTCAGGGAAGAGCTTTGCCCAAGTGAAAGGTTGGAGCATTAGAGAGTGGGATATGGGGGGTGGCAGGGAGCAGGTTTGGCTGGGTTGGAGAATTGTAATTTATCAGCCAGCTAAGCATTAGTGGGCAGACCTCTGGCCTGGAGAATGGGGAAGGGGAGGAGAAGAGAAGGGGCGAGCGTTCCCTGGTTTATTTTTAAATATTTATCCTTTGGCTGTTGCCAATCAGGCTTTCTAGATGAGACGAGCCTGGGGATGGAGGACTGTGAGAACCGTTCCCAGCTGCCTCTTCTGGTGGTGGCTTTATTCGTCATTGTGTTCAGGATGCAGCCCGGGAACATCAGGCTGTCAGTGCTGGGCAGGCGTGGGTTTTTAACGTCAGGCAGCTGCCCTGTCCCGAGCTTGGGGATAGGATCTGCAACATGGATTTCAGAGAAACTGGTGGATCCATGTGTCAGTCAGCGTGTGCTTTGCGAATTCCCTCTGAAGAGGTCTTGTTTTGGTTAAGGATGAAAAGGAGTTGTTCCTGAGGTAGCACCCCAGCTTTTATGCCGTCATATTCACTATGGCCTACAGGCTGTAGGCTACCTGCCCATGGCTTACCTGTGAAATTTTTGTCTGGAACAAAGACAGGCTTGAGTAGGCCTCACCAAGCGTGTAGCTATTGCAGGATTAAGATAAAGAAAAAGGGATCAGGGTCAGTCTCTTTTCTGCTTGTCAGGCTCCCGAGGTGTAGCAGGCCTGTCACCAGGGCCTGGGACACTGGAGGAATCAAGGCAGAGCCCCTCTGCCAGCCCCTCCTCAGCCTCTCAGGTTACTCTAGTCTTGTGGTTTTTCCAGCTTTCATTTTTGTCAAAGGTATTTATGTGTGTCCTCCGCCCCCCCCCCCCAATACTCACCATAGTATGAGATTCTGTGAGGTTGTCCCGTGAATAAAACTCAAGAGAAAGCTGCAAAATTCAATTTTCCAGGAGTAGAAACATTTTCCTGCTGTCTTTACTTCATCTGCTAGGCCCGTGGGGTGGCTTCCAGGTGAGGAGGGAGGGTCTGGAATCTCCATTTCCCCAAAGAGATTTCCGGGGGCGGGTGGGGTGGGTGGGGGCATCTCTGAGTGGAGGGCCACCTTGCTTGCCTCACTGCGGGCACCATCATCATCTTCATGTATTATTCATAGTCCCCTTTTCAATTAAATTATTAATTGGTTTTCTTTAAGGTGTTCCTGACTCATGTGGCTAACATAAATAACAGTGTGTTTTGAAAACACCACCTGTTCTTGAGCCTGAGGTCAGGCAGTCTGGAACAGCACCACTGTGCCCATACTCTGGTTTACAGAACCATCCTCCACCCTCCTTTCTGCTTTCCACCCCCCCCACTGCTCCCCCCCCAAGTTTGACTAAATTTGGCCTCTGCCCTTCTTTGTCCCTTATCGACTTGATTCCCTAGAGGCAGTTCTTTTCTTCCAAGACCCTAGCTTGGGGGGAAAATTGCAATCCTTTTTTTTTTTTTTTTTTTTTTGGTACTAAAATATAGACGGCGTTAGTCTGCACCCAACAGGTTAGGTATTTACATCGATATGAACCCAAATTCTATTGTACCAGAAATGCTTTCTACGCAGGGACATGGTAGTTTTCACCAACCAAGCACCCCCCCCTTCCTCCCTGTTAACGCGTGCTTAATGCAAATACGATTCCATACATTCTGCTCTTCCTCCTGGTGAGCTTATTATATTTCTAACACTTGCATGGTTCATTATTGTGTAGTAGGAAAAGAGTCGCGGCTGCAGGGGCAGCCTGGGTGGCTGGTTTTCAGAAAGAGAAAAAGCAGGTGTCTTTCTTTCTGTGCTGAGAATGAAGACTAGATTTAGGAGGAGGGTGGAATTCTGGCTGGGAGGATTGGAGACTTCCGGTGAGATTTCAAGGGGCCTGCCTTTACATAACAGCATGTAAAAGGTGAACTGAGGGGAACCCAGAAGTGCCCAGCAGTTGCTTTGACCAGCTGAGGTAGCCCTGTTTGGTTTGATCCTGGTGGTAGTACCTCCCTGAGACCGGCACCTTTCTTGCCCTCTCTGAAATGCTGTGTGGCTTTTAAGGGTAGTGTCCTTGCTTAAATCGGGTGGCTGTAAAGTGCTTGTCCTTTCCTAGCCATTTCTTCCTCCTTTCTTCTCCTTTTCCCTTCTCTCCCCCAAAACTGTCCTTAAACTCTCAATGGAGAGTAGGGGATGTTTTCACAAGTTTCTGCAGCTGAAAAACAGAAGTTCTCTGTGAAGCAGTTAATAGGATGGGTGTGTGTTTCAAATAAATTCCTGTCCACATTGGCTAATGTCCCCTGTTAGAGAGTGGCCTGGTTCTGACGTGGACAGGGCCCAGAGACTGATGGATCAGGGTTCGGAGGCCCCAACTGCTTCTGCTGCTGCTTTTTTTTTTTTTTTTTTTTTGGTGGCTGAGGGAGCATCCGTTTCTTCCAGGCCGGCCTTTGACTTTTGATGAGCAGTGCGGTCAGTGCCTCGCGGGGACGCGGCTTTGTTCCTGCCGGGCCGGTTCCTGGGTTGCTGTAGGCCGGGGCAGCCAAGGCTCCTGTCCCCACGCGAGTGCGGCCCAGCCTGCCTCCAAGGCCGGTGCTGGGAGCCAGGGCCCAGCAGACCCGGCCCTGCTCCCGTGTGTTATGTCCCCAGGTCCCCGCAGGCACGCGGGCGCGGCCACCGCGAGCAGTCCGGCCTGCGCCCAGCGCGACTGTAGATGTCAGGCTTTGCCCGGGGAGCCGAGAGGCTGCGGGGCTGTGAGTTTCAAATTAACCTTCCGCTTTGTTGCTGTGTAATGTGGATCCCCGAAGGCCCCCCGCCCCGCCCGCCCCCCTTCCTCGGGCGGTGCGCGCTGCAAACTGCGAGTTGAGCTTCATTTACATAAAGCGATTCCGGGCGGGCGGGCGGCGCAGGAGGAGGAGAGAGGCGGGCAGGCCGGGACGGGGACCGGGGACGCAGCGCCGCGCCCCGTGGGTGAATCCCCGCCGCGCCTGGGGGACCTCCCTCCCCGGGCAGCCCGAAGATCGCCAGCCCGGGCCGCCACCATGCGCGCCCCGCCCCTGCCGCCAGGCCCCTCGCTCCTAGCCTGCGCCACCGCCGAGCCCGGGGGGCAGCGGGAGGTGGGGAGAATGCCGCCTGGGGTGGGTAAGTTCGGGGCTCCGCTGCCGCTGGAATCTCCCGTTGTCGCGCAGGCCGGAGTGGTGGCCCCCGGACCTCCGAGTGCCTCCTTCCTCCCGAGGTGTACGGAGGCTTTGTGTGCCAGGTGAGTGCAGCCTCCCTCCCCCGCCGCGCGGCTCGCAGCCGGCCTAGCTCTGGAGGCAGGTGCTGCGAGTCTTGGCTGAACTTCCCATTCTCTTGGGGCATGTGGGGGAAGGGCAGGCTGGATGCACTTGAACTCCTAGACTCCAGTGGGAACCTACCTGGGGAGAGAGTGGCTAGAGTCTGCTGGGCACGGGAGTGCGTTCCTTCTTGTATTCCCTCTCGTTTTCCTCTCCGACTTCCTCCTCCTCCTCCTCACTCTGCTTTTGGGTTAGTTCCTACCTTCCTAACACTTGGGGTACTGGTGCCACTGAGAACTTTGGGGTCTTTCGTCTAAAGCACATCCTCTTCAGCCAGAGAGAGAAGAGAGAGGGAGGGGGGGGGGAGAGAGAGAGAGAGAGAGAGAGAGAGAGAGAGAGAGAGAGAGAGAGAGAGAGAGAGAGAGAGAGAGAGAGAGAGACTGACTGACTCTGAGACTTACAAATCGCTGGTCAGTTTGCAGCAATGTGAAGAATGCGCCTGTTTGGGGAGTAATTAAAGAGAGAATCAGTATAGAGCTGGAGGGACCTATGGAGAGCATCTTGGCTGCCCTCTAATTTCGGTTTGTTCTTCTGCCAGAGCCCGTGCAGCCTTTATTGGGGGGGGGGGGGGGAGGAACGAAGGAAGGAAGAGGTAAGATTTTTATCCAGTTAAAGAGGAGAGATGTCCAAGTTAGGGTAGCAACAAGAAAAAAAAATGGCAACCCCAAAGTCATTTTTGTAGGCTTAGAGAAAAAACAAGCTTTCATGAAAACAGCCCTTTGCTGTCTTGTACAGATACATGTAGTGATGATGGGGAATCTTGCCCTCAGGGGAAAGCCCACGGCCCGTACCTGGCATACTCAAAGGGAGTTTCAACAGCCTCACATAGTGGTACCCCGTATGCTAAACTGGTTTAAAGGCAACCGGCGGCAGCGGCGAGCAGGTGAATCCACGAGGGCGCCTCCACTCTGCGTTTCTGTCATTTATCAGCCTTGGATGGCTCTCGTGAAGCCACTGACATATAACCACAGAGAGTCTAGCTTTCCCATCTGGAACCCAGGGAAGGCCTCATTTTCAGGCTCTGGCCAAGCAGGGCCTGCTTGGCGGAAGGCATCAAGGCCCAGCAAGGCAAACAGACTTAAGCCTCGGAGAGATAGTAAGAAAGTTACACGTCATCTTCATCTTACTTCATTTCATGCTTTGAGATCCTTGGAGACGAGTCACTAAGTAAAGAGAGAATAATCTGAAGCTCACCTCAGCTGGGGGTAACTGTTTCTTGACCATTAAGCAGCAGGTGCAAGTTTGTGGAGTTGGCCTCTGGAGTCCCCTCATTCCTAAATTCAGGAGGTGTCAAACCTTCATGTTCTTTTAATGGCTGTGGTTTCTGGATAGGTTTCAAGGGAAACCCTAAAAATCACGAGTTCCAGTGGGCTGGAGTGCTGTGGCCCAGGCAGCATTCTATAGGAAAGCATAGACCTTCCGAGGTAACAGGATGCATGCGGTAGGGGACTGGGAGGCTGAGATTCTAAATCGCAGGCGTAGAACCCGGGAACAGAGGTGGGCTGTGAGGGGTCTGGACACCCAGAGTCTAAACCACTTAAGGATTTCAAGAAGGGGGTCTTGGGAGAGCGGTGAATACCGGGATGTTTGCACACCTGTATTTGTGTTCATCTGGTTTCGAGGGGTTCCCGAAGGCCTCCCTTCCAGAGAGTGTGCAGCCTTCGAGGCCAGGAGCAACTTTTCCCCTCCTTTTCTTTCCTAAGTCACAGGACAAAAGAGATTGTCTGCATTTGATTTCCAGGATGGCTTTCAGAAGACATGTAAAGTGGCTCTCAGAACGGGCTGGGGGTCACACTGGGTCTTTTATTTAATTACACAAGTGTTATTTAACAACATGGGGTCGGTGGCAGCAGCAAGCCCTTACACACTTTGAAAGCAGTTCTTTTGGAATGGCAAGAAATTAAGTGCCTTGAAGACCTTCTGTCTTTATGGCCTGGGTCACTTGCCTCCCTCTTCACCCCCACCCAGTAGGTATACTTTCTGTGGGATGGAAGCTGTTCTCCACAGTCTAAAAACTGCTTTCATTGACAAGGGACTTGCTGACTCTGAGAACAACAAAAACAGTGAGCTGCAGTCGCCAACCACCTGAAACATGAAGAGAGGGTAGGAAGGCAGGGCCCAAGTCAAACGGGACTTCCGGGCAGCCTCTTACTGGGCTGGTCCTGGCCGGACAGCAAAGTGCTTTCTTGCTGTTTGGGGACTGGATTTAACTGCCATGTATACTTCGTGCCATTTAGACTTCCTAGTGTCAATGGAGCCAAAATAAGGGAGATTCACCATTAGGACTTAAAGTGGTGGGTGGCTCTTACACTTTTTCTAGGACAGGCCTGGTTCACTTTGGGCAACCTGAAGGGGGTTGGTTCATTAGAATAAATCTGTAAATGAAGACTGATAGAAATGGTCTGCTCATGCCCATGGAGGTTTGGCCTGTTCTTAAAGGAACTAAAAGTATTGGTCACATGTAGTGTCCAGGGAATATGTTCTTATTGCTGGTGTGTGTGTGTGTGTGTGTGTGTTTGTGTATACACATGTGTGTATGAACTGTTGTTCCTTTAGTGTTATCTTCTAGAGGCTTTGGAAATGACAGTGTGAGAGGTTGGGAATGCTTGAGGTTCCCAAAGCAGACTCTTTCTTAGGAATCTTAGTTTTATTGGGGAGTTGCAAAAGTTTCATCTTTAAAAGTAAATATTTAAGTGACTAAGCCGTGTTTTCTCCAAGTGTGTGGAACTGCTGTTGCTCCCTGCTGTCTGCATTGGTGCCTGGAAGCTTCCTAGCTTGCTTCCCAACCTCAGGCCCTGAGTCTTTCCTGCAGGGAGGCAGTGGGGAGTCTGGTCTCAGGAAGCTTGTGTAAGCCCCGCCTCCCGGCTGGCCTGCTCTGCAAGAATAATGCACCTGATGCTTGCTGTAGCGACCTCAAGGAGTACAGTATGTGCTGTGGTTTATGCTTTCATTTGTGATTAAAATGGTTGCTTGCTGTTAGGCTGGCCTATTTCTGTAATGTTTGGGCCTGTTGGCCTACTCTGGTTCCCAAGGCTGTTGTAATTAACCAGTATGGGGGCGGTACCATCAAAACACAACAGGAAGGCAGATTCCATTATCTCGAACTTCATAGGGTTGTCCACATGCTCTGGTATGAGAGTTTGGTTGTAATGGTTATTGTTAGCAGTCACAGCCTAGCTGTGACTCTCCAGTCCTTTCTCCCAGAGTTAAAGAACTGTGGTCAGGAAACTGGGCAGCCCGATTTAATGGAATCCAAGCAAGGGAATTCCTCCACAGGAGCGAGGTGCAGGAAGGTCCTGAAGTTACTGGTTCTGTTCTGAGCGCAGTGCCCTGCATCGTGAAGCCACTGAATCTGAGAGACAGGCACACAGAAGCTAAGATTTCCCCAGACTGCCCGGAGGGAGAGACGCAGGCAGAAATCTTGGGTCATTGGCAAGCTGCTTTCGAAATCCAGATTAAGGAGCAAAACTATCAAATCCACGCCTGTCAGACTTATTTTCTGTATGATTTAAAGTTGGTTACCAGACGGTTCTCAGGAAGTGACAGTCAGATGTTAGAGGCTGTTTTGGTTTTGATTTTGATTTTTTTGTATGTGGCAAATGACTGTTACAGACCCGGGAACCAGGGACCCTGGGAAAGCACGGCCTACCTCCAGTTGACAGACAGCAGCAGCACTGTGTTAATGTTTTCATAGACAGTGACACAGAGGGATGTGCTGTGGTGGTTTCATTTTTTTACCCCCCCCCCCCAGCTTTCTTTCTTTCTATCTTGTTTTTCATCCTTTGGGTCAGGGGACAGGCTAGTGAGGACTGAGGACCAGCCACAAATGTAGCAGTGACAGGAGTGTTTCTAGAAAGTTCTTTGCCCTCGAAAGTTACCCTGGCTGCTGATTTGTTAAAGTTTTTGTTTTTGTAAATTTCCTCCTTTGGGTGTTTTCTGCCTTTCTTCCACTCCTGATTCCTAGAGCCTCTTGCTTTTGCAAGGATAAAGATGGAAGGAACCAAAACAGGAGGAGACAGAGCTTGTGAGGGACAGACAGATTGGCTCTGTTGCACATCAAGAGTTGTGTTGTTTTGACCCAACCCAGGACCTTTAGTGAAATACCTGATGCTTTATCTCTCTGCCTTTTGGGTGAACCTTTCTCCCTTTTCACCATGTAGGGCCTGTCAACAAGAGGATTAATGTGTGTGTGAGTGTGAGTGTGTGTGAGTGTGTGTGTGTGTGAGTGTGAGAGTGTGAGTGTGTGTGTGAGTGTGTGTGTGTGAGAGAGTGTGTGTTTTATGTGCTTCTTCAGAGGAGTCCAACCTTGCCTGCATCCTGGGAAGGGCTTAGGTGGTTTTTAGCTGGAATCTTTGAACTCCTCTCCAGACAGGTCTGAGGCTTCCAGAGGAAGGAGACTTAAGACAGGCCAGACAGACATTGGACCACCTTCCTATGGCATACCCTTCTGTTTCCCACTGGGTTGGGGCTGAGGCAGTTGGAAGGCCTCACCACTTGGAGATGGGGAAGGGTGGCTGTGTCTCCTTTTCTGGGAGGAAGAGAGTCACACTAGGGTCTTAAAGGCCCTCTGAAGTGATTTTCTTGAATCTGATCTTAAATGGGTCCTTTGGGGGCAAGAGTTAGAGATTTCTGGAGTATCTGAAGTTATCACTAGGAAATCCTTGAGTGGAAATGAGAAAATTGGCTCAGGTTTTCTTTTTACTTTTTGGTTGGTTGGTTGGTTTGTTTATTTATTTATTTATTTATTTATTTATTTATTTATTTATTTATTTATTTATTTATTTATTTATTTATTTATTTAGAGACAGAATGTCTCCGTTTAACAGCCCTGGCTGTCTTAGGCCAGTCTGGTCTCAAACTCAAAGATGCCCTTGCCTCTGCCTGGCAAGCCAGTGCTGGAGTCAAAGGCATGCACCACCAGTCCCAGCCAGGAGGTGGGTTTTCATCTGCAGCTGATGTTATGCATTGTCCTGCAAGTGAATTCAGCCACAAACCTTTGATCTGGGAGTGAGACCTCTGTCTGGGTAGTTCTGGAGGCAGGGGCGCCTGTATATTGGGAGGGGGTTGAGAGGAGGCCTGAGTGAATGGGGGTGACTTCGAGGATGGGTTCTGACAGATTGGGAGTGGGCACTGAGGCTTACTGTGTGAAGAGTCTTAACGGTTAGGCACCCTGCCACATGCAGGAGCGAGCAAAGGGCAGTTTTGCTGGTTTCTTGGTTGCTCCAGACTCCAGCCAGCGGGATT
This sequence comes from Peromyscus maniculatus bairdii, assembly GCF_049852395.1. NCBI lineage: Eukaryota > Metazoa > Chordata > Mammalia > Rodentia > Cricetidae > Peromyscus > Peromyscus maniculatus. The sequence goes on from NC_134856.1 coordinate 41,686,692, forward strand.
GGAGAATGCATTCTTCTGAGAGCGTTGGCCAAGCTATATTTTGGATAAACTGGTACCTGCTTACACTTCAGTCACTGGCTTGCTGTGCATGTCACAGTTGAAATTTCAGCTCAAAGGCCTGTCTCTCACTGGAACCTCCTGATCAGAGGGACTGAAGTCAGATTAGCCCAGCACAGGGAAGATCCAGGTCTTAATCTGATAGCTGGTTTCAGCCCCAGGCCCCCTTCCCTAGTCCTATAAGCACCCATTCAAATGTGCAAGTCTCCCTTTTGGTGTCTGAAAAACTCCTTTTTAGGGGTCCACACTGCCCTAAGTCTCTAAAAAGCATGTCTATGTGGACATGAACTCACTTGTTTCCCATACTTCCAGTCTCTAAGTGGCCTACTTTAGACAGCTTTTCCTGACAGCTTGTCCAGCGAAAATAGGCTAAAGGACACATGGACTTCTATTTTTTAATTAAAAAAATGTTTAAATGCTCCTCAGCAACTTTATTTTTTTTTTTAAACAACTTTTCTTAACTGCTCAAGAGACAATGCAAGCCTCTTTTCTGTTTCTAGACCTGCTTCCTAAAATGCTCTTTGGCTCAGGGCCTTGGTTCTTAATGTACATTTGGCTGGTTTGGGGAAGTGGATTTTGCTTTCCTTATAACAGCCCTACCATCTCTCTGTGGAATATTTGCATCCTCATGAAAGTGTCAAGTCAACTTCTGGACACATGAGGAAGAGACCCTTGTGTTGCGGGCGGGTGTCACTCCCAAAGTGCACTGGCTTTTCAACGCCTTCTCTGTCCTGCCAGGCTCTCGAATGTGGTCCCTTTATACAACCTGATTACAGGGATTGCCGGGGGACTTGAGGAGCGTGTACGATCTCAAACCTGGGTTGGTTGCTTTTTCATAAGATAGTATTTTGTCCACTTTGACAGTATAGTTCCAGATAAGCGGGATGTGGTAGATGCCTATAATCCCAGCATTTGGGGAGGGCTGAGATGGGAGTGTCAGGGGTTCAAGGCTCGTCTGAGCTGTGTGGTTAGACCTTCACTCCAAAGCTGAAGTGGGGTAAATAGCAGAATGGCCGCAGTGGGTTGTACCCCACCTCCCTACCCCTTGCCTTTTTCAAAGAGAAAGTGGAAACTGGTTTTTCTCGGACAGATACTAAAGCAATCTTTGGGGGAAGCAGAGAACTTGTAGGTCTTTTTTTTAAAAAAGAGCTGTATTGATCGGGGTTGTCTAAAGGAACAGAATGGATAGAATGAATATATGTACTAAAAGAGGGTTTATTAGAATGGCCTATAGGATGTGGACTAGATAGTCCAACAATGGCTGCCTCCTGCCTGGGACGGCCAAGAATCTGGCTGATGTCTCAGTAGTTCTGATATGAGAACAGGCTGGATGTCTCAGTGGTTCTGATATGTCTGTCACCTAAGGCCTGGAGGATTCCTGGAGAGGTGCACGTCTTTGGTGTGTATTGGAATCCCAAAGAAGTTTCTTTTGATACTTACTGGTAGAGTGCCAGAGCAACGCGATCCATGGACTGGGCCTGTGAGAGTGAGGGCAAGCAGACAGAAAGCAAGTTTCCTTCTTCCAGAAGGTGCCACCCAGATTAGGGTGGGGTCTTCCTACTTCAAATCATCCAAGAACACCCCGCATAGGAGCGCCCAGCAGCCTCGGATTAGTTGATTCCAGGTGTGGTAGTCAGGTTGACAACCAAGGTCGGGAAGGAGGCATGGCCTTTTTCATTGGTGAAGGTACAAAATAGTGACTCAGGGAATCAGAGACGTCTAGGATCAGAGCCCCTCACATGTGGACTCTTATTCGGCCCGGTTCCATAGGCCGGACGGAGATCCCGATCTCTGGAAAGCAGATTCACTTCATGACACTGTTGGCTTACTCCACTGTGGAGGCCACTGAAGGGAGGCCTAGCTCTGTGGACATTTCCTGTGTGATTCTGAACCGATTGGTTCACTTTCTTGAGTCTCCCTTATGTGTCAGGGGGCGTGAGCTCACACCTGCACCTCGAATTCGGTAGCGTGGAAGACAGGCACTTGAGAGACTTAGCATATGGAGGCGACGCTGTGGGAAAGTTGGCTCCACCTGTCTGTCTATTCCATTCCTGCCGATAGCCTCCACTGCTCCTCTTTGTCCCACACCCTGTTAGAGGGTGACTGAGAGGCTCGAATTTCTCTCACTCTTCCCTTGTTGGCTGGGAATAAGCTACCTCTTTCTGACATCCTAAAAGTGTTCTGGAGCCTGAGGGTCTGCCTTAGAACCAGTGCCCTCCCCCTTCCATCCTCCCCACGTGCCTCACCCCCACAAGCCTGGCAGGAGGCCCCCGAAGTGAGCAGCCCACTCCATGACCCACCTAGAGAGGCCTTCCTGTGCTGGCTTATATATGCTAATAGGCCTGACTTGTCCTGGCTTGTTTGTAGTGATTTGTAGAGGCATTTATATGCAAATACTATCAACTTGCTGAGTTAATTATCATGTGCCCTCCCCCCAGCCCCTCTCTTGCGAGGCCTCCCAGCCCGACGGGCCTGATCTCTTTCAGCCTTGAACTCTTCCTGTCTTGGCCTCCTCGTTTGTCCTCCTTCCGGTACCAGCTGGCCTGGTCACAGCTTCTTCACGGCAGTGTTGTCTGTCATAGGAACCATGTGGTCAACTGTGGCAACCTGGGCATTCCAGGGATGGCCCAGTTCCAACCTTCTGTGAGAGGCAGCCTGTTGCCTGAAGGGGAGCCCCAGTCACACAGGGTTAAGCTTTCAGCCATTTTTACCAGTTACCTTGAAGTACATACAGGCCCTTGGTTCTGTTGGTCTTGGGTACTCAATCGTTAGTGAAGATTATAGCTGCTACGATTATTTCCATTTCCTCACATTTAAACAACTACAACTTATTAATTCAGAATCCTGGGGAGGGTCTATTCCAAAAGGATGTCCCCTCTTGTTCCCAGCCCTGGGAAATAAGAGTGGACCTCAGGCCGAGTTTCCTATTGATGTTTATGGGTGGGTAATTCCTGGTAGGGGGCACTTAAGGTGAACATTTTTGTCTTGGCTCTATTTGCATATAAATACCTAAGCATTTGTAGCATCCTTAAGTCAAGTGGCTTCTTTCTGGCCACTTGATGTCAGTAGCTCTCGCTCCTGCTGACACGACCGTCAGACTTGTTTCTGGAATGGCCTGGGGAGGTTGAGGTTCCCCTGGTTGAGGACTACAAGATCGAGTTTGTTTCTCCCGCCCGAAGAGGTGGCAGGCCTCTGACCTCTCCCGCCAAGTACTGCGTCACTGCTGGCGCGTCGAAATGGCAGCGTGCTAGCAGAGCGGCCCCAGAGCTTGTGATTTGACCCACCTGATAATCAGATGCTTCTGTGGGCTTAATTTCATGGTAGTCTTTTTAGCATCTGAGAAGCAGTAGTTTTTCCTTTTGGGGAAGAGTGGTGAACTAGAGTTTGAGGAGGTAACATTCCTGTCTGTGGCAGGCTGCTCAGTGGATATAGAGTGGCAGCCACGTTCACCAACAGTCCTTGGACGAAAAGCCTCAACAGGTGGGACTGAGTTAAAGCACACATTTTAGGCAGCCTGTGAGAGCAGCGGGACATCTCCTCTCCACCCTTCCTGGGACTGGCTGCATTTCCAATCTGAGCTGACAGCATATTGGCCCTCTTTGTTGACCCAGGTCATTGTCTAGTTTTAACTTAGAGTCGTCAGAGTCTCTCCTCCTCCACTCCTCCCTCCTCCCCCCTTCCTTCCCTCTCTCTCCTTTGTCTCCCCCCACCTCTGTGTGGTAGGGCCTTGGCCGCATGGATGCGTGGTCCTCCCAGAGAGCACCCTAGCCAGGCCTGGCAGGAGGGTAAACGCACGGAGGACTCTTTGGACACCACACAGACTAATGGTTTGGGCTAATTTTGTGTACAAGGTCCCTTTTGTTAGTCAAGGGGGTGAAAGTCCACAGCTGTGCCTGGAAATTGGGGAAGGGCCTACTGGGATGGCCTTGTTTTGGAAAGTCTAAATGCAAAGCTAATGGCCGAGATCTGAGCGGGTGATGTATGTGCCTTTGACTGGGCCTCCAGATAAGGTGAAGAGTATTTTAAAAGTTACTTTAGTGCAACCTCCCAGATAACTGTATGCCTGGGGCCAGGCACGATTTATGGCCAGCTGGTAGTCATGGCTGTGTGCTGGCCTCACTTTATCTTTTGAGTTCAGGCTCTGTAGCTTAACTGGTAATGCTCTGTTTATCTTTTGGGGGGGAGGGGGTGCAGATGTGGGTTTTGATCAGGTATTGTTGGTGGAGTCTTTCGTACTTCTGCTGCTGGGGGTCCCTGATGATGATCTGCACTAGGTGCTGTGTTACGGGGTTTCCAGGGGCCTGGGTTGCAGGGCCCCCCCCATCTTATGCAGTGTCAGGGCCTACCAAAGATGTGAGCCTCAGGGGAGGGGTCGCAGAGGCCTTAATATAGCCCCCCCGTCGTTCCTTTCACCCTTGGCTTGCCACCTCCAGACTTTCCACAGCAGCCCTGCAGGCCTGGCCAGCACACCATGCATGCTTTCCCATTGAACAGCCCGCTTGTGGGTCAGGGGCTTCCAAGCTTTTCTGGACAGCAGTTGAGCCTGGGAATCTGATGATCATTCTAGGAAAAAAAAAAAAAAAATCTTTCTGATACAACTAGGAGAGACTCGGCATTGACTAGTCAGAAGCCTCCCCTCCTCCCCAACCCCAGTGTCTCCAGGAGGAACAATTCCTTGACACAGGGTAACTCCTGCTGACCTGGAACTCACCACTTAGACCTGGCTGGTCTTGAACTCACATAGATGAGGTTTTGCTTACCTTTGACCCCCGCTGAGTTTTGAGATTAAAGGCGTATGCTACCATGCTTGGCCTACTTGGCCTTTAATAATCAGGTTGTGACATGTGTCACTTAACTCCTGTCTTTAAAAAAATTTTATTTTAAACTCTGTGAAAGTGTGCGTGTGCATGTGGGCGTGTGCGCGTGTGTGTGCGCGCGCACGTGTGTCCCCCTCAGAGGCCAGAGAATGTATGGGATCTCCCTGGAGCTTGAGCTGTGAGCTGGAGCAGTTGTGAGCCACCTGCATGTGGGTGCTGGGGACCGAACTTGGGTCCTCTGCAAGAGTAGTATGCACTCTTAACCACTGAGCCATCTCTCTGGCCCCCTTGCAGTTTTTCTTAGTTGTATTTAAGAAGTTATAATGTTAGGTCTTTTAGTTGGGGCCAGAAGGATAAATGAAAATTTCCTCTGAATTTTGGAAGTAATCTACAGAAATAATGTCATTATAGAAAGAACAAACTTAAGCAGGAGGTTTGTGGGTGCCTTTTTGAGGATAGAAGATGGAACAGATTCCTCCCTTAGACCCTCGCTTTACCTATCTGGTAAACAACTGCCATCTGCTTTAAAATTTTTTTTTTTATTTTTTAAATCCTCAAAGACAAAGGGACCTGGAGGCTCAGACCTGTCCTGCCACATTCCTGAGTAATTTGGTTTTGATTAACCCAAGGAGAGAAGTTGGTTTCTCCTAGCGACCGGCTCTGGGACGGAGGGGATCAAAGCTTCAGGAGGGCCAGTGCCCCTAATGCAAGGTTTCCCTCCTCCCTCCCGCCCTCTGCTGGCCCCTGTTCTCGCCCCCTCCTCCCCCCACCCCTTCAGAGTCCTGAGCCTTAGCAACTTGGAATTTCTGACTCTCCTAGACATGGAAGTGTCTCAGAGCTTTGGGTGGACCAACCCGGAGGAACCCCATCTTCCTAGCCCCCCTCCAAAGTTGCAGAGCGCATTCCTGTGCTAATCCTGCTGCCGGATTGCAAGTGGCTGTAATTGTGTGCGCCCCTGGATGGGCCCAGTGTTCGGCTTTTCTTCTTTGAGGAGGTGGCTAAAAAGTTCATTTACATAGAGAAATGAGACTGCCCTTGTGATCTCTTGTGATAGAATAGGCTCTGCCTAATAGGAAAGGGGCCTCCTCTGTGCAGTCTCCTGGGAGGGAGGGTGGGAGGGGGAGGAGGAGGGAGGGAGGGAGGGAGGGAGGGAGGGAGAGAGAGAGAGAGAGAGAGAGAGAGAGAGAGAGAGAGAGAGAGAGAGAGAGAAAGGAAGAGAGAGAACACACTTCTCACTTTTCTGTGTTCTGGGCATTTTAGGGGGAGGGCAGTTCAGACAGGACATTCTGCTCTTGATATTAAGAAATCCGGGTAGAGTCCAGGACTGGCCTCATTGTAGGTAATCCCACATTAAACTCACATTCAGCAACTTGCCAGTATGTTTTAGAACCTTGCCATAGGGCTCAAAACCAATGAATAATATCTTAGAGGAAGGACATGCCACCTTTTTTTTTTTTTTTTTTTTTTTTAAATTTATACTACACTTGAAATTTGGTCATGGGATTTGGGGACACTGAGCTAGGCCAGTTAGAAGTAGATGCTTGGGAGTCTGTATTGTAGCTGCAGGGTGATGCTTCAGAGAGACAAGGAGAACCCAAGTTATACTGGAGAATACTCTCTGCCTCAATCTGAAGGGGAAAGGCAGGCAGAGGTTCTAGAACAAGACCGTCCAATAGAAGCACACAATTTTATAAAGTTTTAAATGAAGTTTGATAAAGTTTCTTACTAGCCATGTTCAAGAGTACAACAGAATTAGCTTTACTATGACATTTTATTTAGTACAGTATATTAAAAACATGGCCATTTAAACATGGAATCAGTATTTAAAAATTATGAAGCCTTGAAGCCTTGTAATTTCTACTTCGGGCACATCTCAGTTCTCATCAGCTGAATTCCACGGCCTCCAGTGGCTCCCTGCTGTGGACAGGGCCGTCTGCAGTAAAAGGCCAGTCCTGGCTCCCTGGAGGTTCAGTAGGCGGAGCTGAGTTATCCTTGGACCCTTCCTGAGGTTCAAGAGGGTGGGCTGAGTCTGCACACCGCTCCCCAGACACCCCTTTAAGATCACTAGGAGGGTCAACCATGACACTGGTGTCGGTTTCATAAGTCACCCTCTGATGTGGGAATTAGAGGTGTTCACGAGGCTTCAGCATCCCGTCCCAAGGTGGAGCACCACAGTGCCTTCAAGGAGCAGCACTTCCTGCATGCATGCTGGAGAAAGGAGAGACAAGGATGATAAGGACACATCAGAATCCAACAGGGGGTGTCTTACTCCTGGATCCCACAACTTGGAAGGTTGAGCCAGAAGTATTGCCATAAGTTCAAGGTTCGAGATCACTTTGTGTAGCTACATAAGTGAGTTCCAGGCCAATCTGGGCTGCAGAGTGAGACCTTATTTTAAAAAGCAATGGGTGTATGTGTGACTAGGGAGTGGGATGGCAGAACCGTCCTCAGACTATGCGTGTGTGCTGGGGATTTAACCTGAGCCCTCAGGCATGCCACGCAGTTTAAGGTCTTTGGATAGGTCTTTTGTTGTTGTGTGTGTGTGTTTTTTTTAAGACAGGCTCTCACTATGTAGCTTTGGTCCAGAACTCACTATAGACAAGCTGGCCATGAATTCCCAGAGAACCATCAGATGCTACCTCCGGAGTGCTGGCCACCCCAGTGGTGACTTCTTCCCCCTTTTAATACATTTTAATTTCCTGCGTTTGGGTGTTTTGCCTGCATACATGTCTGTCTGCACTGTTTGTGTGCCTGGTGCTTGCAGAAGCTAGAAAAGGGTGTAACCAGTTCCCCCTTGGAACTGATGTAACAGACCATTGTGAGCTGCTATGTTGGTCTTAGGAATTGAACCCAGGTCCTCTGCAAGAGCAGCAAGTGCTCTTAACCACTGAGTCCCAGGTTACAGCTCTTTTTTAAGGTAAAGCCGTGAGAACTGTCTGTCAGAAAGAATTGCTGTGAGGAGCATGTGTCGGAGGCGCATGCTTTGTCCAGAGTGGAGTTAGGAGCTTCTGCGTTCACACTGTTGACACCCCAACCCCATTCCTTAGTCAGTGCCTGTGATAAGAACAGTTGTACTTAGGTATTACCAGTCCCGGGTCGCCCGTCCAGTTTCACCTCATAGCCCATCCAAAGGCCCCCTCTTGGAGGTCAGTGGAATTTGTGCCCTTGGTAAACCAAGAAGTGGGTGTGGATTGGGGTTTTGAAGCAGGGAGGTATCTAATTCCTTTAACAGGCCGGCCTCCTGGGCAGGCGGAAAACAAAACAAGCCCTGAAGTATGAGGTAGAAGGGGCCTGATGCTGGCCTCTGCTAGGGACAGCGCCGCAGCTGTCTGGCCCCGGGTGAAAAGTGCAAATCTGCATTTAAAAGGAGTGTCGTGACCCCCATCCCTTCCCCCAGTCAAGTTGAAACTGTTCACGTTGTCTAGGATATGATCTGGCTTTGCACTAGGACATCACACAGCTTTAGTTCCCTTGGTCAAGACCTGATGATGCCGTGGGGAGGGGCTTTGGAGAAGGAGGGTGTCTCTGAGATGTGGTTCTTGAACAGCCATGGTCTTTGAGGTGCCTGAAAGGAGGGGACATTTCTTCCTGGGTCAGGACCCTAAAGTCCTTAGCAAGGTTCTTCAAGGCCATTGTGGGCTTTGTGGGTCCCTGGGAGGTGGGGAGGGGTGGCATCTGATGCCCAGAGCCATGGAGGTGATGGCATTCATAGTTGGGGGATTTGCTCACTGTATCCATTGATGATGTAGGAATGCACAATTGAGTTAGGGCTTTTTTTTTTTTTTTTTTTTTTTTTTTAAGGAAGCATCCATGACCCCGTTGGACAGAACTAAGATGGGTCAGTGAGAAACTGGAATGGGGTAGGAAGAGAGCCAGGCTGCTTCGGGGGTCTGAAAAATTGACTGGCCGCTTTCGGTATAAAGGGGGCCTGCACAGCTCTGATTTGTTTACTTGGGCATTAGGTGAATGTAAACAGTTCAACCTCTCCGATTTTACATCCCTAAAGGGTCTAAGCTTGAATACAAATGGGTATTAGGCCCCTGTGGTTTCAATGACTTCCCTCCACTCCCTTTCCTGGTGCTAACTAGTGGTCTTTGACCTGCCCTAGGTGGAGGAAGAGAAAGTCATTTGCGAGCCTGGTGACTCTTGCTGGCCTTTCTCTTTGCTTTGCTGAGGTCCCACTCACAGCCCAGGAAGTTGACTGTTTTGATTTCTTGTTTGATCGAGGAAGAGGAGTTTGCTAGATCCCAGGACCTTGTGAGGTGCACTTGGAAAGCTGGGAACTGGGTTAAGGTGACACTTCTTCAGTGCTGGCCAAAGGGGAGCACATACCCTGTCTCCTTCTTCCCCAGTCTGTCTTTTTTGGAAAGGGACTTGAACTTTGGAGCCTTCCAAGCAGATTATGGTGTCTGCAAAACTCATGCTTTCCAGAAGGGGCATCTGTTTGGTTTGTTTAACACATTTGCCTCCTCTCTAGGAGATCCTAGGAATGCACACAGTCTTGAGGACTGGGTCAGACCACCCACTGGCCCAGAAGCTTCTGGAATGTGCCTCCTGTTAGCATGCACGCATCCTTCTGGAACCTGCACACCTTGCCTCTCTCTGAACTCCACACCCTACCCGCAGTTCCTGGAAGGGGTTCCCTTCCTTAACACCACAGGGCCGTTCTGACCCATAGAGGAAGGAACAGGTCATTCCCCTCCCTGTAAGGTCGGGTTCTGGTTCATGAGTTCGAGGCCTGGGCAGTTCTGTTCCTTGTGGTGGCTCTGAGTCCAGTCACGCCATCACAGGGGCATTTTAATTAGCAGAGCCTTAGTCATTAGTGAGTTATTGTTTTTGTCTGGAAACACTTAAGTACTGTTTACTCGATGTCTCAACGAGATGCAAAACAGCAATTAAGCAGAAATTTGTTGTGTGAGGCAGGGACCAAAATGGATCGTCACAAGCCAGTTGTGGTTCCTTCAAACCAAGGAAAATCGTTTTCCCCGTTGGCCTCCCTATCATTGGAATGCTCCAGAATCCGTTTCTTCCTGACCTGCCCCCTAGAGTTATTGGGCAGAAATGCTTAGGAACCTCCAGGTTTCTCTGGTGTGGACATTTAGGTTTGAAGTGTTAATGTTTACATTTCTTTCCTTGACATTTTTTTTTTTTTTGTCTTAGTGACCCGGGATATTTCGAAACCTTTTCAGATGAAGATTAACTGTTTGTGATAACTTTTACATGCCCCGTGTGATGATTTATAGAACCCGGGTCATTTCCGCCATGTTCCTTGAGACCACATGTCCTTGTTAGCCTCGGGGAGGCTTTGTGACCCTTGGGCATTGTGGGATAGTAGGATAAAGTATCGCCTTTACATTTCAGATTTTTTTTTTTTTTTTTGGGGGAAAAATAGACTAGTGAAGAAGAAGTTAAGAGGATTTCTGGCTGAGGTAGAGCTGGAGAGCAGTTGAAAGTAAGACAAACAAAGTAAAACAGAACCCAAGTTGAGCAGGAGGGCCATTTGTGTGACCGCGGCAACTTAGGCAAGTGGCGCTGACCCCAGAGGAACCGTCCGCTGCTACACCAACAAGAAGAGAAGCACACCCCCCCACCCCCCCACCCCCGCCTCTGGAGGTTTATGGGAAATGGGATCCTGTGAACAAGCTGGGGAGCCTGCAGGGTGGCTGGTTAACTCTGAATGTTTTGCACTGGCATTCCTGGGCAGGAGTCGAAGGCTGACTTCTTCCTACCCAGTTCTGCACTGGGGCCTCTGGGTTCCCGCCGCTCTGCGCCTGGCTCTTCCTGCTTCCTCTTCTCTTTCCCACCCCCTTTCTCTTTCCCTTTCAAACAATATCTTCTGACTTCCAGATTTCTGATAAATTGATAAGAGGCATCGCGTGAGTCAATAGAGCTGTAGACACTTTGCCAATATAACCCCGACTCTATTGATCTGCCAGTAAATTAAAGTCTTACTTAGAGGCTGCCAATATTTCTAATCTCCTGCCTCACCAATTACATCCTCCCAGCTACCTGGAAGGAGGACTTGGGCCTTTGAACGTCTATGGTGGTGTTTTAAGGGGGCTGCTCCCTTTCTGGGGGGTCCTGGGAGGTGCTTGCTTTGACTCTGCAGTAGGGGGCGTAGATACCCTTGTGGGATCTGTTTTCACAGTTTCACTGGTCAGAATCACTGGAAGATAGTAGGTTCCGTCATGGTGGGCACGTGCATTTTATGGACCAAGTCTGTGGTTCTCTTACTCTTGCCTGGGCTCTCGGTTTGGAGGGAGGTGGAGATAGTTGAAGGGGGCTGGTATGAAGGAGTACCCTGGGCATGTTTTGTGGCTATCTTCTACTTCAAAATCGCATAAAAATCATATTCAATTTTATTCTTAACACTGGGAGAGCAAAAGAAGTTTGTATTAAATGCTAGGTTGTTAGTGTTTGCCATTAAAAAAAAACTAAAAAGCAAAACAAAACAAAACCCTAACAAGCCCAAGAAGGTGTGGAAGAGGACAAGAAAGTTGCTAAGAATGACTGGACTAGATGTGAGCTTCTGTGGGCACTTAGCACCCCCCCTCAGGAGTTGCATGGTGGCTTTGCATTCGCATCATTGGAGCGGAAGAATGAAGGAAAGAGAATGTGTGTGTGTGTGTGTGTGTGTGTGTGTGTGTGTGTGTGTGTGATGGCCACTCTAGTTTTTGCTGTGGTCCTCTCTCTGGCCTCCTCTCAGTTGTCTGAAGTGTAGTAACAAGCGCTGCCTAAGATTGTCCACTCAGGGACAGTGGGGCTCATACACTTCCCTGCTGGGATTCCCACTTCCGGCAATGGCTGTGTGAGCAAATCGTTCGTCCGATAAGCTCTTTTCAAGTCCTGTTTATGTGGTTGGCTTTGGGAAGAAATCTCCAGATAAATACTGTGTTCTTGCTAATACACCAGAGCAAAGGGGGGGGGGGGGAGTGGAGAAAGAAAAAGAAAAAAATCAGCGGGAGGGATAATTCCTTCTCTTGTCCAGGACGTATGTTTGTGTTTCTACTTCTGATGCCACACATGAAATATTTTTTTTAATGGAAAATTCAATCTTTGGAGGCTTGTCTCTTCTTAGGTATTCTGAGGAAGGAAGTGTCAGGAGGTGTCTGAACCTTTAGAGTAAAGACCAGCTTGGTCTCTAACTTGATGTCCAAAAGGAAGATTCTAGTCTTCTACTTTCTCTCTTGGCTTTTTTTTTCCCCTCCTCTCCCTAGGCCTCAAGAGCAAGAAGTTGAAGGTGACTATGGGGCAGATAGGAAAGCTTGCTGGTGGGGTTCTTTGGCTGGCTGAATTGGGGAGCTGTATGGGTATAAGAGCAGGTAGAAGGTGATGAGAGACCTCCCCTTCTTACCTGATGCCTTGCGGCACAGTGGAGAAGGAGGGGGCATCCAAGATGGCAGCGTGCTGAGGCCAGGGAGGAAGCATGATCCTTGGTGTTGGTGAGGTCACCAATGCAGGGCCTGAAGAGCCTCCCTACACATTTCTTTGATTCCCTCCGGCTGAGTGAAGATGTTCGCGGAGGAGAAACCCCAGGAGGTTACAATTGACTTTCCCCTTTGTTTGGACTGCATTGTATTGGAGGAGGGTTTAAATCTTGTTCACACCTGTTGGGGCTGAAAGCCGGCTTTGAGAGCAGTTTGTAACAAGACTTCTGTTGTTGTTGCCCAAAAAGTTTCCAGCTCACAACAGAGGAACTTTATTGTAGCAACTTGTTAATGTTCAATTAGGCAAATTCTGAGTGCCCCAGGGGCAGAGGAAGGGTGTGCTAGCCTTCTCTGGGAGGCCTACTGCCCTTATTCCCAGGGATGGGATGGGACAGGCAAAGCCTTCTTCCCCTGGCTCCTGGGGTGGGGGGTGGGGGGCAATCGCTGGGATCTTGGCTCAGCCTGGGAGGCCAGTTGAGGTTGGGAAAGATGAAGGTAGCCATTTTCCGAGGCTGGAAGTGGGTCTTGTGTTCTAACCCTTCCCGTTGGTTGGCGCTTGTTGGTGTTCCTCACCCTTGGGTGTGGCATAGGTTGTGCCTGATGCATGGTTTGCCTGTGGGTTGGGAGGCTGTGGGGACACCTAACCCGGTGTGTGGCAGCCATGTCACCCCAGGCTGTGTGTGGAACCCTGTCGTCTTAAGGAATCTGAGCCTGACTGGCCACATCTGGGTGTGTTCTCGCCCTTCTTCCCCGTTGGTCCTTGAGTGACTGGCTGTCCTGCACGTTGATGGGCAGTGTCCGCCACCTCCCCCTGGCCTGAGGTCCTGAGCCCACTGACAACAAAGCCGGGAAGCTCTTCCCTCTGAAAAGCAGTTCTGCCTGGGAGGTGCTTGTGAATGCCAGCATGAGTGTGGTTCATGCTGGGGGGGAAGAGAAGAAATAAGGCAGTGGGGGAGGCCGGGGACTTGCGCCTCTGTTAGAGTCTCAGGGTCCTTGTCCCTTCTTGTCCCTTCTTGGCAGGCCCACGGTCATCCTACCTCTGCAGAAGGAAGTGGGTGAAGTGGGTGTTTCCTTCTCTCTCCCGTCTCTGGGAAGCCTGGGCGCTGGCAAGCCCTGGCGATAAAGTATCGCCCCCACGGCAGCCCATGCTCCACAGCGTTGAGCGGTGAGGAGGGCGAGGCACCGGCAGTGCATTAAACACTAGTTGAGCGCAGGAGGGGCACTATATCACAGGAGAGAGATAAGCAAAGTTCCCTGATAGTGGATCAATAAAGGTTAGTGACATCATATCTCAGAGTGAGGGGACCTGCTTTCCGCACAGCCATTTATCAGATCCCAGCCTGGAAGGGCATTAACCCCTCGCTAGCCAGATTTCTGTTTGCTGGACACGGACTTCAGTTCCTTGTTTTGGGGGGGGGGGGCAGGGAAGCTCTCTGTTCCCACTAAAGCTGTGTTTAAGGGGTCTTCACTTGCTGGTGATGCAGATGCCTTCTGCAGTTAACATATTAAACCAGTGGCCACTGGCTGGGGCATGCATGGAGTGTTTATGGAAAACTTCTTTACTTTGAATTTCGTGTAGAAATTCCCATAAAAAGTGTTTCTGCTGGAGGCTGAGCACTGTGCTTGCCTGTTACGGGGTGTGCAGCTGTATTGCGGTCGGGCATGTGAGACCTGCGTTTTTACGTTTGAAAGTCAAGTAGCTTAAAAACATCCCCTCCCCCCCCAAGTTTTAGTTAAAAAAATTTCTGATACAGGTTAACATGGAGCGCTCATCCCCCCATTTTCCTGTAATCAAGTAGTTTTGATTGGAACAGAAAGTTAAAATTGTGTAAGCCTGAGACTGATCATTGTTTACCCTTATAGACTGGTAGTTTCAGTATTCCGAGGTCTCTCTCTGTGGCCTAGAGCTGACAGACTGTAGCTGTAAGGGCAGATGTACCCCAGTTCCTGTTTTCTTACTGCCTTTGGACTAAGAATGATATTTTACACTTTTAAATGGTGTGTGTGTGTGTGTGTGTGTGTGTGTGTGTGCATAGAAAAGAATACTCTCTTGATACATTAAATCTGTGGAGAAGCTCTTTGTGCCTGTCAGTATCTCTTGGCTGTACTCGGCCATCTCTGTGTCTAGGGCGCTTACAAGCTGCAGCATGGCAAAGTTGGGACTCATGAGAGGATGCGGTGGCCCACAAGGCCTGAAACAGGTACCTGGCTTTTTATGGAAATAGCCTGCTGTCCGTAGTCTGGCTCTAATACCAGACCTACTGTGATTTGCTTGTGACCTTGAGCAGATCACTTCTTATTTATCCATTCATTCATTAATGTGTTTATTTCATTATGTATTTGAAGCAGAGTCTCTCTATGTATTGTGTGTGTGTGTGTGTGTGTGTGTGTGTGTGTGTGTGTGTATTTGTTTGAAGTAGAGTCTCCCTATGTAGCCTTGGCTGGCATGGAACTAGCTATGTAGAGTAGGCTAGCCTCGAACTCAGAGAGATCCACCTGCCTCTGACTCCCTAATGCATTGTATGTATGTATGTATGTATGTATGTATGTATGTATGTATGTATGCATGCATGCATGTATGTATGTATTTGTTTACTTGGGTCAGTTCCTGTATCCCAGGCTGATTTCAAATGGCTGATCTTCCTGCCTCAGCCTCCTGAGTGTTGGGATTTCTGGCCTTTGCCATCACACCCAGGCTTAATTTTACATTCACCTTTAGGTTCATTGATCTCCTCAATAAAGTTTTGCCTCCTGCCTATTTGAGGGTGTTTTGAAAGTCACGAAAAATGGCTTTGAATAACAGCTTACGTTTGCCTAGTACCTCGAGTTGGATTAGCACACTCTGCTCTGTACACCGACTGCGAGGGCACAAAGATGTCCCTTATGGAGATGACATGAAGCTTGTAGAGGTCTCACAACTGGCCTCTGAGTTTCTTTGTCTCCCTGAAAACTTGAAGGCATGTATCTCCCCAGAGCGGACATCTCTTGCTTTGCAGGGGAACATCAATTTTCCTCTGCGACTGCTTGAGATTTTTATCCTTAAGGAGTTGAATCACTTTTCTTTCCTTCCCACTGGTGATTTATAGATGGGGAGAACAGGCCTTTTCCTGTAGGTCTCCGACTGTTTATCTTTTTGGTTGGACCCTGACAATCCGTTGGCTGGGATGTTCCCTTTGGCTGGGGCGTTTGGGGGCCAGCTGCCAGTTTCACAGGCTGGGGGCAGTTGGGGGAAGGGTGAGGCCAGAGACTTCCAGCCCAAAGCTAATGGGAGGATGTCCAAGTGGGAAGTGTCTTTTCATTGAGGAAGTGTAGGTATTAGAGGAGGCTGGATTACTGTGTGATTGTGCTGTCAATACCGCCGTATTGAGTCCGTGAGAGCCCGCACAATACAGGCAAACACTTAACTCACTACTGCTGCTTATTGAGAAGCCAATAGCAATTTACTTGCTGACACTTGACATCAAATCCATTCCCAGAGGTGGAGCTCCTGCAAACCACCATGGTGTTCCCTCCTTTGCCTGAGCCCCTCTCCTACCTCGGGGTCCACCGTGTGTGCATGTGTAGACTCCTTCCTCTGTGTGTGTGTCCTGTGTCCTCCTGCCCTGGGCCCGTGGCTGCTGCTGGACTCCCGGTGATGTGGCCATGGGGAAAATGTCCCTGTTGGATGTTCACAGCTGACATTTTCTTCTAAGCATTCTTGTGCTCCTGTTCTTTCAACAAGTGCCCAGTGACCCTCTGTTGGAGCGTCCCTGGGGAGTGAGTGTGTTTTCTGCATGTGGGAACTTTCTCCTCTTCTCTCCATAAACCAGTTCCTTAAATGGATACACGAGGAAGTCATATGTAGGAGAAGCTGAGGAGGGCCGCCTCTCCAGGAGATGGGTAGGCAGCTAAGAGAACAGACAAGGCCACAAGGGTGGGGTGTGTGTGTGGGGGCGGGTAGTGAGTCTCCCATAGGACCTGTGTGCAGGACACAGGGCACACATGACCCTAGCAGCCG
Organism: Peromyscus maniculatus bairdii; assembly: GCF_049852395.1. Taxonomy (NCBI): domain Eukaryota; kingdom Metazoa; phylum Chordata; class Mammalia; order Rodentia; family Cricetidae; genus Peromyscus; species Peromyscus maniculatus. The sequence goes on from NC_134856.1 coordinate 41,702,990, forward strand.
GGATCGGGCAGAGCTACACTCTCTGGCTCCCCCGTAACGGCTCATTGGATGGCTCTGCAAAGTGGCTGATGGAGGAACAGTGGATTTTACATGATCAAATATGTGATGAAATAGTGGTTTAGATGCTTTCAGACCCTTTGCATCATCAGCACCGAAGGCCGCAGACCCCATTTCTGGAAGGGAAACCAAAGCACGATGGTTTAGGGGTGGCGAGCTGGAAGCTGTCACAGGCACTTCTGGTAGTGGTTTTGTGTTCTTGATGCTTTGGGACGAGTCTCCCAGATCTTGCAGTGTGTCTTTGCCTGGGAGGAGAAGGGTGAAGCAAGAGTTAGGCTTCAGCTGTGAGAACTGGACAGCCTCTGACCCAGCCACCAGGGAGTAAGGAAGACTTGGCCTGTGACGGGGAAGGGGGCTCGAGAGAGACCACCATTAATTCGCCAGACTCTGTGCTTCAGTCCGGAAGCGTCTCCTCAGTTGGGAGATTGGCTGTCTTCTTTCCTTCGTGGGTTCTTCCCTTCCCAGCAGCATTCACTTGCATCACTTCCTCTGCCCAAAACCCTTCACCTATTTTCTTTCCAGCAAGGAAGGCAAAACCATGTGGAAGTGAGATTATGAAGTCATGGAGGACTTACATTTTCTCCTGTGACCCAGGGTATAGACCAAACTGCTTATTTAGTGTCATGCCAGGGCCAGATGCACCAGGGCTTAATTATGGTACTCTCTACACTTTGCTCGTGGGACGTCTTTCTTGGAGGAAATGAGAGCACTCGGGGATGCTGTTTGACCTCGTTTACAGATGGGCCCGCAGAAACATGAGGAAGTGTGACTCAGTGCACTCTTGCTTTTTGCCATGGTGTGTTGTAGATGGGGCCAAAAAAGCCTTTGCCCAACATTGTGGTATGCGGTGTCATGGTATCCTCTTTCTTGGTCACTCATGTGGCCCAAGGATTGACATGTGTGGTAGCAAGGTGACATGAAGTCTACCTGGTAGGTAGGTGAGTTCGGACTCCAGTAAGTTTCCAGTGCTCATGTGAATCCTTTCTTAAGATCCAATTTTTCTGTAAAACAGAGGGGCCAACTTGAAGGATACTGTAAGGGTCCTCGTGGCTCCCATTTCTTCCTTTCTCTCTTCTTTCCCTTTTAAAGATTTATTTATTTCTCATTTATGTATGTGTGTTTTGCCAGCATGTATGTCTGTGTACTGCATGAGTGCTTGGTGCCTGAAGAATGAGAATAGGGCATCAGAACTAGAGGCGAGGGTGGTGCTGGGAACTGAACCTGGGTCCTCTGCATGAGCAGCCAGAGCTCTTAAACGCTGAGCATCTCTCCAGTCCTGACTCCTGTTTCTGGGATCTGTCCAGCCGCGGCCCTCCAGGCCACTGGGAGGAAGTTCAGGATACTGTTAGAACTGCCTGTTAGGGCAGCAGGGATTCATGTGCACAGAGCGGGGAGGATGCCACAGTTCCTGGGAGAGGTTGGCAATGACCACAGTCATCCTAGGCTAGTGGTATGGGTGGAGTGGATGGCTGGGAAGGTCCTTGTGTCCAGGCTGGTTTCGGACAAGTGTAAAGATGTGGCAGCCTTGGTATTGTCTGGGACCAGCTTATAGGTTTCAGATCACATAGACACAGCCTCATGCATGTTCCAGAATTGAATACGGGCTGCCTCACGTTTGTTTTGTCTAAAAGGCACTCTCCAGGGCCTGGGGTTGTTGCTTTGCCACTGTGGCTTACAGCCTTCTGTGTTAGCAAAATTTGAGGAGGCATGCTTATATTACCTCACCCTCACCAGAGTGTCTGGGCCCAGCCTTTTATCCCCCCTCATCCTTGCCCTTGCAGGCCTTCCACGGGCTCAGATGCCTTGTGTCTAAATCAGTATACCCTGAACCGATTGTGTCTGCCTTGCCCCATCTCTTTCTGTCTCTTGACAGGCAGACATTGTGAACTGTGGCTTGTAGGCAGAACCTGGCCTGTACATTTGTTTTATTCACTATGTACCAAGTTTTTACGATTAGCTTACTTAATGTCAAAATCTAGATTCAACCTTTTTTTGAAGACAAAGCAAAACAAATTTGTTCATTTTTTTTTTAAATGTTTAGGGCAAAAGTTGGCTAGATCAAAATAGTGATTGCCTCTTTTGGCAGGAACATTTGTGGCAATAATAATAACAATTTGGGAAAGGAAGATTCTTGCTATATAGTTCACCCCACTTTGAACCTGTCATCCACCTGCCTCAGTTTCCTGAGCACTAGGAGTACAGGTGTGTACCATTGTACCTTACTGACACATTAAAGTCTCCAGGGCATACTTCGTTCTTTGTACCTTACCTGCCTGACCTTTGACCTTTGTTGTAAGTTCCGGGGACTGCAGTGGGGTCAAAAACAGAAATCCTGTTTATCCCACTCACACGTCTCAGCCTCCTTAATACACAGCTAGTTAAGTAAAACCTGCTATTCTTACGGGTTTTAAAGGCTGTGAAAGAGAAGGATTCTGAGGACACGATTTGCAGATTACATGGGTGGTGAAGTGTTGAGGAGAGGCCTTCTGGGAAGGTGGCATTTGAGAGACTGGTAGCTGGAAGGGATGTAGAGCGTTCTAGACAGCTGGGAGACTCCTTCTGGAGGCCTGAGGCAGAGCTGTGTGGTGTGTGTGTGTGTGTGTGGGGGGGAGAGGGTGAGCATGTCTGGTGTGCAGAGGAGCAGGAGGAAGAGTTGGGTGATCTTTGATGGTTGAAGGCTCCTGTGATGCCTTGCATGCGCCTTGAGTGGGGTGGACACTGTTGAGGACTCATGTTCCTCCAGCAGATTTGCTGGGGTGATGAGTGGAATTAAGGAGACTCCAGGGAGAGGGTTGCAGGCAGCCGGGGGACAGATGGCTCTGCCAGGATGGTCATGGCATGTGGGTGAGGTGCGGTGTAGTTATTTGGAAAGGCTGCTACAACAAAGTGTAGTGTAAAGCAACAGAAGTCTGTCCTAACCACGGTTCTGGAAGTGGGGAGTCTGAGTTCAAGGTGCCAGCGCGGCAGGCACTGATAGCTCCAGTGAGGTCCTTGTCCCTTCCTAGCTTCTGGTGGCTCTTGGAAGTGCTTGACCTTGATTGTCCCGGAGCTGTGTCACTCACTGTGGTCTCTGTCTCTGTCTTCTAGAAGCCTCTTGGCATGTGTCTCTGGGATGACTCCTTTTCATCCTCCTCCTTTTTCTTCTTCCATCTCTCCTTCCTCCTCCTCCTCCTTTTAAGACAGGATCTAATATTGGGGTTCATGACGCTCTTTGTTGTTGTTTTTTAAGGTTTTTAATTTTATGTGTATGAATGTTTGCCTGACTGCATGTATGTGCACTGCTCGTGTCCTTGGTGCCCACAGAGACCGGAAGAGGGCTTTGAATCCTCTTGGACTGGAGTTACAGGTGATTATGAGCCTCCATGTAGGTGTTGGCTCCTCTGCAAGAACTGTGGGTGCTTTTAATGGCAGAGCCATCTCTTCAGCCCCTACAGGCTGGTTTTGAACTTGAGATTCTCCTACCTCAGCCTCCTGAATAGCTGGGATTACAGGTGTGGGCCACCACTCGGGGCTGGCCTCTTCCCTCATAAGGGTAACTCCATTGGTTTAAGGCCCATCCTAATCCTGTATGAGCATGATTAATGTATAACCTCAAGAACTGGCTCCAAAGAGAACCACATTCTGAGACTAAGGTGGACAAATTTGGGAGAGTCTGCTCAACCTGCCACAAGTTCTCATCTTCTGGATATCTTTTGAAAGAGTTGTGGGATGAGAGCAAGAAAAATCGGGGCTGACTTTTGTCTTGAGTGCCTGGAAGGACTAGATCCCTGTGACCTTGGCTAGGCTGGCCCTGGGTTTGACCCTCAGGCTTCAGATTCTTGAGTGTGTCTTTCCTCACTGTACCAAGCCCCATGTCTGTTTTCCTTTACTGAGCAACTCCATGTTCCTCGGCATGGCTGCCCGGGCCTCTGAGTTAGCTGCTCAAGTATTTAACTGTCCAGTTATGAGCAGCAGGGGGAGGTGCCAATGTGTCGGAGGAAAAGTAATCTAAGAGGCTTCGTTTTTTTCAAAGCTCTGGATCCTGTTCCCCTTCTGCTAGCCCTTGCAGTTGTTCTGTGTGGTGTGCAGGGCTGGGAACTCTGGCTCTGCAAGAAGCTGAAGGAGCTATGTGTCTTAGGGGATCACCTAGCTTTTGGCTCACCTCTGGTTTCAAATTCAAATGGACAGAGCCGGACACTGATGTATAAGGAAGGGAGTTTGGGGTGGGGTGAAGTTGGATTGTAGGGAGACGCTCTGCCCTATTACATTCCATGCTAGTTAAGAGTTGAACAGACAGAAGAGGGCTAACAGCCATGCCTGTAGCTCCCTGACCTTGCCCTTGAACCAGCAGGTCCTGGAATGGGAATTGTGAGGAAGACATAGGGCGTTGAGGCATTGTTGGAGAGGACTTCCCATTGGAGGGCTGACCTGATCAGTTCTGCTTGGCTGCAGTTTTGATCATTTAATTGCTGAACTAAGGTCAACAGGCACCACCCATATCGATACTGTGGTTCTGGCGGGACAGCCAGGTGGCACAGCGATTGCCCCATGGTTCCTGCATTTCCCCCTTCTGGTTATTTCAGAAGCTGGCCTGAGCCATTCTTGACTCTTGACTCTCATAATTGTCTGCTCCATATGGGGATAGCTTTCCTTCCCTGTTCAAGGTAGAGTTCTTCTATTTTGAAATTTCTTGTAAGTACTCTGGATCATCTCTTTATTCTTGGATAGAATGAAAGCCACACTGGCCTATTTATGGTGTCCTTGGGCAATCCTCTGTTTGATGTGGTTTGAAATTTGGTTTTGATTGCTCAGGGAAGTGCTCTTTCAGTGGAACATTTCTGTATGTGGTTCATCACATGGATGAGGCAAAATTATTTATGTCTAGCATCATGGTGACTGGTATAGGGGACACCCAGTACCTGTAGTTCTCATGACAGTGGCCTTTGCACATCCTTCTCCCTCTCCCTCTAAGAATGTGAAGGATTCACGTAAGAAGTTAAAGGGTTGAGTGGATTTTGGCTTTAATGATAAGGAATGATGATAGCTCCCATGGAATGTCTCTTTAGTCCCTTTGAGAGGTTGATGGGCTCAGTACTAGGCTCAGGTGGATTTGGAGCATACATTAAAAAAAAGTTTATCTTCTGACAGAAATGTCAGACAGTGCTCTTAGTTTTCTGACCACTGAACTAAACAAACCATCCCCATTGTGGGTAGACGAGGAAGCTATCTTGACAAAGCCTTAGAAAAGGGGGCTGGGGATTGGTAAGCCTGGGTTGCTGTGTAGAAGGACTAGGGAAGCAGACCAGAGAAGTCTCTCTAGGAACTGTTCAAGGTTTGGATGAAGAAGTTGCTTCCTGTGTGCAGTGATGACTCACCATCCTCAGGAGTCATCATGTTCTTGCCCTTTAGAACAGGAAGGCCTGTGCAGGCAGGAAGGCTCATTTGAGGGTGCACATGAAATCGGTGTGGAGCCAGTCCGGACAGTTTGGCCAAGCACAGTGTTGTTCCCTGGAGGTGGCGGGGTATGGAGAGTCTAAGCACCACCTCCAGTGCCTGTCATCTTATGGTGATGGGGAAGAGTATGTTTGTTCAAAGCAGTTGTGTGTGTGTGTGTGTGTGTGTGTGTGTGTGTGTGTGTGTGTGTGTGTGTGATGGCCTGTAAACTTAAGTCAGTGTCCACAGAGACACAGATACATATGCACACATGTATATACATGCAGACATGGTGGTGCTGTTTGGAAGGTTTACAGGCCCCTCTGGGACTTAATGGCCTCAAGATCCATTTTTTCTGAGTATATGACATGGGGACAAGACACATGTCGCTGGCTGTTAGCAACTTCAATTGCATGAGGCCACTGTTTTGTTTTTTGAGATTGGGTCTCACTAAGTTGCCCCTAATGTCTTAGAATGTGCTGTGTAGACCAGGGTGACCTCATACAGAGATCCTCCTGCCTCTGCCTCCTCAGTGCTGGATTAATGGTGTGTGCCACAACCTGTTCTTGCCTTACCACAGTAGTGCTTTCTCTTTTCTATCTTTTTTAAGAGGATTTTTTAAAACGGTTTTTTATATTTCTTTATTTATTTTATGTGTATGAATATTTTGCCTGTATGTATGTACATGCACCACATGTGTGCTTGGTACCCTCAGATGTCAGAAGAGGGTATCAAGATTCCCTGGAATTGGATTCCCTGGAATTGGATTCCCTGGAATTGAATTGGGTGGTTGTGAACTACCATGTGGTTGCTGGGAGTTGAACCCAGATCTTCTGGAAGAGCAACAAGTGCTCTAAATCTCTGAGCCATCTTTCTAGTCCTTAAAAAGATTTTTTAAATGAATGTTTTGCATGCATTTATTCAAGTGTACCACATGTATTCATTTGTATGTACCTGGTGCCCTCTGAGGTCAGAAGACAATGTCAGTTCTCTGGGGACTGGAATTGTAGGTGACTGTGGGCGCTGGGCACTGCCTTTGCAAGAACAGTAAGAGCTCTGAACTGCTGAGCCATCTCTCTAGTCCCATCGTGTCCTATCCCGTGTCCTGTCCCATCCCCCCCGCCCCCCACGGTTCTTCCTCTCCTTTCCCCAACCATCTCTTCCTGAGACAGTGCTTTATTTATGGACTCCCAGTCCTCCTGCCTCTGCCTCTGGGATTGCAGGTGTGCACCAGCATGTACGGGTTATTCAGACCTGGGGAAGGAACCCAGGGTTTCGTGTTTGCTAGACAAGCACGCCACCAGCTGAACGATGTACATCCCTACCCCCTCTAGGGACAGTTTTGTACAGACCCAGTGGCTTTGACCCAAACTCTGACTGGAGGCAGGACGAGCCAAGACTTATTTATTCCTGTATCCAATGACAACCCCAAGGACCCCTGGAAGGATCCATGGAAAGAAACTCAGTAAGACCCATAACACAGCACGTGAGACCTCTGAGGCACGTGTTCTCAGAGCTAGGTGAAAATCTCAGTGTATCTGACCAATTTTGCACTAGGGTAAAAGCAGAACTAGAGAGTGAGTTCTTTTTGGCCTTGGCAGGAAGGAAGCTAGCCTTTGAAAGAGAACTATGGGATACAGCCATAGCAGGTGAACGCTAAGGAAGTTGTTTAACAGCCCATTCCAATATTTAGAAGTGATGGAGGCCCGCTTTAGTCTTTAGAGGAGAGAGTTCAGTTTCCTGGGTAGGAGACTCCCAGCCCAGCATGGGTGAATGGAGTGCTGAACCCTTCCGACAGACAGGTCAGTGGAAGGAAGTTGAGCCGTTCAGTGTCCAGCATTACGTCAGTTGTGGCTCGGTTGCTAGAGGTGCTTACCTAGCGTGGATGAAGCCCTGGCTTCCATTCCTATCACCTAAATGAGCTGAGTGTGGTGGCGCCCTCCTTTAACCCCACCTTTTAGGAGGTAGAGGCAAAAGGCTCAAAAATTCAAGGTCATCCTCAGGTAATAGAGAGTTTGAGACCAGCCTGCACTAAGTGAGACCCTGTCTGGAGAAACAAAAACACAAAACAAAACAAAAAAATCAAAAAAGCCAAAAGAAGCAAATCTTAAATTTTCAGCTAAAATGGTCAAGTCTTAGGAAAGAGGAGATGGCCCTGGAGAGTAGGGGTGGCAGTAGGCATGGTTTGTGAACTCCGTGAAGGTGACCAGACTCTTGGAGCCTTTGGTTTTCTGCTCATCTTCCCCATGTCCCAAAAGGCAGAGTGTGGTACTCTGATGTCATTTTTGATTAGAATGCGCAGGTTTAGAAGAGAGCGTTGTCGGGACAGTGATGTGCTTGCTGGAGTTGGAGCAGTCAGGGTTCATGAAAGCACAAGTTAGGGGATAAGAGAAGGCATCATTTAGCCACACAGCCAGCCAAGATATTGATGGGAAAAACCCAGGAAAGTGTAGGAGAGGACTGTGTTGGCAAGGCCTCAATGGCTTGGCTGAGGCCGCCACTGGGATGGGGGACAGGAATGAACTTGGAGCATTTTCAGATCATTCTTAAAGCGTTTTTCTCCTTTGGCCAGGAGAAGATACTCCATGGGCATCTTCCAACACCTGCTTCTCTGAGCATAAACACAGACAAGACACCTCTCCACCACCAAGGCACCTGTTGCCCAAGTGTACACAAGAAAACTCAAATCTGGCTTGGGGTACCATGCTAATCACTTTCCTGGCCGCCGGTGTCCACGTGTCTTATCAGAGGTGCATTTAAGCATGAGGTGTGGCCGGCCAGCACTGTGGATATACTCCCAAACTTGGGTGGGGAGGACCAGATGCATTATTAGCACAGAAATGGGAGGATTCTGCCTGAGTGCCATGATCCTCTCACCAGGGTGTGAGGGGACAGTTTTAGTTCCTGTAGAGGTGAAAGATTGGCTGTCAGTGGTTGTTCTTACAGGGGAGTTGGCTCTGGCGTAAGGACTTTAAAAGAAGGCCATGAGTTAGTCATAAGGTATCTAAGGAAGATGGGGGGCTAGGGCTGGTTTATGGGGTGCTATCAGAAGAAAGAAGGGATGAAAGGACACTCACTGGTCAGGTAGCACAGCCTTTGCCCCTGGACCGACTAGAAACCCCATTTGCCGAAGTGTGTCTTCTCTTTCTGGGATGTGTAGTCACTCTCTCACGAGCAGGGGTCTGAGCAAGAACCTTTTGTGGAAAGTGGTTAATCTTTGAAAACTACATCACCTTGCCTAAGGCAGTCCCTCATACAAGTCACTAAGCTTGAGTCATGGCACTTATCCCAACCCTGAAAACCATACAGCAATAGATCATGGTATTGGTTAACGTAATGGTTTTTGTCAGTTGTCAACCTGGAGCCTGGGAAAGTGTCAGCTGGGAGAATTGGGAGCGTGGGTTTGGGGGTGTTTCACGTGGATGGATGGTCTGGCCTGTGGTGGAAAGAGCTGAGAAGGTTAGGAATAAGGTCCTGGTGAAGATTCTCTGCGCAGTGTGAGCACAGTCCTTGCATGGCAGCCATTAGGCAGTTGCTGTGCACCAACACGCTTTCTGTCTGTCTGGCCTTTGGTGGGCTGTCCTGCACAGTGTTGTGCCTCCATTTGACCCTCAGTGGCTTGTACCTGTGTGGTGTGTGAGATCCAGTCCTGGAAAGCTGGTTCCTCTGGAGGTGTTGGGCAATTGGGGCCGGCGGGCAGCCAGCTTCTGATGTGGTTGGCTGCCTGGCTCACACCTTTCAGGTGCTGGAGAGATGGCGAGATCCAATGGCCCCAGGCTACCACTGAGGCGGGCAGGATGCCACCACCTTCCTGAGCCGCCTCCTCTCTTTGTCTTCAGGAGCCCAGTGGGCACGGGCCTGGCTTTCCAGTTCTTCAGACAGGCTGCCTGGCATCATGGCCAGGCTATAGGCCAGCCCACCTGTGGGATGCATTTATTGGGCAAGGATGATTGGCCTAGCATCTGCCTGCTTGGGAAGAGAAATTATCCTGATAGATCTTTTTCAGCTCAGGGTTTTCTGTTGGATTAAGTAAGGGCGTTTGGTAATTGTTTCTTTGGCTTGCTTTGGATATTTGTAAATCTCAAATGCAGTAGGCTGTTGTGAGTCTTTTTTTTTTTTTTTTTTTCTATTTCATGACCTTGAGCTTTACTTAGGGTTTCAAGGCCTCTGCGTATGAGTTTTGGTGATGGGGAAAGAGAAGATTCATTTGGTTCTTAGAAACTAGAGACAGGTGTGGTCTCCTGAGGTTGCCAGGGACATATTTGGTCACTGTCACAGGTCCATTATAGAAGGGTTGTGCTAGATCTTTTTAATTGATGGTGTAATGAATTACTACAATTTTGGTATCCTAAACAACACAAATTGTTTTACAGCTGGAGCTCCAGTTTGAGTAGGTTAGCGTCAAGATGTTGATGAGGCTGGATCGTTCAGGGGTTTTGTGAAGCATGTTCTTACCTTTCTAAGTTCTGGGATAGCCTACATTCCTTGGCTGGCGATCTTTTCCCCACATCTTTTTCTGCTTCATCTGTTTTCATGTCTCCTGTGGACTCCGTCTTCTCCTTTGCCCCCGACTTAAGGACGCCTGTGATTACAGCAGGCCCGGCTTGATAATCCAAGATAATGTGTCCTATCTGAAGATCCTTAACTCTATCCCATCTTCAAAGTCTCTTCTGCCATAGAAGGTAGAACACTCCCATATTCCAGATAATTCAGATGCGGGCATGCTGGAGGGCTGGTTCTCGATCCACAATAGGAGTCCTGTGGAGGAGTTGCTATAGCTGATGGAGAGGGAAACCTCTGTGGATCTGGAGCTGGGTTGTTGGAAGGCTAACGCTAAGGCCAGTGCCACACTGAAATCTCATGTGTCTCTACTGTCCCACTGAAGGATATTTCTCAGAAACAGGGAGGAAGACTTAGATGGGAATAGTACCTCACCCCTTCCCAATAGTGTGGTGTTGTTTGGCTAAACTGGAGTGTGGTGAAGTCCGAAGGGTAGACATTGAGAAAGGGGAGAGTCTCTGGGGGGTGGGCGGGGGAGGGAGTCCAGGCAGAGGTGAGGAAGCAGAGGTTCGGGTGAGATGCTGTGTTAGTGGTCAGTTGAAGGGCGCGGCAGGCAGGGACGTGTCCTGGTTGGTGCCTTTTCCTCTCCCTTCCTTGTGCCGGAGGCCATCTGGGGTCCGTGAATGGCTGCTCTGTGGCATGTTGTCAAAAGTGGAGCCAGACCACGGGTCTCATTGCTCACTGTGACTTTTTGGCAGTTTCTAGGGGCACAGGGACTCCTGATGCATGTCTGGAGACATCTGTGGATGCATTTTCTACTAAACGGGATCGTGCGGGTGGGAGCTCATTCCTGGGCCAGACTCTTACGGCATTCGTATGAACTTATTGGAATTTAAATTTTATTTTTTTATTTTTTGGATTAGAGTTACTAATAATATCATGGAGCAGTGTATTAAGTTCTAGGTAAGCAACCCCCTCCACCGTCGGGTGCTGGGAATTGAACCCAGGGCCTTACGCGTGGCAGGCAGGAATCCTCCCATTGACGTAAACACCCACCCTCTAGGTAAGACTCTCAAAGGCAGAATTTTAGGTTATAGGTTCCTGGATTTGAGCATCCTTTCAAAACTGGACATGAAATTTGTTCCTAACATATTTTCTTTTTAGACTCAGTTGCCAGAATGAAGATGTGGTTTCAGGTGGGCCTGGAGCAATGGCTGCTCTGCCAGAGCTTTGATTCCCTGCGCCCTCATGGTTGTTCACATCCATCTGTAACTCCACTTCCGATGCTCTCTTCTGAACTCTGGGGACACAAGGCTCGCACACACGTACACATAAATACAAACAGACAACACACACACACACACACACACACACACACACACACACACACACACACACACACCAAAACAAAAACATAAACTATAAAAAAAAAAAAAAAGTGGTTTCAGCCAAGTTCCAAGAAGAACTTAGAGGGATGAACTTGTAGCCGGCAGTGAGTGGGCTTGGCATAGAGGGTGAGCTGAGATGCAGCACATTCTGGAGGTGAATGGAGTGGGAGGTTTCTGCCCACTGTGGGATATACCCATTCACACTTCAGTGTTGGAGAACTGAGACAAAGTCCCCTGTCAGGCAGGGATGGCTTCTTAAACATGGCGGAGAAGACCGGAGAAGACCGGGTTCAGCGGCCTGTGCGGTTCAGTGATTCTGACATTTGACTGCAACATTTAGCGTGAATGTATCTTTTTGTTTGGTGAGCTAATAGTGTTCTTCCTGTAAAGATACTGTTTTGGTAGCTCGGGAAGACGCTTCCTCTTTGGGCCTAGGAAGCAGCAGTCAGTTTCTAGGTCTTGATAGGAACTTATCTGGTAGCCCCAGAATGTCTATGCAGACCTTACTTAGCACCAAAAATAGGGTGTTCCCACTAAATTGCATGTAGGAAGGACATCTTAATTCTACATACACAGCCTCCCCCACCCCACCCCCATCACAGCATTGCCTTTTGGGAAAAGATTTATCTTAAATCTTAAAAAACAAACAAACAAACAAAAACTACCCATAGATTTATAATATCAACACTGTAGTGCTAGCCAGAGTGGGGCCTGACTGAGTGGCTTCTAGGGTGAATGGATCCGGTGGGCCAGACTGTCTGGACACTGCCACACGGAGGGTGTAGCTTCCAAAGACAGACGCAGCACATTGGGCAGACCGGAGATTTCTGGCTGCCAGCTCAGTTCTTTTATGAGGTGTCTAGAGTCAGCTCCCCCGAGAGGAGGAGGCTAAGATGAGGTCACCTGGTCCTGCAGGTCAGCAGGGGAGGTTCTGCCCCGGGGCCGTGTGCCCAGCGCTCCGATAATGCAGCATTTTCGCTTTACTGCATCTGAAATGTGGATTATACTATTAATTACTGCAGGACAAAACAGGATTAGTGCAGCTGCTCTGCTTTCCCTCTGCACTCTTACACTTCCCCTTTGCCAGGCACCAGCCAAAAGGGCAGTTGGTTTTCCTGTGGTCTGTCTTTTGTTTTAGCCGCAGGGGGTGCTGAACCTCTGGGGCTCAGAAGACAGAATGAGAATGAGGCACTGGGCTTGCGGGGGGGGGGGGGGGGGCAGAAGTGGGGGGGTTTCCTTCCCTATAGTCGGTTTCTTTGCTAGGTTCCCCTGCCCTGTGTCTCACTGTGGCCTGGCCTCAGCCCTGTGTCTCACTGTGGCCTGGCCTCAGCAGGGCGAGTCTCTGAGCTTTCGGAGTGCTTTGCTCTGTGTTGGGCGCTGCAGGTTTCCTCAGCAGGGGCTATGAGGCCATGGCATGTTCTACATGCATGCATGGAAGCCCACAGGCATCGGATGGGTTTGAGGCTTTCTTACCTAGTCGGAAATTGCAGAAGGGGGCTATTGGGATGGCTCAGGGTTTAGGCATTTGCCACACAAGTCTAATGATCTGAATTCGATTCCCAGAAGCCAAGTAAAGGTGGAAGAGAATCACTCCACAGAACTGTTCTCTGACCTCTACATGCACACCCTAGTGCATGTGCCCTCCCCATCTCACTCTGCGCGCGTACACACACACACACACACACACACACACACACACACTTTCTGGGGGTCGGGGAGAGTGCAAAAGGCAGGCCTTGACTTGGGCTGCCTGTCTCTAGCCCAGTGTGAGGGTGGAGACTGTGGTGGCCTGCAGTGAGGTAATGCCCTTGTATTTTGAGAAGTTCTAAATCCCCAAGCTTGGCTACTACTCCCTTATCTTTGCATAAAATGTTATAGATTTTAAGTAATATATGATTACATTTTCTATTTTTCCCATATTCAAGCTAGTGTGCTCATTTTTCATCCATATGGAATGAATTTTTTTTTAAATGGATGAGGCATTGGATAACCACATCTCACTAACAATGCTCCCAAGAGCACACAGCTTGGTAGTGTTTGCAGTTCCGTACAGTGTAATAATCTGTCGTGTGCAGGCGTGTGCATTTCTGTTTACTGGCATCCTTCATTATAGGGTAACATAATATACAGAATTTCCCAATTGCAGAAATTAGAGAGTGGGAAACAGATTCCTTCAACGTGAATTGAAAAGCTGATTTATGGCGTTCGTTTTTCTTCTTTCTCTCTCTCAACTTGAGATGACCAAGTCTGAGGGAAGGAAAGGAGTCGGTGTGGCGGAATACTTTTGATCATACGTTAATTCAGTTAATTTGGGATTGGCATTCACTTGCAGCAGTAATGGGACACTGCAGCACCACTGCAGCGCAGAGATGCAGAGCAGCATCTGGAGGTGGGGGGCTAGAGAGGAGGAGAAACTGGGACTGTTCGGCCTCTCAGCTTCACCCCGTGAATTGAGAGGCTTCAAAGCAGCAGCCTGGCTGAGATCCAGTGAACTCATGAGGTTTGTTTCCACCCAATTTTCCCCAAGATCTTAATTCTTACAACATTGGAAATTGGAGAAATTACAGAATCAGAGGTCATTTTTTTAAAATCTGTTTTTTTTTTCTTTTCTCTTAAGCCATAGCTCTAACATCATAGGGTCAAGCCTTGCTCAGTCAAACTGATCTCTGACTTTCATCAAAGATGGTGTAGGCACTGACTGGGGTAAGATATTTAGGATATCTGTGGGTTTTATTTCATCCATTGGGAGGCAGATTGCTTATTAATTAACTAAAAGGGGTTGGAGTAAGTTGATGAGTGGATAAGGGTGCTTGCTTAGCATGCATAAGGCCCTGGGTTTGATCCCTAGCATCACACAAACCAGAAGTGGTAGTACATGCCCGTGATCTCAGCACTGGAGTGGTGGCCAGAATCAGAAGTTCAAGGTCATCCTCAGCTACAAAAAGCTTTCAAGGTCAGCCTAGACTAGGTGAGACCCTTTCTTTAAAAAATGGAATTGACACTTTCCCCTGATCACACTTGAATAGAAGTTTGGAAAGTAAAACTGCTGCTGTAGAATCATAAGGAAAACACCAGTGTTCCACAGATCCAAGATGTAGGTGTCATTGCCAAGTTTGCATTTAGGGGCATACTTCATTATTAAAGAGGGGAAAATGAGAATGAATGGACTTAGGGGTCAAATTTAGAGATGAGAGGAATAAGTAAAAAAAGATATCTTGAGAAAGAGTTACAAGAAACAAATGAAATTAATGAGTTGTGAAAATAGAAGCATTTGAACTGGTAAGTCTAAGAGCTATTTATTTGGGGGAAAAAAAGAAAAGAAATAGGGTAAATCATTATGGCGTCTAAATAAGAAAAGAGAAAACCCAAATATGCAAAACTAAAAACAAGTTGGTATCATGGAAAAAGAGTAACATTCTAAGTTGTATTTGAAATGAAATAATTGTTTTGTAAGATAAAATACAGTAACTTAAAATACAAACGTGAAAATCCCAGTGAGGAAGCTATTTGAGGAAAATGACTCAAACACCTAAAAATTTAAAATGGGGGTGGGGGTGTGGAGAGAGAGACGGAGACAGAGGGACAGACAGACAGGGAGAATATGAATGGGAATAACAGACCGACCAAAAGCCTTCCTAAAAAGTGTCTGGGCTAACAGAAAGTTTAATGGGTGAGGAAAGGTCTTTAGACCTTAGTAGACAAAATAATTGCCTGCTCAGTACGTTTTTCCAGGGTTAGGAAACCAGACCCAGCACCACAATTAGCTTTACAAAATTGTCACAGCTCTGGGGACCAGCGTTGTCACAAAGGATGTCCAGAGATGACAAGGACGCAGGGTGTAGTGGATGATCACGGAATATCGGCCTGGAGAGAATAAGGCAGGAAGTAGTGAACTTGATACTCAGATCCTGACTCAAGAAAAAGGCCTGAGTGCAGTAGGTGCAAAAATGCCAGAGAATAGTCACACGTAGATTTTAGCAGTCTTCAGAAAGAGTCGTAACCAGGGGGTTCATCCCAAGAGAGTAAGAGTAGTCTTCGAATGTCTTCTCTTGAAGTGACCATGTAAGTAGAGCAAAGAGAAACATTAAAAAGACGTCTGTTGTTTTTGTTCTTATTTCTGGTTGGCTACAAAGGGATCGCATTCACTCAACAACCTCAGACTTCATAGTGAAGCAGGAGCGGCAGCATTTTGCAGTGGGGAAGGAAACAAGGACAGCACATTTCTTTTTCCTGTCTTATTGAATTGGCCAGCAAACCAGAGGCAAATAATGGTTAGAAAGAAGCAATGGAAACCATTTGTAGATGTTATTTTCTTCCTTGGACACTCATATATGTTGAAATTTGATTAAGGAGTTGAGTTACAAAGTAAAATTAAAAAATAAAAAACAATAAATAAGCTTCCTGTCAGCTAGGGAAAACTGGTTAGAAAATGCCGAGACCACACAATGGAGTGGAACCAAATGGAAATAACCTGGCAGAGGCAGCATTTTGAGTAAGTGGAAGGAATTTGATTGATAGCCTATGCTCTTCAGTACTTGGAAGTACCAAGTACTATATTAACATTTTTTCCCGTGGATTTTGCTCATTCCTTCCTCTTAAGAGTGCAGAGGAGGTGCTTCTGCCTTTAGAGGCTGAGGTTCAGAGAGTTCGAGGCTTGCCCAGTCCAGTAGACTTGCATGCTGACCTAGTGGGTGCTTAAAGCGCTGTGTGCTGGCATGCTGTGTGCATCAGCCTCAGGCCCTTCGCACGATGGCATAGCCTGTGATTCTCTGGCTGCAGTTTTAGATGTTAAGCTGCAGCTCTTCCTTCTCACACACATTGCGAGCTCTGCTTGAGTTGGTGGGGTTAATCATGGAAGAGCAGAAAGTATAAGTCCATGTTCATCTGATATGCACAAGAGCAGGGATCTCAGAATTTGAACAGGTGATAATTGATTTGCTAGACTTCAGAAAATACCAGGAGGCTGAGGATTGTGAGTTTAAGGCCAGATTGAGATACGTAGGGAGTTTGAGGCTAGCTTGAGCTCTATGGCAGAACAGAAAGAGGGTTTAAGAGGAGGGCTGGGTTGGTAAAGTACCCACCTTGCAAGCATTTGACCTCGTTCCCCAGAACCTGTGTGAAGTTGCTAGGCATTGGGGTACATGTTCATTATGGCAGTGCTGGGCCGATGGAGACAGGAGGATCCCCAGTGCTCACTGGTCACCCAGTCTAGCAGAATAGATGAGCTCCAGGTTCAATGAGAGACACTATCCCAAAGGAGGTGTGTGGTGTTCTTCAGGATGACACCCAAAGTGTCCTTCAGACTGTTTGTGTGTGTGTGTGTGCACACTGCTCACCCCCCCCCCACACACACACTATAAAACAAAAAGTCTACATGGTGGGCATTATTAATAGCAAAATGTAAAGGTATCTACCAGACTGGGAAAAGATGCTTATGGCTCATGTAGCTGAGAGGCTGGCATCAGCATCTTCAATGTATGAGGAGCTCTAAACATTGGAGACGGCTAAAGTGGAAGCCTAACCCAGAATTAGTTCAGGTCATTCCCAAAGCCAGCTGACCAGCAGTTCATTACTTGAAGTTGTTTGATTATGGGTGAGGTGGGACCTTTTTGTGGTTTTCGACCAAGATTTATTTAGTTGGTTTTATAAGGCACATGTTCTGTGCTGGTGAATAGGTAGAAAAGTCAGTATATGCTTTATAGGGAGTAGCTTGGCCGTGTGGGTCAGAAGCCTTGACTATAACATGTACTTAAGTGTGTAGCTTGCTTTACTCCAGACTCTGGATTCCCCTTGTTCTACGTTTTCTCTTTTAATCCCACTTCCATATATCATTTAGTGTGTGTGTGTGTGTGTGTGTGTGTGTGTGTGTGTGTGTGTGTGTGTGTATTTGAATTTTTGAGACAAGGTCTTACCTTGTAACTGTGGTTGGCCTCTTAACTCACAGCCTGGGTATTGTCTCCTGGGTACTGGGATCAAAGGTGTGCTCTACTAAGACATATCTTACTAAGTATTTAGCCCCCCTCCCCCCAGGGTTCCTCTGTGTTGCTCTGGCTGCCCTGGAACTCACATTGTAGACCAAGGTGGCCTCTGTTTCAGAGATCTGCCTGTCTCCACCTCCCGTGTGCTGGTATTAAAGGTGCTAAAATTTATTTTTCTAAATCCTTTTCCCTGGTAGAGTGTCAGCTTCATAAGGGTGACATCAGGACACCAATTCATGTGTGTTTTTGTGTTGACATCAGTCATACAGGAGGCTGTGTGTGCTGTAGAACTTGAATTTGAAATTAAAAATACATGTATAGGAGAAGCTAAAGATCACAATGTATATAAAATAATTAGTGAGCAGTTATTTTCAGGTACTGGAATGTTATTTACTTTTTTTTTTTTTTTAATTATTTGTATGAGTGTTCTGCTTGCATGTCTGTCTATGGAACACATGTGTACCTGGTGCCCTCGGAGCCCAAAAGAAAGCATCAGATTCTCTGGGACTGGAGTTACAGATGACTGTAAGCTGCTGAGTGGGTGCTGAGAATCGAACCCCAATCCTCTGGAAGAGTAGCCAGTTCTGTAACGGCTGAGCTGTCTCTCCAGCTCCCCATTTAGGCACTTTAATATTCCTTTTGAACTCCAACCAAGTTAATATCTACTGCTTTTTATTTTAAGTGTGTGTGTGTGTGTGTGTGTGTGTAGGTCACAGAGGGCAACTTTGTGGAGTCCATTATCTTTTCCACCTCTGGGTTCCAGGGATCAAATTCAGGCTGTCAGGTCTTTGCGACAAGTGCTTTTAGCCTGGACGCCATCTTGCCTGTCCTCCTTTTGGTGATTTGAGAGATGGTCTCTCAGTCTATAGCCCAGGCTGACCTAGAACTCACTAGTCCAGGCTGGTGATATTCAGCAGCCTTCTCAGTACTGGATGGCAGGCATGAGCCACCTTGCCCAACTTCTGTTACTTACATAGCATAGAAATAAAAATGCTTGCAAGTTAGTGAGAATGTAGACTCATTTGAGCAGCACTGGTCTGTGGTTGTGTCTGGAAGCCTGTTGGAGACGGTTCAGTTTTGTGAATTACTGAGAACCTAAACAGCAAGAACACTGTGCAGAACGCCCATAGGCTACTTAGCTTTAATTATTTATGATATTTACTGTAAGCATCTATGGTATGCGTTTGTAAAAATAACGGAAGTCTTAGTGATATGCAGGCCGGGAGAGCCCTCCTAGAGATCTCTGCTGAGGTTAGTTCTCTGAGTAGAAATGGTTGCATTGTCCTCCTGGATTTTAAAGTAAAATGAAGTCTCAGCATAAGCTGGATGAGCAGGGGGTGTGCTTTTGTGCAGATGGGGATCTTCCCCACTCTTATAGTAACCAGTCTGTATATGAACATCTGGAGATCAGGTATTGGGTGCAGATGGGGTTCTTCCTCACTCTTAGGGTAACCAGTCTGTGTTTGAACATCCGGAGATCAGGTGTTGGGTGCATATGGGGATCTTCCCCACTCTTAGGGTAACCAGTCTGTATATGAACATCTGGAGACCAGGTATTGGGTGCAGATGGGGTTCTTCCTCACTCTTAGGGTAACCAGTCTGTGTTTGAACATTCGGAGATCAGGTGTTGGGTGCATATGGGGATCTTCCCTACTCTTAGGGTAACCAGTCTGTATATGAACATCTGGAGATCAGGTATTGGGTGCATATGGGGATCTTCCCTACTCTTTAGGGTAACCAGTCTGTGTTTGAACATCTGGAGATCAGGTATTGGGTGCACCAGAGGGTGGATGAAGGTTGTTGCGAGTAGCATTTTTATGGTTGTGGTTTGCATGTTTTGCCTGGAGCCTCCTAAATTTCTGAGTGGCCACGGCATATAAGGGGGCCAAATTCTGTCTCTGACTTTGGGCTTCAGTCTCTTGACTAGTGAACGGAAGTTACCTTAGCCCATCTTCCTTTTAGCCTTCACATTTTGAAGCAACCTGGTACCTTTTCATTTTCAGACATGAGTTTGAGTTGTTCAGATGTCACCTGTAAGGATGAGAGGCCCAGGAGGTTTTATAATTTAATAATGGCATATGGAATAAAACATGAACAGAAGGCAACTATCAAGTGTGGTCTCTGTGACAATCCCATGCTGCCACTTACCATCACAAAGTTTATCTTTTCTTGTGTGAATCGGGCGTGGCCTGGGCACCACTTACAGTCCCAGCAGCTGGGAGCCGGAAGAGATCTGCCGTGATGTCGGCTTCTGTAAAAATGAAGGGCATATCAATTGTTCATGGGCACTGCCACTCAGTCTCATTTTCTGCTTTAGACAATCACCACTTGTCTGTACCACCCGTGGTTCAGGCATCGGACCAGGACTCACTGGATCCTTCAGGTTAAACTTTCTCTGAGGGTTGTACAGGACTGTGGTCCCATCTGAAAGCTTGGCTGGGGAAGGACCCACTTCTGAGCTCACTCAAGGTATTAGTAGCCCACAGTTCCTCGAGGGCTTTCAGGCAAAGGCCTGTGTTGACTGTTCATTGGAGGGCACCCTGCCCTGTCCAGAGTGGCTTCTGACATGGCACTTGGCTTCTGTAACCTCATTTCAGAAGTGACAGCTTGTATCATCTCCCCTCTTCCGTTTGCATTCTGTTGGTGGGGAGAATCTGGTCACCATACCTGCCGCTCATGACTAGGGGAGAAAGCATTACCCAGGATGGCAGTGCCAGGAGGTGGGATGTTGGGGTGGTTTCCTGTAGGGGCTGTTTGCCTGGGAGTTAAGTGAGGTCATGCTTTGTTAAACTGTCAGGAGCATCTTAGATGGTCATTGTTGAGTCTTCCTCCCATTCCCACCCTGAATTTAAAAAAAAAAAAAGTCTCCATTGGAGGAGTCTGGGCTGTTGAGTAGAGACTCTGGGACTAGATCAGAACGTAGAAGAGGCGATCATCGCAGCATCTGACATCATCTGCTCGCCTTCCCCAGCCAGGCCTTCAAGTGTCTGTTAGCTGGACAGTTAGACTCAGGATTCCATGCCCTGTGTCTACTGGGTGTGGTACATGCAGTGTAATTTGAGAAGGACATGGGTGTTGGGCCTCTGCAGATGCCCAGTGTTTCTGTGGGCTGGGCAGCTGTGGAGGGAAACACCCAGGAGCCTGGGAAGCCATGGGCCGGAGTAGAGGAGCCTCCCTGCAGTTGTCTCTTCTGGTTGTCTGCATGTGGCCATTAGGCAGTCAAGGAGGAGGCTGGCCTGGCACGTCTTCTGGTTAAAGGATACTCCAGTGGGTTGAGCTGGGTGCCAGACATTGCCACAACCCTAGGAAATGAGTAAGGAGAAGAAAAAAAAAAAGCAAAGGAGAGTCCTCCCTTAGAACAAGCTGAGCTTTGTGCGGAGCGGGCTCCAAGTATGAAAAGCCCATTGTTCCCAGATGGCTTTTAATTAATACTCAGCACTCACACCCATCGGCTCGCCAGCAAGAGCCGCCTCCTTCCTCCCTTCTCCACATGCTCTTTGTCCCTCACTTTGGTGCCCTGGGGACAGGTTTAGGGACCCTTGTGGACGGGAGAGCTGAGGAGGTTGTTGAGTGTTGAGGAGAGTGTGGACACACAGTGGTCCTCATTCTTTGTTCTTGTTCAGGATTCTTAGTTGGGCAGGCCCCTCCACCTGTTCCAAAGCAGCCCTTTGAGTCTGTAGGTTGGGAGCCAGCTCTGTCCCCTGTGGGGTTCTGGGAAGCAAGCCCAGCCTTGGCCCGCACCAAAGCTCCGTGCACACCTTTTCTTGCCTACAGCCAGAACAGGGAGCCAGAGTGAGCGGTGTTCTGTGTTTCCGCTTCTCCCCGATTGCCCTGCTCTCAGAGCCCAGTCTGGACCGAAGAGGCTTGAGCTTGCCAGTGATGCTTTCTAGATCACATCGTGAGCTCTGGTGGATGGGGTCAGTCCAGATTCAGAAAAGAGATGCACAGCTTGTTGGTGCTGTAAAGAAAATGGGCCCCTTCCAGACTTGCAGCTGCAGGCTCATGAGGGACCCCTCTTGCCTGGCCCTGGAAGGCTGGTCCATATCTGCTTTGTGTGGTTCTCAGTAGTGTGGAGTCCATTCTGTGCAGGAATAGGTAGAGTGGTCAGGCCTGAGCCAATCTTGCCCAGCTCTGGACTGAGTTTCCAAAGCCCGTGGAGTTTTCCCGTGCCTCTCTGTACCTTAAGATTACTTAAGGAACCACCTCAGTCAGTCATTTGAGTATGTTTCATCCGTTTGTATGTGTCCTGTCAAACTCGCATGACTAGGGCAGAAGCACCTTGGCGTGATCATGAGTTAGATAAGGCAGACATCTCTGATCATGAGCAACACCCCAGTTGGCTGCGTGGCCAGCGTAGAGTTAGTTACGTATGGTTAAGGACAGACAGAGTTATGAGGGTTTTAAATCACGAAACCCCAGGCTTTAGTTTAGTGCTGGATAAGGCCTCAAGAGAAGAGCTGCTGGACCATCTGCTCTCAAATGTAATCAATAAGTTGTACAGGATTCCTTGAAAATCTGGTCACTCTAGCACTGGCAGGCTGAACTTTGTGACATGTCATCCAAACTGCAGCTGGAAATGCTGTGACAAGGCCCAGGTAGTGGGAGTTCTGTGGTGTCCGTGGGTAAGAAGAACTGTGTCAGCTGTTACAGAGAGGCCGGGGAGAGCTGGGGACTGAGAGCTCATCTGCAGGGGCCTGAGCCTTCAGTCACAGAGTGCAGCAGCCACTGGTCAGGTGTGGCCATCGAGCACAAGGAAAGTTGTTCTGGGAGCATAAAACAGATTTCATATTTTACCCAAAGAAAGAGAGCATACCTTAATAAAATTTGGATTGATTACATTTGAGATCAGATGCTAAATAATGGGGAAAATAAGATGTATTACCATCCACCTTACCTCTTCCTCCTTTAAAAATGTGGTTATTAGGAAATTTACAATTATATAGGTAGCTCCCTTAATTGTTTTTGAGACAGGATCTTGATATGTAGCCCAGGCTGGCATGTGAACTCATAGTAGTCCTCCTGCCTCAGCCTAATGGGTATTGGAATTACAGGCATCAGCCATCTTGCCTGCCACTGTGGCCTCTATTTTAGGTGAAGGATTTAGAGCACTGGTTCTCAACCTTGCTAAGGCTGCGACCCTTCAATATAGTTCCTCATGTTATGATGACCCCCAACCATAAAATTATTTTCGTAGCTACTTTATAACTGTAAATTTTCTGTTATGAACTGTAATAAAAATATCTGTGTTTTCTGATGGTCTAAGACGACCCCTGTGAAAGGGTCCTTTGACCCCCAAGGGGATCATGACCCACAGGTTGAGAACCACTGATTTAAATGCAGCATAGTTTGTGTTTGTTGGTCAGGGGACTTGGTGGGAAGTCAGGTTTTTCTGTAGTGGGGAGTCCTATAAATAATTTCACGGTGAACAATCTGTATTTGCTTCTTGGATTAAGCTACTGTAGACAGACTGTCCTCAGATTGCGTCCTTTCCAGCCTTGGCCACACTATGGCCGAGAGACTAGCTTCCCCCGTAGTTATGAGATGTGAGTGTCGTTTGGTGGGCAGGGACTGTGGGGTTGGACCGTGGGAAGTCCTGGAGGGGAACGATATTGCTCAAGAATTTCAGCAGCCCTCCAGGGTAAAGGACAACGGTTGCTCAACCTGCAAGGCCTTTAAGGAAAGACAGTGATTGCTCAAACAGGCCCCTAGACCCTCTGAATGCAATCCTGCAGGTTACACAGGCCCCAAACGCGGTAGCACCTTGAAGTCTTCAGTGGTATTAAGAATGCTGTGACAGGGTGCTTAGCATACGTGAGGCCCTGAGTCTAATTCCCAGCATCAAAAACACCCCCCCCCCCCAAATAAACCAAACACAAAACCAAAACCAGAACAAAAAACCTCCAAATACCACCACAACCCAGCAAACTACACATGCATCAAAATACAGCTGCCACGGTGTGGCACCCAGAGAGAGGTTGTACACCTGCAGAAATTGTTGGGGGTGATAGAGCGAGTTCGCATGGAGTCTGTCTGTGAAGGTCAGGAGTGTCCTGCAGGGCCCTGGGTTCGGCTACCAGCAGCACAAAGAACAAAACAGTAAGATGAGACCCGCCGTGGCAGGGTCTGTCTAGAAAGTAAAGCCAGGTTTCTGTTGGTGATTTCCTCTCTCAAAGGGGGTTTGGCCGAGTCTCTCTTTGAGCGAGAACCGTGGTTCTCTTTCAAGGGTACCAGCATCCTGCCTTCCCTGCACACAAGGTGGCAACTTTTTTTGTCCACGAAGAAAGTCCTGCCTCATTCTTGGCCTTTCCTGCAGAGGAGTTGAGGCTTCACAGGTTGCCCATAACAGTAGCTGTGGAACCAGAGGAACGAGAGGGATCTTAAGCTTTTTTTAAGTTTGTCTTTGTAGTGATCCTGTGTCCACAGTACTGGTCAGACTAGTTCATACCTGCTTGATTGTTATCAGGAAAGTAAACTTCACTCTATGGCCAGAAACAACCCCTAGCACCTGGCAGCTTAGATTCACCAGGTGAGACAGCCGTGGCCACAGAGGATGCGCCTTTCAAGGGATGCAGGTGGGAAATTGGGGCTCTTTGTGCAGAGAGGGGTCCTGATCCCCCAGTCCGGCCCCCTCCCTGTGGACTCACAGCAGGTTAGGGGTCTCACCTTGTTAAGATAGTATTGCCTTGTTTTGTGGACAGTCAACGGCTCATTGGTAGCATGTTGGTATTGGGTGGATGTCTGGGCAGCCACAGGGGTGGTAGAGTCCAGTGCTTTATCAAGGATCTGCTTGGTGCTCTGGTCACACTGGTTTCTAGAAGATGAAAGGCCACGCACGGTCTCTGCCTGTGGGAAAACAATGTCCAGCAGGACTAACCATTATCCAGGCAAATAATTACCTGCAGTTAAGGGCTCAGAAGAAACTAAGAATAAACATTCTTAGTAAGGAGGAGGAGAGCCACGGTAGGATGGGGCTTCTGGAGCAGAAGGTTGAGAAATTCCGAGGCCTGAGGGCCCGGGGTGGCTCAAAGGATACCAGCATTTTTTTTTTTTTGCCTTTCAGTTTGCTCTCTTCTCATCTGACCCTCTTATAGTTTTCAAGGTCCTTTGGCCAGATCCAGGCCTTCCCTGCGTCGTGCTGATGTGCGGAAGTCCCTTAGAACGTTGTGATTTGCCAGAGGTCCTACATTGGGCAGTAGCAGACCTCCCTGGGTGGGGTTCACGGGCTGATTCCTGTGTGCTCGCTGCCTGCCACACCACATCCCTGGCTCAGGTCTCTGCAGAGGCTGGGAGAGCTGTGAGGATTGACAGCCTTTGTGTGTTTCATAGGAGAGGAATTTGGGGGCTGGCCTTGGGAAGAGGCCTATGACAGCTGTGACTGTGGATGTGATCCGAGGGACAAAGAAGTTGTCCATCAGACAGGTTTGTGCCAGCGGTTTAATTTCCTTTATTTCAGGACTGGAAGTTATTTAAATTACTTTATAGACTTCCTGCTTCCTTACAAGAGCTCATTAAGTGCAGGCTGAACTGCTGCTTTGCCCTAATGGGGCGCCTGGACTTGCAGTTCCTATTCCGCCCTCTAGGGCGTCAGGAGCTGAGAGGAGCATGGTGAAAACAGAATTTGGGCAGTTCCATTAGGTGACGCTTTAAAAAAATAGCCCACACTTTATTTATTTATCTATTTATTTACGCATTTATCTATTTATTTATTTTTATTATTATGTGTGTGTGTACATGTGGCGTGCTGAATGTATGGAGGGTGTTGCTTCTCTCCTCCCACCAGGTGTCCCATGATGGATTGACAAAGACGGTCTAACTCAAGTATAAACAACTGCCGATTACTCTGGAGTCCATAGACTATTTCCTGGAACTTGTTAATGTCGCTGTCATTTATGTTCTGGAGAAGTGGCAGGCATATCTCATCTGGCCTTCTAATTCAGGACCCTAGTTACAGTTTCGAGGACTGAAGCAAAGCATTGGGCTGTGTATAGTTTTATAAGCAGAGACGTGGATCAAGAAGGCTATGGAGTCCCCCTGGTGATGAGGACAGTGTGCTGGTGTGACGCTGAGTCTTTTAACCGTCTGGTTGACTTGATAGGAAAGCTTTCAAACGAATTCCAGAATTCCAGAACCGCACCTGAGCCCAGGTCTTTTTTTTTTTTTTTTTTTTTTTTTTTTTTTTTTTTTTTTTTTTTGGTTTTTCGAGACAGGGTTTCTCTGTGTAGCTTTGCGCCTTTCCTGGAGCTCACTTGGTAGCCCAGGCTGGCCTCGAACTCACAGAGATCCGCCCGGCTCTGCCTCCCGAGTGCTGGGATTAAAGGCGTGCGCCACCACCGCCCGGCTGAGCCCAGGTCTTAAAAAGATGTATATTTAACTAAATGTTTTACCTTTGGACATTCCAGGAAAAATAATTTTTAGATGACCAAGAAACACCTTGTCCCCTTGTACATCTTTAATTGTCCCATCAGGGGACACCTGCTCCAGAGTGCAGAGCTAAGCTGGTTGAAAAATGCTGAGTAGGAACAGTAGCCACGACAAACATGCGTCTAAGAGGGATGGAGACTGTGCCAGTGTCAAGCTGTGGCCAGCTCCCTGCAGATGTGATGGCCAGCTGTTTACTTATCATCGTCCTGGGATAATCTGGAACAAGTTGAAGTCAAACAGGCTGCCTGCATCCAGGCTTTCCTGGACCCAGTGACTTTTGACCAATTGCTGTTCAAAAGTCACCGGAATGAGTATGCGCCATTGGTATTCAGTATGTGCTAAGTTTTTTTTTTACTGACCCATAAGGTCCTGGGCACTCACAGGACACTTGCCATCCTTTTGGGTCAGGGTAGGAGAGTCACTCTTTCCTTGTAGGCAGACAAGAATATTTCTAAAGATGGAGATAATACCGTGGCGACTTAAATATAACCTGAGTCAGACTTGCATGTCTAAGCGAATGCCGAGTTTTAAATATTCATTTACAACATTAAGCTCTGTAATTTCTTCATAAAGAATTCTAAAATAATAAAGATGACCTGGTAGGCAAAATTCCCTTGTATTTTCTGAAAGCTTTTCATAAGGTCCCTCATAAAAGATTAAGAGAGAACAAAACCACAGTGTGGCGCAAAGTCCTTGTTGTGGATTAAAAAATGATTAAGTGATAGGGAGCAGAAGAACGCTGGTGGAGACCCACTGCTCGTAGCGGGGAGAGGTTAATCGAGGGCCGTCTGAGGACTCTGTCGCGGGGGCCAGAGTTATTAAGTGTATTAATTGTTTGGAGAAGCAAATGGAGGGTGAATCCTCGCAATCCTCTGCTGCCACCCTGGAGTTTGTCACTGGATGCGACCCAGAGGTGTCCCGGATGCATTGGGAAACCAGACAGTACTGTAGTGAGGAGAGGAAATTGGAAGTCTCTGGAGTGCTTGCATGGGAAGCTGCTGTGACTTCTGAACCTGTTGCCTCTGCTAGAGAAAAACTTCCGGGAGTTCTCTTGGGTACCAGCATCTCCAGGGAATGGAAAGCAAAGAGCAGGTAGAGGCCATTGGAGTGGAGGTGAGTGCGCACTTCACAGGGCTGACCCTGGTGCTGGTGGGCGGGGAGGTCACACTCACTGTCCTGTTAGAGTGAGAAGATGCTTCAGTTTGAATCCCAGTAAGGGCTTGCTGCTGTGTGTGCAGGCCCGCCTCTTTGTTTCTCAGAGGGGACTTGTGTGTTACCCTGAACCATGTTACATAGGGTGGAGGAGGTGGCCTCTTGGAGTCTGGCAGAATACCTAAAATGTAAACAGCACTCCAGGTCCTTGAAGGCTGCCCCTGAAGCATCTTCTAAAAGGTGAACAGCACTACATGTTTGAGTTGAAATGGTAATGGAAGCTAGACGTGAGTGAAGGGTTAAGGTGGACCGAGCTGGAAATGAGTGAAGGGTTAAGGTGGGCCGAGCTGGATGTGAGTGAAGGGTTAAGGTGGGCCGAGCTGGACGTGAGTGAAGGGTTAAGGTGGGCCGAGCGGTTCTGTGCTGGGTGTGCTACCTCTTGCATCTCCTCCTGATACTTCCCCAAGGCTAATTCCCACATTCCTCCTGAGGCTGAGATGAAACTTCATTGTGCACGTCTGTCTAGCTTGAGAGCTTCGGTTCCCTGGATAGGGTTCTCCAGGCAAGCCCTAGATGTCTTCCTTGGCCACTTGCCTTTGTTTACCAGTTTTCTTTTGTAGCTCCCTAAGTTCTTACCCAAGTCCCACTTTAATTAATCCCTGGAAAGTGCTGGCCTCCTTCAGCACTGTTGCTGACTCCTTCCTTTTTGCTCTGAGCAGATAGATGCATCTGTGTGGGTTGGGGTCTCTGACAGGGCTCCTCCAGGGGATTTTTGCATCCTTGGTCCAGCACAGTGAGAAGCTGCAGTTACTACGTGGTGGCTAATTACTCTGCCTGACATTAGATCAGTGGACAGAGGGGGCTCTGAGCCTGTCAGCAGAGGTCAGCCAGAGGTCCTCTCACTCACCAGCCCTCCTGTGGTAGCCGGACACAGAGAAAGGCATTAATGGGGAGAGCTGAGGGCTGGCTCTGCTGCCTGTCTTCGGTGGGGGGATGGGAAAGGCAGAAGGCTATTGATGACTGAAGAGGTCACGGAGGCAGATAACCCTTCACACGACCCTTCTCAGGAAGCCTGAAGGAAGGAGAGAAGGCTTTGCATCAGAGATGATGCTTAGCACACAGCCAGATTGATAGAGAGAGGAAACCAGGACATACATGGTGCTTGGATGGTTGGTGACTCTCTGGCTGACTGCTAGGAAAGTCGGTTTTGCCCAGCCTGAGACAACCTGGAGCATTGTTTTTGCTGTGTCTTGGAGTCTGTCTGTTCTGTGCTGTTTGGCTTACATTTTTGTTTGAGTGGGCACTCTGGGTTAGACTGTTCATACCTGATTTTGCCTTGCCCCAAGCAGGAATATCTAAGGAAGTACAGTGGGTGCTAGTTACATTGCTCAAACACACACAGGGCATGCTGTATTCACCCATGTGTCATTAAGAACATGCTAGACCTTGGCCATGAGTGTGTGCATGGTAGTCTAGAGAATAAATATGCAAGAGACACTGGAGTGAAATCTGAGAACACCCTTATCTGCCACTTCACCCTCCAGTTTTTGTTACTCCAGCTCACTCAGGGCCTGAAAAATACTAAATGGAAAATTCCAGAAAGGAAGGATTCGTAAGTTTTAAGTAATGTTTATTATAACATATTATTCAGTTTTTCTCCTTGGCTGGTTGTTGTTGTTGTTAACCTGCTGTGCCTAAACTGAGCATCGTCATATGTATGTGTATGTGAGATGGGGAACAGTATATTTAGAATTCGGTCCTACCTAGAGTTTCCGACATCCAAGGAACATCTAAGCGTGTGCCCCCTGCAGATTGTGGGGGACTTGTTTTCAAGCCCAGTGTTGACTACAGGCAGGACTTCATTTCGCTGAGCCTCGAAAATGAGGTTAGCGTCTTTGTTGGGTTGTGCACTGAATGAAACAAGTCCACTTCTTCTCTGTGTGTTTGTGTGCGTGAGGATTAACAGTAAACAGCTACTAACCATCTGCTGTCTCAGAAACGGTCTACCAGGCTCAGAAAGCTTCGCAACCAGGTAAGGCAGCTGTGAGCCCCTACTTATATCTTATGAACCTGAGGCCAGAAGCAGGCTAAGAATTCATGGCATTTATTTATTTATCTGTTTATTATTTACTTACTTACTGTGCAGGGGATGGAAGCCAGGGGTTCATGCATGATGCTCGGCAAGCAATCTGCCAATGAGTTGCATCCCCCAGCCACTTGTAGCTTTCAGATGATCTGTCTGCTAGGATGTCAGCCAAGTGCAGACGTGAGTTAACACTCACACTACTACTGTGTGTGTACTAGAGTACTACCACCTACTCTGCCTTACTATTGCTACACTATACTAATACTACAGTATATTGCTATGCCATGCTAATACTGTATCACACTGTAGGCTGTTCTGTACTACATTCTGTGTTACACTAGCTACTGTACCAATACTACAAAGTATACACTCTGCTAATATAGATTAGTATATACGAAACTAACACTATTCAAACTTAGCTGTGTGCAGGGTTTCTTTGGTATTGTTCCATGTGAAGGTATTGAGTGCCTTTCTCACATCTGCCTATTGAGTATATTATTAGGGGAGAAAAGGGTTTAAAAAGAGAAAGGCCAGAGGAAAAAAAGGGTGCAGTTTCTCCTGATGGGTCGGTCACCTCTGAGATCCCTGCACAACTGTATCAAGGCCCTGTGTTCTGTGTCTCCACTCTGGCTGGGACAGGCCTGGACTTCCCCGGTGCTCCTCATTCACATCAGGACAAGAGTAGCACCCGGGAGGCACCGAGTTCTGCTGCTCATGTCCTGGCAGTTCCTGAACTCTCTGTGTGTCTCTGCACAGGTACAATGGGTGTCTCTGGTTCCCGAAGTCAGGGCAATGTAGGACACAGTGCTATCCCGAACCTTAGGCGTTGCCAGACCTGGAAAGGGTAACCTACACCCCTTGGCCACTTTAGGGGAAGCTGTTCCTCTCCCAGCCGGCTGAGCCTGAGCAGGGTTGGGGTGGAGCACTATTTACCCTGTGTGCCAGATACACAGGCAGGGAGAGAACCTGGGTCCTAAGTTGGGGAAGTTCAGCTAAAGAGGCACAGGGGTCTGTCTGGCTGTGGAGCCCCAAGAGGTGGGAAGATAACTTGGGGGCTGCTGTTCTGAGTTCCTTGTCTGGAGCCAGGGATGCCTCAGGCCTGTGCACAAAAACATGCTTCACAAAACTCAAGTTTTCCCGAACTTCCGCCCCTGGGTGCTGACTAATACCACTTCCCCTCATATAACTTCACATTGGTGTAATTAACATATAATTTGATACCTGGAAATTCATGTTGGGTGGAGCTGGAAAGGATTACTCAGCTTTTAGCAATTCCAGACTCGGGTTATAGAACTCAGTGTGCTAGGCCCTGGCTCTCCGCTTACTAACTTGTTTTCCTTCACTCTTGCTACTTAGTTCTGCCCTGAAATGAGTCTACAGTGTGTTTTTAGCATTTAAATGCACATAGGGGTTGTTGACTTACACACGTCGACGGCCTGCTTGTCTAGTAAGGTTGGCCTTCCCTTTCCTCTCCCCTCTGCTGATGGCAATGGATAGTACCATAGTTTGTTTCACTTTCTGTGTCTTTATCCAGGAAGTCCCATTGACATTAAAAAAATGTAGTAAGTAATTACCACCTGAGAATGAAGATGAAGGGCCACAATGATTTTACACTATAAATTTATAGAGTATGCTGATGGTTATTTTACGCTGGAGAAATTATTTATTATGTTGATTCACGTACTCGCTTAATTTATCTCCTACCTGTGCATGCGAAGACACGAAGGCTGGCTGAATGAGCACTGACCCATTGCTGAGAATGAGTTAGCACTGATGGAAGCCAACAGGCTATCTTGAAAATAAATCCAGATATTTACGTGTTTTGGAAGAAGGTACTCAGTACTGTCTGGGTGAAAGGCATGCATGGGGTGAGTGCAGGAGTGGAGTGAATTCTACAGCCGTCTGTGGCCAGTGGCTTCTGCCAGCCTGCTTTGTCTTCCAGTGAGTGTGCCCACTTCTGTTGGCTTTGGGGAAGGTGGGGGCAGACAAGTAGCTCCAGGTCTGGCTACTTGTCCCTGCCCTGCATTGCGCTTGTAAGCTGTTCAGGGTTTCAGAACTTGACTTTGGAAAGCTTCTAAATTTGTTCCTAGCAGGTTGATTTATTTTGTTGAGGTCAGATTAGAGCTAATGGCCCTAATGGTTTACAATGCTCCTAAATGGTTCTTAGCACTTAGCAGGCTTGGATGGCCATTGTGGGCGGGTTTCCAAGTGTGGACTATATGATTCTTAGGGTGGATATATATATGTGTGTATATGTATATATATTTGTATATGTGTATGTATGTATATATATATTTGTTGTTGAAGTTATTGTTAAGAGTCAAGCTAATATGTGCAAGTGAGGTTAAAAGGTAACAGCAAAATTAGTTACTCTTAATATCAATCTCATTTTGGTATCAAATCCAGGGAGGCATTTGTCAATATGGATCTCATGGGTGTATGTGAATGAGTGAGAATCCTGCTTGGAGTTTGGTGGATGGGGGAAGCCCTTTGCTCTTTTCCTGGGAGTGTGCCGTTTGTGAAATGTAGTCACAGAGAAGCCTTCCATTTCCCTCAGCCATTCCTGGGTGCCAGACGGTTCCTGTAAGAGCAGGTATCCGGGTTAAGATGATCCTGGTACATCCCTTCCAGCCACGCTGTGGTACCTGTGAGTTCACGACCAGGTCTTTGGCAAAGAGATTACACTCTGCATAAAACTGGCTCCGTGTTTCTGATTTCTGTATGATTGGGAGTAGGTGAGGCAGAGCCAGGTGTCTACAAAGGCGTGCGTGTCTCTGCTTGTCTCCAAAATTAAACGGTGCATGTGTATGCACAGGTTCAGTTCGTGGGTTGTGGCCTTCCGGAGCTGCTGGGAGCGGCTAGAAAGCAGTGGCTTCTCAGCCTGAGCAGAGGCGGTTGGAGCCCAGGCAAGAAGAGTCTCAGTACTACTCTTTCTCTGCTTTCAACTGGGGAGAGGCAACAGAAGAGATACCGCCTCACTGTCCTCCTGCTTAGGCCAGGAGTCCTTTTCCTCAGCTGCAGAAGTGATGTTGCAGGCCACACCCAGGCAGTTGGCTACTGGACATGAAGCCAAGAGCTATTGAGTACTGAGTGAGGGCAGACCGGCCTGCCTTCTAGATGCCACTGGGCTCTTCCAAAACATGTGAGCTCCCTTCTCTTTTGTGCTTTGAAGGCACCCCCCCCTTTTTTTTTTCTTTTGGCCTAGGTTTGTGGGGCTGAGGCGATCATACTTCATCTCAGGACTCCAGGGTTCTGTAAAACACCTGCAACACCTGCTATTAAGAAACATGTCCACATTGCAGTTCATCACGACAGTGTGGGTCCTGCTCTCCATCTCAAAGCAGAGGGATGTGTTTGTGGCTAGGAAGGAGTGTGTTCCCACTCAGCTGGTGCCCTGGGTGTGGTAGAACTCCAGACCTGGTCCTCCCTCAGCAATCCAGGCCACTGCTGGCATGTGTCGGGAGCGGGGCACATCCTAGCGTCTCTGCCGGATGGTATTCAGTGAGTTCCACAGCCACCAAGTTCTCCAGAGAAGTTTTAATTACCAACCAAGGTGATGTGGTTTCTCCAGTGTGTGTTCTAACAAATGGATGTCAGGCTGAGGCGCCCAGAGCAACCCCCTCTTTCGGTTTAAGCCCGGCAGCTGTCACATGAGGAGGGATTGTGCTCTGAGGAGGGATTGTGCACACCCTGGTGTCAGCTGGCCACACTTCTCTTCCTTCCAGAGGGCAAGGGGTTAGGTTAGTTCCTCAGGCTTCTGAGTGGGGCGCTGCACCTAGGACCTACTGCCTAGGTGGGGCGCCTCAGGAGTGAGACCTGAATTTGGGTAGGGAGTAGGAGTTTGAGGGGTTGGCTCCAAGGAAAGACCTTGAAATGGCAAATCTTTATTAGTTTTGTAAACAGCTTTAGGAAGCGCTAGGAGCATCTTGCAGGGACCCTGCAATTATCATAATAAACAGTTTTATCATCTTCTTGGCAATCAATATTGTGGCTTATGCTGCTTTAGTATCTCAGTGGTATTGATTACCTTAACAACTGTGCTGCGGTCAGCTTCCATTAACCCTTGCTCTGCTGGCACAGCCTGTGCCTTCTCCCACTGTTGGAAAGACTGCTCTGGTCGTAGCCGAGGCAAGTGCCAGAATTTGACGGCTGGCCAGTGAGGCAGATACAGCTTTTATCTCAAAGTGCCTGGGAGAGGGAGGGTTTTAAACAATGGATTTGGAAGCTAATGCAACTTCATAAAGGCTTGTGTGTGTGTGTGTGTGTGTGTGTGTGTGTGTGTGTGTGTGTGTGTGTGCGCACTTGCGTGTGTCTCTGTGTGTATAGGCGTACACCAGAGATAGTGTGTAAGTTACAGCATCGGGGTTCCAATTCGTGACTCAGGAATTTGAACGTTGAGAGAGGAAATTCTGGTCCTCCCTGCCGTTCATTCCAACACTCCTCTCACCTTTCCTGGGGGACAGGTTACTGTGTGTGGAATTCAGTCGACGCCTGAGGCGGTGTGTAACAGGCATCCCTGACCTCCTTGTGTGCTCATTTTCTGATCCACCTTTTACTTTGAGAGAGAAACCACTTATCTGAGAACATTGCTCGTAGCGTTCAGGTTTCCCTGGACCAATGAGCGTCTGAGGCGAAGCAGTCCATCATCAGATGACAGAATGCTGGAGGTGGATGCTGGTGCCACATAAGATTGTATCACCTTCACTGGCTGTCCTGTCTCTGGTCTGGTTAATGTTTACAGTCTCTTTTCCTCCTGCTGGAATGAAGGTGACCAGGGTAGTTTTCCCTAGCAGAACAGCGAGAGTTCACTCCCCCCCCCCCGACAGAGCCAGGGGCGGGGCTTGTCATGTAGGGGCTCAATACTATTCAATGGCAGCTATTTGAAACAGTATCTTGCTAGTGGGGTCCTGCTGTTGGTGTGTTTTGTTGGCTTTCCTAGGATGCTTTTCTTTTTTAACTGCTCTATTTTGTTTTAAGTGAGGTAGTTCTCTCTCTCTCTCTCTCTCTCTCTCTCTCTCTCTCTCTCTCTCTCTCTCTCTGTACATATCTCTATCTGTATGGAAGTATAGTACTGGGACTCGGGGCTCCATTGTATGACAGCAGAGGGTCCCCTGAGGAAACCACCCATAGAATGAATGATGTCTGCAATAGAAATGAGCAAGTTTCTCTGTTTGGTTTCATGTAGATATGTGCATTTTGACTGTGCCATGATACACCTATGCTGCATTTATATGTTTATATAGATACATATGTAAATTTATGTTCATAGATACTAATGTACATATTAGTATATGTACATTCACTGATGATATATATATATATGTGTGTGTGTGTGTGTGTGTGTACCTATGCTGATATAGTGTGTATAAATATTTTTTAAAAAGTTCCACTGAGTCCTGGGGATGAGCCTGCGCACTATAGCAAGCCTCCACCCCTGTGACCCACTGGAGGCTGTGACAGAGGTCCTCAGCATTACATATGCCACAGCACAGTGCTGTTCAGCTTGAATGACACTGACCTACCATATCTCAGGAATGAGTTTTCAAAGTTTTGGGAGCTCAAGTTTCATGGCGGATCCAAAGTAGGCAAGGCAGGATTGGATTAGGGAAAAGATGAAGCTGGTGACTTGTCAACCTTATTGCTGCTGTCTGGGACTTTCTTTTCCTTGTGGCTTCCCAGGAAGGAGCCCCGGGGAGGGGGCCAGCTGGTGTGTGATTAAGGCGAGGGTCAACGATTGAGCTTGGAGACGTGCAAGCGAGTGTAAGTAAAGGTGCTGCTGTTGGATTTCTGTCCTAGCCAGTCAGCAGTCTACGCACTAAGGGTCAGGAGGTCAAGCCTCAGTCTGGACAGCAAGGCAGAAAGCTGTAGTCTGTGATTGACATGCGCAGGGTCAGAGCGATGGGACTCCGCTGTGGCGTCAGGGCATAGGCTTGCTGGAGCCAAGCTTCCACTGTAGCAGTGAGGAGAGAGATCTCTGCAGGTGAGAAGGGTCTCGAGGAGCAAGGGTAGGAGTGGCCTTCTGTTCGGGGATGGAGAGTTTGCGTGAGCCGAGGCCTAAGCAGGCCTTCCCTTTGGTCCTACCCTGTGAGGTCAGCCTCCTTTAAGTGGGGACATCTGGAGGTCCAGATCACTATTTTGGACCCATTCACTTCTGCCCTTTATCCTTCTGCCCAGAATGCCTTGGGTCCCTTTTGAACATCAGTGTTCTTCCTACAAATGTCACACAGGCTCAAATGGTGGTCGTTGGTAACTGGTTTGTGGCAGCTAGGGCTTCCGGGGCTCCCCGGGCTCCCCGGGCTCCCCACCAGCAGCAGACAGGTCAGTTGCAGAAGCCACACATGCACAGAGAACAGGTCCTATTCCCGAAGGGAGTGAGCCAGTTTTTGTCTGGTTTGATATAGCCATGTGTACTTTGGGTTGTGATAAGATTACACCATGACTCTCAATACTACCCTTTGGCACTGACCTGAGCCTTCAACCCGAGCAGCTCCTGTAGGTTCCGTCTCATTCATGAGGGGCTTCGAGGTGTCCCCAGCGAATTATTTCCCTCCGCAGACGGAGTGAGCAGAGTGGTGAGATGACTTCTGGCATTGGGGCTGCCTGTTGAAGGTGCCCGGGAGGGAGGTACACCTGCACTTTCCGGAACTGACCTCGGGTTCTGTCCCAGCCTGCATTCCCTCCTTTCTTTGGAGACGGGGTCTCACTATGTAGCTCCAGCTGACCTTCAACTCAAAAGCGATTCACCTGCCTCTACCTCCTCACCAGTATTGGGATTTGAGTTGTGCATCACCATGGATGTGTATGCGAGTTTTGCAGGCCTGTGTGCATGTGTATACAACCTGCATACCTTGGGCCTGCTGAGGCCAAGAGAGGGCATCCGATTCTCTGGAACTGGAGTTATAGACAGTTATGGGCTGCCATGTATGTGTTGGAACTGAACCAGCCCTCTACAAAAACAGCAGGCACTCTTAACCACTGAGCCATCTCTCTAGTCCTGACCCCTTTCTTTTTTTTAGGCATTGGTTTCGAGATAGGGTTTCTCTGTCTACCCCTGGCTGTCCTGGAACTCACTTTGTGGACCACGCTGGCCTCGAACTCAGATGTCCACCTGCCTCTGTCTCCTGAGTGCTGAGATTAAAAGAGTATGTGCCACCGTTCCTGGCTATGCCTTTTCTGTTTTGGAATAGAATCTCATGTACTCCTGGCTGGCCTTGACCTCACTGTATCACCGAGGATGACCTGAAATGTCTGATTCTCTTGCCTCTATAGTCCCGAGACTGTAGGCATGCACCACCCTACCCATCTTACGTGTTGCTGGGATCAAATTCAGTCAGGGCCTCTGAGCTATATTCTTAGCCCGTCTTCCAGGCCCCTTCACACCCTCATCTGTGTGTAAATCTACAACTTAGTATCCTCCTGTCAGGGTTCTTGCATGCGTGTTTGGTGTTAGAGGTTAAAAGTATCATTTGTCCAAAATGCCAGCGACCAGAATTGTTTTGGATTTTGAGACATTTACATAAACATGAGAAACCTTGGAGATGGGACCCAAATAAAAAAAGTTGTTTTTCTTATACTCCTTATATATCTTAAGGGTAATTTTATATAGTTTAATAATTTTCTATCATGGTGTAGAATTTTCCATCTATGTCATGTCACAGTGATGCTCAAGAAGTTTCAGGTTTTTGGATTATTTAATTAGGGAGGCTCACTCTGTATTTGCAACTGTGCCTGTTGTAATCTGTGGAATATCTGTTTGGAGTCTTGGATGCACTCATCGTTTGTAAGTTCCGGACATGACAGGACATCGTCCTTTGTTCTTGGGGCACTGGTGCTACTTATGGCTGCACAGTTGTTTAGGTTGTCGTTAAAGCCCATGGCAAAGGTAAGTTCCTGGAGCCCTACAGCGTGAAGTTGGAGGGGGAAGGGCTGCTGATGTGATGGGTGTGTGTGTGTGTGTGTGTGTGAAGAAACACATTTACCATTGGGCCATCTAACTGCAGACCCATGTGATAGAAGCTGTCCAGTGGGAAGCAGCTCAGTTCAGTATGCAGAACAATCAGGTGACTGAAGAAACATTAGTGCTTAGATGAAAGGTGGTGAGGAACATCACCTTCTTTCAAGTACCTGGAAGTTATATGCATATATATACACACACACACACTTTATATACACGCACACACATACTATACATACACATAGCCCCTTTCATAGTCCTGAGGATTGAACCCAGGGCCTTGTGCATGCTAGATAAGCATTCTGCTAGTAAACTACTGTCCTGGTTAGCTTACAATTGCGGTTCTGAACACCATGACCAAAAGCAACTTTGGGAGGAAAGGGCTCGCATGGCTTACAAGTTATAGTCCATCAGAGGCATGCTGCTTACTGGCTTGTTCTCTATAGCATTCTCAATTTGCTTTGTGACACAACTCAGGACCACCTGCCCAGGGATGGTACCACTCACAGGGGGCTGGGCCCTCCTACAGCGATCATTAATCAAGAAAATGCCCCACAGACTTCCTTTCAGGGCAGGTCAGTCTGGTGGAGGAAACTCCGTAGTTGAAATTTCTTCACAGGTGACAACTAGCACATTCTTAGCCAAATACATATTTACTTTTAAAATGAGATTTAGTCACATTATTTTATGTGTGAGTGTTTTTCTCGCATGTGTGTGTGTGTGTGTACCACACATAGACATGGTAGAGGTCAGAAAGGGGCATTGGAGTTACAGATGGTTATGGACCATCGTGTGGGTGCTGGGAATTGAACCTGGATCCTGTTCAAGAGCAACAAGTACTGAATCATTACTTCAGCTCCTCCCTCCCCATGTACTTTTTAACCCTCTAAATCAAGAATGGATACCTCTTTCTACCTTATCCATAGATGGTGGTTTTTTGTTTGTTTGTTGTTTGTTTTTGTTTTTTAGTCAGCCTTGGACTCTAAGCTGTATGTAAATCAAGGCTTGTGTGAGCTTGGGTGGCTAACATTGTGTACAGGCTTGTTTTTGCTCACTAGGATAGTGGCAGGTGCGGGGTCTGGGCATGATAAATCATCCTTTTCTCTCTTCTGACATTAGCAGTGTGCTGGTGTTCCAGTAACTTCTAAAGGGAGAGATCAGTAGATGTAGTTTTTGGAAATGAGCATTAGAGATAGCTGGAGCTGGAGGGGGAGTTTCTTAGACATGAAGCTTAATTGAAGTAAGAAGACCCTTCATTGCTTTGGAAAAGGCTTTGGCTTGCCTCGAACTTGGCCAACTTAAGACTGTAGCTTGGTTCTGGTGCTGTTGCTATTTCAGGAAATTTGTCTGATAGCATGTAGTGTATCTAAGGGAAATATATTGTATAAAAATAGAATAAAAGAGTCAACCTTCCTGTAACTCTATTACCTGGACTCAGCAATGAACTTTTCTCTGGGTTCATTTATTCTTCTTTTGATTTTTTTTCTTGAAATATTTTGAAGCCAATCCAACGATATCATAATGCTTTATCATTTTTAATATAAATGTTATTATTCGTGAACAAAGATGACTTACCTTCTTGCCTGACTCTGTACTGGGGACTGAATCTGAGGCTTTTTGCATGCTAGGCTTGTTTCCTATTGCGTTACACCCCAGCCCTGAGACATTCTTACCCCCCTGTCTCCCCTCAGTGCTGAGGATTGAACATAGGGCCTCAAACATGCTAGGTGAATGCTTGCCACTTAGATACAGCTCAGCTCCCTTAACCTCATCTAGTACCAAATTATGACAGACTTGTCTGATTGCCTTCAACATGGCTTTTTATTAAGGAGCTGGTTGGTTAGCATTGCTGTTCACATGGAGTCTACATATTGCATTTAATTCTTTGATTTGTAGCTCTCTCCTAATCTGGAACAGGTTTCCCTGTCTTTTATCCCAACCTCCATTTAAACATCCTTCTATCCCTCCAACTGTAGATTTTTGAAGAGTAATGAATGGGGAGTAGGGGTGTGTGTGTGTGTGTGTGTGTGTGTGTGTGTGTGTGTGTGTGTGTGAGAGAGAGAGAGAGAGAGAGGGAGAGAGAGAGAGAGAGAGACAGACAGACAGACAGACAGACCACTGTCAGCATGGTATGAGTAACCCAGGCCCTCATCCTCTTCTTTCTGCCATTGACCAGCTGTCTGACCTCTGGCAAACCACCAACACCCTCTGGGGTCATTATTCTTGTCTATCAAAGGCAGTAGTGAAGCTGGATGGCCTCACACTCAAGCACTCTCATTATTACCTCCCTAAAGAGATCCGAGAGGCACATTGCAGACACTTCTTGCTCACATGTTCATCCTACTTTTGGCAATTGGGAGCTAAGTCATTCAAACCAATTGCCTTGTTCCTTCTCTCATAGGCACTGTGGATGGTGCACCTCCAGCATGAGCATGCTTTCTGTGTTCACTTACAGATATGCTGGGGAGCCAGCTTCAGGGCTTGATGTGTAGGTCACTAATGAGTGCATTTTAACCTTCACTTTTACCTAAATTTCTTTACTACTTTTGCTTTTCCTTCTTTTGCTTTGCTTTATGTTATGATGACCTATTGCTTATGCTTGTAAGCCACGCCAATAAATACCTGTGTACTGAATATTCTTATTCTTAACATAAGCTCATTGAGGTCCAGTCTATAACTTATGGATTCTCTTTCAGCTTTCTTGAGCCATAGATGGGCTGGGGATAGAGCTCAATGATAGAGCTCTAGTCTATTAAATGCAGGGCCCTGGGTTTGACAGCCAGGTAAGGAAAAACAAAAACTTAAGCTGTAGACTGGAATCAGCCCATCATATTACCTTCAGTTAGTCATCTAAAATTTTGTTTAATAGTGGTTTTGATGCAGTATTCCTTCTGTAGCTATGGCTCAGCTCTTCTCTGCTTCATCTTTTATGAGACACAGTGGTCTGTGGTGGTGTGAGGAGGCACCTGGGTGGTATGTCTTTTGTGGAACTTTTCTTCCCTAATAGCTCACACTGTCTTGACTTTAGGCCTTTGGTGAGTGAAATAATATTTGCTGGACAAACAGTTGGAGGGGATTTTAACTGCTAAAACAGTAGCCATTCCATACATTCCGTAGAGAAGGTCACCTGTGGTTCCAGTCAGGGACACAGGAGTGCCGGAGTTGAGGATGGTGGAGGTAGATGAATCAGAATCTATTATCTCCCGCCTCTAGACAGAAAAGAGGGTGGTGGTCCATCAGATGGGCTCCACCCTCCAGGTCTCCAGCGTGAACTCCTGTGCACACTCAGCCCTCACTTGCCGCTTGGGAGAGCAGGCTTGGTGCTCTGGAAGGCCCTGGTATCAACCGGCTCTCTTCCATCCCTTCCTGGACCTCTCTGCTGCCTCCTTTCTCTGGAGACAGAGGGCTGGGGGAGGCCCTGGAGCCTGTGCATGAGGAGGACCTAGAACAGAGCCTGGCACTCAGTAGGCACTCAATAAATGGTAGGTGTCTAGAGGATCGTCTCTGAGTGGTTGAGGCTGCATTAGAATTGGTCTTACGACTTCCTTTCTTGTCTGTTGACACTTGGAAAGGGACCCCGAAGTCTTACGGTTTGTGAAGCTGTGGGATTGACATGAGGGATCCCATTCTGGGTCTGGAAGTATTCTGTGTGACCAGTAGAAGTTTGAAGTGCCTGTTAATTCAGGAAGCCCTCCCTATTGATGAATCCCCACCCCCCCACCCCAACTGGCTGCGGTGGGTCATTTGTCCTTTTGTGATCAATCTGAGGAGAGTGTTTCCGATCTGCTACCCTGGGTGGACTTGGTCCAGTGGTAGGCAAGACCGGAGGCGGGGGGTGGGGGGTGGGGTAGGGTGGGGGGGTGGGCTGGGGGCTGGGGTGGGTTCTGGGTGTGGCTAGAAACTCAAGGCTCATGGCTTGTGAGTTTTCTTCTAATGGAATTTCCCATCACTTACTGCCCTGCTGATTTCTGATCAATGAAAATGAAATTGCATCACCTCCTCAGAGGCTCCACGTATGCCTGCTGCCTCCAGCTGTGTCAGTTCCGGTAAAATAATCTCATCAGGAGTGCGAGAGGGTAATAGGAAATAAAAATAAAAACCCACAATTAGCAAGAGGCCTTGCAGCTGAGTAACACTTACCATCCCAGAGGCAAAAGGGGCTGGGAAGTGGAAGGCTTAGGAAAGGGTCCCCAGGGGGGCGGGGGCGGGGGAGGGGTGGGGAGAAAGGACAAGAAAATCCTTGGTGTTTTTCTTTCCTCCATTTCCCCCCATTTCCCCCCAACACGCGGACAGTTTGAATTTGTGTCAGAGCTTCGGCTGCTCCACCTCTGAGGTCTGTAAAGTTACCATGTGTTGAGCCTTTCTCTCTCTTGAGTCTCCTGAAAACAGACACACAAAGTAAATCCCTGGGACCCTGGGAACCCAGGCTTCTCCTGCTCACCAGTGTCGGGGGACCCCTGCCTCCCAACCTGTGACAGGGAACCCAGTGGACCAGGGTGGGGCGACTTGAAACCATGGCCAGTGGCGAGTCTTTCTCCTCTCTCTCTCCATGGTCCCTATAACTCCCAGTGCAGGCTATGAAAGGACATTTGGTGACATGGAAGCTGGGCCAGGCTGTGCTTGGTAGAGTGTGGTGGGTGGCTGTATATACAGTCACCTAGTTAATAAGACTTGGAGGAGGTCGTCCATTACATCTAGAATATTCCACTGCTTTTGTCTGTGGAATATTCTACACAAGGCCCAGCCTGAGGAAGAGCCAAGGCCAGAGGAACCAGGATGGGAATACAAAGGGCAAATGAGGATGTAGAAAACCTGTTGGATCACCTTGGGGAGCCAGCAGACATGCAACTGTATCCTCTGGTCAACTGACTTCTCAGACAGAAGAAATGCTTGTGTGTGGCAGTGCCCCTGGTTCTGGCAGCTTCTTGTAGGTCTATGTAGGGCAGCGCGTTCTTCACTCTGGCTGGAGAGGACCCTGTTGAGAAGTGGTCTCGAGCATTTTTACGGTTCCTTTCTTGGATGACCCACATGGCGACTGAGGGTCAGACCTTCTGAAGGTCTGACTGGGGGAGATGAGCTAAAGTCTCCAGCCCCAGACTTTTCAGTGTCACAGGGTTGAGGGCAGCCGCTCATCAGGGGACATCAGGTCACCGTTCACCACATCTGGGTTCATCGGTAGGACAGTTGTGACATCAGCGCAGGAAGGCTCTGGGAGGGATGCGTGGTCAGTGTGTTGGACAGTGAGTCCTAGCAGCTGCAGCTGTGTGCGGAGCAAACTACTTCTTCCAGCACATGCTCACACTCTAGTGAGAGCCAGCCAGCGGGAGCCTGCATCAATAGGAAGGATGCTGTGTATGTTGTAGGCACTCAATAAATATTTCTTATATGAACGAATGGAAATCATTAGAGTGGTCAGTGATGTTTTGGATCAGCATTATGATCAGTAGCCTCAAACTGAAGGCCAAGAGGGCCAGAACCCCAGTATTCTCTGTGTGGTTGAAGCTCAAGAAATTAGGCCCATTAACCAGCCAGGTTGAATTTCATCCAGCCATGTGATGGTTTAATGTGGAAATCTTTTTTGGAACTTAGAGGGTTTCTGAAATTTTACCTCCTGGCTCCATCCAAGATTGGACCAGCTGGTAGCACATTCTGGTGCCGTGTTCAGAGCTCCAGGGGTGAGAGGATGGTGAGAACTGGTGTCTTTTATCATCCCACACATGGTTTTCATGTGTGCATGTTTGCAGAAATGTTTCTCCCCCGCCATCCTAGACACTTAGCATGGCGTCTTGAGCTGCATTGATCACACTTGATGACTTGAACTGGCAATTTCCCCCATGGGACCAGACCTAACCAGGGTGTTCAGGAAGCCATTAAGGAAAAATATGTAACCACACACATTCCCAAACTCAATTGTTCGTTCTTAGCAGTGTTCAGATAAGAGACTTTCAAACATAATTAATCCAAGTACTATTTAGCGTGGCCTTGGTGATTCTTCATAGCAGCCTGTTGGCCCTGGCAGTGTGGAGCAGCAGGAGGAAAAAGACCCCTTGGGCCCTCTCTGCTGTCTTTTTTCGGGTGCTGGGGTTCCCAGAGGGGTAAGGAGACATTTCCCTGTGTTTTCCCAGCTACCGAGTCCTCTGAAGTAGCCAATGGGAAGGAGATCTCCATATGTTTGTCTTAACCTAGCGGAACAGTGTAAGCAGTGGGTTTAGGAATTGGCCTGTGGGATGGGGAGGAGGCAGAGGACTGCGGGCCGTTACCTGTCAGCCGTATACACTGTTCCTTGCCCTGGAGGGTTCATCTTTGGAAATCTCCCGTTCATGCTCAGGAAAAACGAGCTGGGCCCGCTTCCACCTCTCCTGCAGTCCTCAGGCCCTGGCAGTGCTTCTCGAAGCTCTCCCACTAGGTGATAAGTAAGAAAATGGAAAAGACAAATAACTCTCTAGCCCAATATGGATTTGAGGTGTCTCGAATCATCCATTGGGTAAAATGAGTCAATTAGCAGGGAATTCCGTGACGTGATCTCTGTCACTGTTGCGCTCTTTGAACAGGACGACAAGGGGATTTTCAGACACACAACTTGAAAGGGTCTGTGAAGGTGTCCAGTGGAGCCATCTGAAGAGCTGGCGTGGCTGTGTGTTGAGAGGCTGTGTGCGCGCACGCACACTTCCATGCGGCTTCATGTGGGTTGCCTGCTAATGAGTCTTCAAAGGGGAGCTAGCTCTTGTTGTTCTTGTCATGGTGCCAGTTTCTGAGCCTCACGCAAAGCTACTGATGGTGAGCACTCTGTGTGGCCTGCTCCTCGTCACGAGGGGAAACGGACTTCT
Organism: Peromyscus maniculatus bairdii; assembly: GCF_049852395.1. Taxonomy (NCBI): domain Eukaryota; kingdom Metazoa; phylum Chordata; class Mammalia; order Rodentia; family Cricetidae; genus Peromyscus; species Peromyscus maniculatus. Next base: position 41,746,765 of record NC_134856.1, read on the forward strand.
ATTTTCAGAGTCATCTGGAGGTGGTTGCTGAGGGGGGGGGAGACTTTCCTTTACCCAGACCCCCCTCTCCTGTCACCCTTCTCCTGCTTTCCCGTTACCTGTGACAACTGGCTGCCTGAGTTATTGGTAGGGACCTACTTCCTCCCTTCTAGGAGAGTTGGATGGGATTCTTAGGTACTGGACGTAGCTGCCACAGGACCAGAGAAAAGCCCCTGGTAGTAGTGTGTTACTTGTGCCTCATAAGCCAGACACGCATCAGAGAAAACTGAAGGGCCGGCCTCTAACTGCCGCCCCGAGCTGCAGGTGTGAACAGAGGCTCTGCCCAAGTTCGGGTCTCTGGCTTTCACACAGCCTTGAACTCCAGCAGTTACTTCTGCTATTCAGAGGATTCTTCTGACGATTAAGAAAAATACCCAGTAGTTCAGGGACTCTTGTGAGCTCCACTTTCTGTTTTGCTAGTGAACTTGGCTTTGAAAACCCGTTCTACCAGACAGAAACCACAGTTCACTCTCATACCGGCTGTGCGTGATAGGCCATTCCCCGAACGATTGTACTTAGGGATTCGCTTGGCTTCTTAGATTTCTGTTCGCATCAGGCCTTTAGTGACTTTAGAATGAGAAATAATCTGGCACCAAAAACTACCAAGTATTGAGGTAATGGGAAAAGTCTTTCATGATTTATTATATATTGTTGGACCTTCTGTGAATATATGTGTGTATGTAGAATATATATGGGACTCATATTCCTACTATGATATTTAATATCACTCTACAACAGTGGTTCTCAACCTTCCTAATGCTGCGATCCTTTAATGCAGTTCCTCAGGTTGTGGTGACCCCCAACCATAAAGTTATTTTCATTGCTACTTTATAACTGTAATTTTGCTACTGTTATGAATCCTAATGTAAACGTCTGATATGTGACCCCTGTGGGGGTCATGACCCCCAGGTTGAGAGCCACTGCTCTTGATAAAGTATACTATTTATTTGCTGTATACTACATTCTTGGTGCGCTAGGAGATTAGCAGTGATACAGCTGATCTTGTGGCCTCCAGTCCAGTTGTAGAGCTGGAGGCAGCCAAGATGAGGCATCACAGGTCATTTTAGTGAGGAACCAAGAGAGGAGAGAGCTTTCTGTGAGCTAGCGCAGGGTTCCATCTCCCAAGGGAAACTTGAGCATATGTCTCTTAAAGGCTGTTTCGGGTCCACACAACTTTGGCGGAAAGCTCAGAGCTGTGGCACAGAGATGGGAAGGCATAGGTGTGGAGAGTCGAGGCAAGAACCTCCTTGGAAGGAAACAGCAGGTAAGTTAATAATATATCATTCCCCGCTTAGCCAGGGTTTCTTTTCGTGATTTCAGCTCCCTAAGGTCAGGGTTAGTAACCTGGAAACATTAAATAGAAAATTCCAGAAATAAGCAGTTTATACCTTTTACGTTGTGTGTTGCTCCAACCGGTGTGGTTCATGCTCCTGCCATCTTGGTCCCTTCAGTGCGAGTGGTAAGCCATCCCTTTTGTTGGGTGGGTCTGAGCTGTATACTGCCCACTTGTTCATCATTCGGAGTTGCCCTTCAGCCCCTTGGTTATCATGGTGTTGAGGTGCCCTTGCTCGTGTAACCCTTGTTTCATTTAACAATGGCCATTAAGTGTGAGAGTAGTAATGCCGGCAAGTCAGGTATGCCAGGGAAGCCCAGAGTGCTTCCCTTAATCCAAAAGGCCCAAGTTCTTAGGGGAAGAAAAGAAAACGGATGTGCTGAGGCTGCCCAGGGCTATGGTGGGAACAAACTCCTCTCAGGAAATTCAGGAAGAAGGGAAAAGAACCTCACGGGTGTGCTGTTATGTTACACCTCTAACTGCAAGAGTTATCACCACCGTGGACGGTGTTGCATTAAGATGGAAACTCATTCAATTAAATTTGGTACTCTTCTCAGTTCGTGATGTCCTGTTGCGGGAGCCTGAGGTGGCTCTCTCTGCAACGAGAGGGTAGACCCGAGACTCTGTAAAGTCAGTGTGGCGAGTTTAAGATGGGATTGTTTGGCCGTTGGTTCTTGGGGGAGGAAAAGCATAAACTGGTTTCCCTGTTTCCTACAATCGAAGATGGTACCAAAAGTTCCTTCTAGAGAGACCGGGCCAGACGGCAAGGGGCAGCTCCCTTGGGACATGCTATGCCAGGCCAAGCTGGGAGCGATGGAGAGCTAGCCACTTAGAGACATCTTGTGGTCTGCTGGAAGTAGTAGGATGCACATCCAAGCGATCAGTCCGGAATGGAAATTTTTGTTTTGGGAGTCAACTCATAATTTCAGTAATTGAAACCACAGAAGTAGTTAAGGTAGTTGATGTGCAGAGATAAGAGCCAAGGAGAAGTACCTTGATACTTAAATGCCATAGGAGAGCCCCGAGGAAGGATTTCTGCGGGTTGCAGTCAGAGTGAATTGTATTGGAAAGTCTAGATCCCAGGGAGCTTAGGAATGGGAAGAGGGCAGGTGATGTGGCGATCCGAGAGGGAGGGGAGCCAGCAAAGTGTCAGAGAAGTGAAGCGGGGTGACTTAAGGGACCAGCGTGAGCAGTTCTCGGTGCGGGGGAGATGGCAGAAGGTGGATGTAAAAGAGTGAGAGCCGTTGACCCAGGTGGGGCTGGCGTGGGTGACCTTGGGTGGAGAGGGTGGAAGCGTGGAGACAGGTGTCTCCTTGCCTTAGTCAGCAGAACACCTCCCCCCCCCCCCCTTAGTTTGGGTGTGGGGCCTGACGATTTTGCCATTTCAGTGGGTCCTCTGTAATCCCCGAAGGGAGGCGGGACTCACCAGAGACCAGGCAGACAGCTTTTGAGGAAGTGAAGCAGTGGGCAGCATCCACTGTCGGAAAGTGTTGCGAGCCGAAGGAGGGACAGGGGCGTTGCCTGAGCCGCCCTGTGAGTAGGTGGGATCTAGTCCAGCTGTTCACGGGACTCTGGCCTCTGGTGCAGTCCAGTGGGAGGGATTGCCAGCAAAGTCCTGTGAAACCCTTGGATTAATGGCTAGGGCAGAGGGCGTCAGCCCCTGTCACAGAGATAGCACGCACTTCACAGACAGCAGATTTGTTACTCTTCAGAAAAGGAGGTAGGCCAAAACGCAGCTTCTTACCAGCCATATCAACATTTCCCTTTTTCTCTCAAGAGAGTAATGTCACTGTTGCAGGAAAAGTCATGTCTATGGACCATTGCTAGCGAGACCTGGAAGGACTTTCTTGGAGGACTGATTGGCACATACCAGAGTCTTGAATGTTCCTCTCTCTTGAACCAGCAGTTCTTCTTAGAAATGTATGCTAAGGAAATAGAGCTCCTCAGAATGGTAAGAGCTAGGTTTCATAGAGAGGCAACTGTGGCCTCAGACGCTGACTTAGATTGGCCTACAGTTTGTATTCAGTCTCCAAAGCCCGCTCTATCCTCATCTGTAAAATGGGTTCCTGAAAGGATCTGGTGAAATGATGTATTCAACAACATTGCTTGGAACCACACCTAGTCCTGCTGGGTGGACTCCACCACCAACACAGCAGCTACTCATATTTATTGTTTTGTTTTTCTTCTGCGGACAAAGATTCATGGGCATTTATTGCAGGCTTAACAGTGACATGTTGGGAATTTTTTAAATGCCTAGTAATAACATTTGGTAAAATGATGTTGTATGTGTAGGTGCAGCATCTCGGGAGCCGTTGCTGCTCACTTACGGAGCACACTTGATGTCATGGGAAAACTGCATGCTAAATTAAGTTAAGAAGAATCCTTCCCCTTATAAGGAGCAGGGCATCTGAGGTTGATAAAGAAAACCCGTAACTATAGCTACACAGAGGAGAAGCCTGAGAAACTGCGTGTGCTCAAGTCTTCTGGCTGGTGGGATTACAAGCAGTTTTTATTGTAGCTTGAGAGTCTCTTGGTGGATATCTACTTCTTTACATTTTTTTTTTTAAATAATGAACTCACACTACTTTAATCAGGAGAAGTTATTTAAAATAAATTTAACATCATGAGATGCCAGATTGAAACGATAATGGGCCAGATGGCCTGTTTACATATCGTCTCCTGGCTTGCTCTCCGCAGCCCCAGTAGCTAGAGGGAAGAAACCAGAAATGGGAGCTTTTGAGGAGAACTTGGAAGAGATGGAAAAGTTGTGGATGTTATCAAAGGAAGCATTTAAGTGTTGATTCCAGTTTGCCTGGGGGGATTGAACTTTGGAGATGCCCAGTGAAGGGCGAAGGTGGGGGCAAAAGGTTGCGCACCTGCTGGGTAGGAGGGGCAGCCGGTGCAGCCAGGAAATGAAGCTCCTCTGGCTGGTGCAAAGAAGGATGGCTTCGGATCTTGGAGGCGGAGTGTGTGTGTGTGTGGGTGGGTGGGTGCGCGCGTGCGCGCTGCTTTGTGGTGATTGAATCCAGCTCAGGAGCGCATGTGCAGGCCAGTGGTGGTTAAAGGGAGCAATGGAAAGGTCTCCACAAGACGTAGGGTGGATGGTTAAGGGCTTTCTCACATTAGTAGAGACAAATATTGAATGAGTGACTACCAAATCCAAATCTTTTTTTTTTAAATAAATAGCTACAAATTTAGTAAACATTAATTTTTTTGTCATAGAAGTCCCCCTCCCTTTGTCATTTCATATTGATGAAGTTCTCTGGAGTATCATCAGTACAGACTGGTTTCTGAGACCTAGCTCTCCCTCTGTCTCAGATCTCATGACTACCACTCTCCCATGCCCGCCCCAGACCCCACAGTAACCAGAATATCTCGGTGACTGTGTGTTTCCTGCAGAATGGACTGGGCCAGCACTTTTCACTTCCCACTTGATTTATGTTCATGCTACAAATAGCATGGGTGTGTTTATTAGCAAACACAGAGCTCGGGGCCTGTATTATTTTGGGGGCCTTTTGGACAGTGGACATTCTGCTTCATGAAGGTTCTGTGCAAGTATGTGTCACCTGCCCACAGTTACAGATTCCTTAAGGCTGTTGGGAAACCATTATGGAATCTCACGTGTTTATGGCTTAATGCTTATTGACTTATATGCTTCAGTAGACAGATGTTGTTATTGTATAAAGCACAAAGTAGAACTGTGTGGTTCTTTACCAGGTTCCCAGCTCAACAGATCTGGGCATTATCTCTTTGCCCCTTGGATGAGGTTTCTAGAGTTTTATTTTAGATTTATTTTTCTGATGTGTCCTTCTGTTAGGACATTGATGTCTCTGGAGACTGTAGGACAACTTGTAGACTTTGCTCAATTGGGGTTCGTCTGATGTTCCTCGCAGGCTTGATGTTTTTGGCAGGGAGGGGATGTAGTGTACCTCTCAGTGTATCCTACTGGGAGTCTCACGGATGTCTGTCTGTCTCACTGTTGGTCACTTGATTAAGCTGCTGTCTGTCAGGCCTCTACTGTCAGGTGCTGGTTTTCATTCTGTAGTGAGAAGAGTCTGTAGGGAATGCAGATTGTAGGAAGTCTCCTCCCTTAGTGTGCATATCCATTGGTGATCTCCTCATGGAGTCTTGTTAGGGGGGTGGTTACCAAAGGATGACTTCTGAACTTGATAGGTGTGTGTGTGTGTGTGTGTGTGTGTGTGTGTATTCCTTACACTTCTATCCTAAGGAAGAACTTGCTTACACATTTGTTTGTGTTTTTCTTTATAAAAGCAGAGTTGTGAATTCTTACTTTATGTATAGTGTCTGTCCTTTGCTCTTATTTAATTTTCCTGTTCCTGTCATTCCAAGTGTGGTTGACAGGAGCCCCTTCAGCTTACTCCTGGGTCCATCTGAGACATCAGCTCAAGGTGCTCTTTAATGAAAGATGCTCCATGCTCATCCTGTACTCTTTCTGCTGCAGTCTAAGAACTGACCCCTTATGGAAGGACTCCAGTTCTGTTGGCCGGGCATCTCTTCAACTGTAAGGGGCGGTGAGGGGAGATGTGCCCATGAGTTATCCTTCATTCTCTTGAAGTGTTACAATTTCTCTCACTACCTTAGATTTTTTTTTCTTCATCCATCATTTTATTAATCATCTATCACATCTTGGTTATAAGGAGACAGAGTTGAGTCTTGTAGAGCCTGATCTCGTGTTCACAGCCAAGACAGGTGAGTCAACAGAGAGGCAGTCATAGTGTCGGGGTGACCTGAATTACTGCCTTTAACCATGAGTGTAGACTTACCTTCTAATTTACCTTGTTATAATTTTGTCTTGTTAGTTTGGGTCTCTTGTTCCAAATGGTCAAAGTCTCCCCCACTACACACACACCTCAATTCTGCCATTGTCATAATTTTTGTTTTTCCTGTTAACTTTCTGTGCCCTGCATGGTGATGTATGTCTTGTTGGTGTCATCCCCCAAGTTGCTGGTTTAAATAAGTGTAATAGAGACAGGACAGCATCTGATGGCATGTCAGTGTATGCCTCGGACTCCATGTTGACTCGAAGTGATGGCATCCACCTGCTGTGACATCATGCAGACTTTATCATCCGAGAGATCTTGTCCTTGAAATGGAAGACTTGAGGATCTCTTGTTAAGGACTCTTGGCTGCATTTCTCAGGTCACCGAGTCCATGTTTGGTTTATGTGTGTGCTCTCTCACTGGCTGAGAGTGGCCCCCTCTGAGCTTTTCCTCAGCACCAGGTGAATCTGCTGAAACCTGGGGAGGATTTGCAGCGCATACTCACAGGACATTCTTTTAACTGTGATGTCATCACCTTTTCCAAAAAATGGCTTGCCCCTTGTCTGGTTTTCTGTGACTTTGGAGGGCATTGCGTCGCACATGTCGTACTCACTGGTGGTCCCCTCCTCAGAAGAACGTAAGTGTTCCCTACCATCTGACTGACATATAGTAGCTTCACAGCAAATAATGAGTGAGTGAGTACATTTTCAGGCCCGTAGTTTCTAGGTTATGCCTTCTTTTCCGATGTTCTGATTTGCTACTATTGCACATATATGATGTGTGTGCATATGTGAGCACAGGGATGTGTGTCACAGCGGCCTGGCACGATACGGCATACATGTAGAGGTCAAAGGCTAACTTTTAGGGCTTGGTTTTGTCCTCTACCTTTGGTTCTGGGGGTGAAGGGCAAGCACTTTGACCCACGGAGCCATCTCTCTGGCCCCTGCACTCCTTTTATTTTATTTTATTTTATTTTATTTTATTTTATTTTATTTTATTTTATTTTACTTTATGTGTACACGTGTGCAGTGCTCTAGGCAGCCAGAAGTGCCAGATCCCTTGAAGCTGGACTCACAGGCGATTGTGAGCTTCCTGATGAGAGGGTACTGTGAACCCAATGTGGCTCCTAGACCGGAGCGGTAAAGCTTTCTTCACCACAGAGCCATCATTTCAGGTCTGTTATGCTCCTTCTTTCTAAAAGAGGAAAACAAGAAATCAGGGTATTGGACCTGCCTTCTGTGACTTTTCTATGGCGTCCCTGGTCGCCTTGTCCTCTGATGGTGTCCATATGAAAAGGGCTACTTGGAGTTCTCCTGTTTGGGTTTATAGGTGTGAGCAGTCCCCGATCTTGGAACAGTCTCTGGGCACACGAAGATCTAATGCAAAGATTGACTGTCAGGATGCTTCGTTGTCTGTTGACAACAGAAAACAAAAGGACAACATCATAGAGTGTCTAAGAACGCAGATCCTACAGCAACCAGCTGGCTTTGTCGCTTAGACTACCCAAGCACGAGCAATCTCAGTTTTACATCTCTGAAATGGGCATCAGAATAGCTCTCCTCCAAGTGGTTATGATTATACCTCAGTGCCTGACTCAGTAAGTGATAGTTTCCATCCTAGGGGCTTTAAAAAGCTTTGGGAAATAGAGGCACAAGGCAGGAAATGAAGTCTCCCATAGCCTCACCTCCTCAAATTTACCGTCATAAAAATTTTGATAGAAGTATGATGATGGCTGGATCCATACCAACCGCCCTTCACTCGGTTCACAGCTGATCAGCTTCCGTTGCTTGTAAATGGTTTCTTTAGAGTTATCAGCCTAACAATTATCTAACATGTTGAATTCCACAAACTGTGATTTATTTAGTCCCTAGTTTTGCTCGATTATTTCCATCTCTTTTTTTTTCCCTGTGTTATAAATCTTATTATGAACAATTTTATATGTCCACACATCTCCCGGGTTGTTTCCTTGGAATAAATTCCTAGAATGGAGAAATTGCTGAGTCAAAACATGTTGGCAATGTGTGCTGTGCACTGCCTAGGTCCCTGGAGAAGAGCGGTCCTTACATTTCTCCCTGGGGCAGGGTGAAGAGTCCCTGGAGGACCAGGCATCCTTGCGCGCCGGCCGGCTGCCGTCTCTGGTGCTGCCCTGCAGGTTATTCACAGAGGCAACAGTTTCTCTTGCTGTCTCGATTCTCTTTGTCTCTCTCTCTTTCCCCCTTTGTTTCCCTTCTTGGTTTTCTGCCAAACAGCCCCTTGTGAAAGGACCGCCTAATTAACCCTGTGCTAATTAACAATTTAAAATTACACAGTGTGACTGTTCATGTTTAATTCTCTGGGAGCTGAAGCAACAGCGGGAGCCCCCTCCCTTTCCTTAGAACCGCACACCCCTACCCAGCCTTCCAGAAAACTGGAGCGTTTTATCCAGCCCTATCTCCTTCATGGAATAAGACAGAATTTTCCTTACACGCCCTTTTAGTTTAAAGAGGAAGATAATTGCCAAGATGCGTGGCGCGTCACATTGTACCTGGTAGCATTTTGTCCTTCTAAAGCAATCTCTCAAAGAGGTTGGTGTCTGCAAAACCGCAGTGGGCTTTAAAACAGAGAACTATGATGTGGGGGTGAGCACAGGCCCCCCCCCCCCTTGTGTTGGAGTTATTCTCAAGGCGTTGGAGTTCTTCTGCACGGAATACTTTTCAAATGGCAGATTTAAACGCTAAGCAGAATGAGAGTGAGCAAGACTGTATGTGCACAGATGCTTGCCGGATCACTCCTGGGTCTCCCATCAGACTTTGTCATTGGAAAGCCGTGCTTTATAAACTCCCACTGAATTCTTAAACAAATAGTGTTGAATACAATATTGAGGTCATTTAAAGGGAACCGGGGGGAGTGGCCAGAGGAAGGAGAATTGGCCTGCAGGAAGAGTCCAGAGTTCCGGTGAGCTAGACTGGAGTGCATGTGGGATGGGTCACGGCCTGAGGGGTGGGCTAGAGGGCTGAGGAGAGAGAGAGAGGCTCATGAATTTTGACTGGCAGGGCTTCCCGTGAAAGTGTGGGGACCCACTTGGTTCCCAGGCCGCCCTCTGTAACTGAAGAGCATTGATTTTACGGGAAACCATGTTTACAGACAGAGTGCTGATCGACCTGCCGAGTTGACTTCTGCCTCCTTAAGTAAGAACTACCTTTTTCTTATTGACTGGCTGATAAACAGAGCAAGCACGCTGGGTGGGAGAGTGGTGGATGCCCCGAGGCCCATGAGCTGCCAGACTGGGCAGGATGAAGAGACTGCTTCATGTCAGTGCACCCCCTCCTTCCCTCCTCCATTCTTCATTCCTGCATCGGCCAGGGACGGAGGCAGAGGGTGTATGCAGCCATCTTTCTCCGCTTACCTGGCAATATGGGGACCAGGCGGCAGACAAGCTGGGCATCTGTTGAGGGTGCTGGGAAGCAGTGGTGTCTCAAGCTTTAATTCAAGTTCCTAGCGATGATGTGGACATGCACAGGGTGGCGTGTGAACCAGGAGCCTTGCATTTCTTAGGACGGTGTGACTAGCCTGTGAACCATGCCACTTATTATTCACAGGGCTCTCAAAAGTTCCCCTTGGTCAGCATGTATGCAAGAGAAGCTCCAAAGCAGGCAGCCCGCGTCTGGAAATTGGGTTCTCTTTCCCACCTGTATTTTTATGGACTCTCAACTTTCCTGTGAATGAGTGTAGATATCCCCTCATCATCCCCACCCCTCTGGCCCAGCAGCACCAGCTTTCTCTCTGCCTTTCAGAAGTGGTCACAAGGTCATCACCTGCTTGGGAGTTTGTTTTATTGCTTTTTTTGTTTGTTTTGTTTTGTCTTTAAAGTCCCAGCCCCTTAGCTGGCCAGTTCATGGAGGAGGAGGAAGAGAACAGAGCAGGCAAAGCCCACCAATTAATTGGTAAATGCTAGCAGGTTTCTCTGGCCCAGCCCAGGCTGGAGAGGAGATTGGCTTTTGCTGTCGATAAACAAGTCCCCGGTGCGGCATCAAAGCTGTTCTCCTTTATCAATCGTGGCCTCCCCTTCCCGCATGTTCCTGTAACTTACCAAGCATTTATGACATTGATTTTACAATCGGGCTGTTAACCCTCCCGCCCCTTCAGACCTGCCAACCTTTTGGGCTTGAACTGTCAATCAGATGTCATCCAGCCAATCAGTAACATCCTTAAGAAGAGCCTCCCCAGATTCTCACCTATGTATCCCAGCTAAGCCTTATGGGAGGTCCTGTTTCATTTGCCATTGGGGTTGATTTAGTATGGTGATCTGTTTCAAACGAACCCGTCCTTCCTAAGGCACACGGAGCTTTCCTGTCACCGAGACTGAGGTTATCAGTTGACAGACAGGTGTGTGCATGTGAGTCTTAAACCAATCGCGGCACAGTCTCTGAACAAGTGATTTCTTCTGAGGCTTCTGCAAGCGTGCCTTCTCTGTCTTTTCCCGAGGGGGAGCTGTTGGCTCACTATGCAGTCAAACCTGGAGAAATACAAAAAGTAGGAAAGGGTTGGCAGGAGATGGAGGGAGATGAAACCCAGCCAAAAGCTTTGTCTGCTGCTTATGAATGGGGTGGTGGAGCAGGGGACAGATGGCCTGGGGTCTGCGGGTAAAGACCAAACTCTTGAGAAGTGCTGAACCACCTGAAGGAGAACGCGGCCAGGCGATAACCGCCCCTGCCGTGATGTTACAGGAACCAGGCAGCCTGTGATCTATCTGTTGCTACCTTCCCCAGGGACAGGAGCTCTCAGAGGGCAAGTTCAGCTCAGTAGCACTCTGGAGTCGGAAACGGAAAAGCCCCAGGGCTGAAGGACAGCTGCTAGGGTAGCAACTAATAACTCGGAGGCAGGTGTGGAAGTAGGGCTTGCTACGCCCAGCTGCCGCCGTCTCGGCTTGTGCTAAGACCTTTGCTAGGGAAAATCCACCACATGCATGGTGGACGGGCTCCTTGCAGATGGGGTGAGGCGCTGCCCTCCACCGGGCCACTGGCAGCCTGAAAGCCTGGCCAGTTCTTATTCTTGGTACCTTCATGTTTTCATTGTGAACTCTGCTGAATCCCAGACAAGGAAGCGTTCCTGGTTTGGGTGGAGGAGATGGGAATTTGGGGTGTCTTCTCTTCAGTCTGATAAAGTCTGAGTGGCATTGGTTTCTCTTGAGATTTAGCCTGTAAGGTTTACCGCTTGGGAAATGGGACATCTGTTGCTTCCGAGACCTGAAGGGTAGGGATAGTGGCTGCTAGCCCCCTTGATCCCTTTGCAGGATGTACCTAAACCTTGACCTTCGCCCTCTGAACCCTGTAGGCCTTTGAATGTATCAAACTTGACACATGGGCATTGAAAAGCGCCTCTGATTTCTTTACGTCACTGGACATTTCTCATCTTACCGCTCTCTTTCTGGAGCTGCCGCCGCTCCCTCCTCCTCCTCTCCTCCTCCCCGACGGCCCGTCCCACAGTGTTATCAGCTAGGGATGACTTCATGCAAGGGATCTGTCTGCAGGAGGGCCTTTTCTGTGACTTCACTGGGTACTGGAAAGATAACGGGCCTCTTCCACGACGGCTTCCTGCCTAGCTTGACTCAAAGCCCTGATGATGGCTTAGAGTGAAAATTCCAGTGGGTCTGCCTCTAGGGCTAGCGTGACAGTGTGAAGTCAAAGAGGTGTGTCCCTGACCCGCTTTCCCCATTTCCCGCTCCTTGCATGGACCTGGCTGTGTTGTCCATGGTGCTGCTTGCCTCTCTGTACTGCGCTGTGCAGGGCCACGTCCCCCAGCCTGCCCTCTGCCCTGCAAGCTCTGTGTTGTGGGTATGGACAGAAGCTGCTTAGCGCACTCCGTGCGGGACCGTAGCCTCGGCCCTCCTAACCTCTTTCCTTTCTCTCTCTCTTTCCCCTCTCTCCCTCTTCCCCCCCACCTGGCCTCCACCCTTCAGGTCCGATCCGTACTGGGTGCAATGAAAGCTCCACGCAGGCCTTACCATGGAAGGCTGTGACTCGCCCGTCGTCTCGGGGAAGGACAATGGGTGCGGGATCCCTCAGCACCGGCAATGGACTGAACTCAACAGCACCCACCTCCCCGACAAACCCAGTAGCATGGAGCAGCCCACAGGCGAGAGCCATGGGCCCTTGGACAGCCTAAGGGCCCCCTTCAATGAGCGCCTGGCCGACAGCAGCGCCTCGGCCGGGCCGCCCGCCGAGCCCGCCAGCAGCAAGGAGGTCAGCTGCAACGAGTGCTCCGCCTCCTTCGCCAGCCTCCAGACCTACATGGAGCACCACTGCCCGGGCACGCGTCCCCCGCCGCCGCCCCTGCGAGAGGAGAGCGCCAGCGACACCAGCGAAGAGGGCGACGAGGAGAGTGACGTGGAGAACCTGGCCGGGGAGATCGTCTACCAGCCAGATGGCTCCGCGTACATCGTCGAGAGCCTGAGCCAGCTGGCCCAGAGCGGGGCCGCATGTGGCAGCAGCAGTGGCAGCGGGCCTGTCCCCTCGCTCTTCCTGAACTCTCTCCCCGGGGCGGGGGGCAAACAAGGGGACCCCTCGTGTGCTGCACCCGTGTACCCGCAGATCATCAACACTTTCCACATAGCCTCATCCTTCGGGAAGTGGTTTGAGGGCTCAGACCAGGCCTTCCCGAATACCTCAGCCCTGGCGGGGCTCAGCCCTGTCCTGCACAGCTTCCGCGTGTTTGACGTGCGACACAAAAGCAACAAGGATTACCTGAACAGCGACGGTTCTGCCAAAAGCTCCTGCGTATCCAAAGATGTCCCCAACAATGTGGACCTGTCCAAGTTCGATGGCTTTGTGCTCTACGGCAAGAGGAAGCCCATTCTGATGTGCTTCTTGTGCAAGCTCTCCTTTGGGTACGTCCGTTCCTTTGTGACCCACGCGGTGCACGACCATCGGATGACCCTGAGTGAAGAGGAGCGGAAAATTCTTAGCAATAAGAACATCTCCGCTATCATCCAAGGGATTGGCAAAGACAAGGAACCCCTTGTAAGTTTTCTGGAACCAAAAAACAAAAACTTTCAACACCCTTTAGTTTCCACAGCTAACCTCATAGGCCCTGGACACAGTTTTTATGGTAAATTTAGTGGCATTCGTATGGAAGGGGAGGAAGCCCTCCCAGCCGGCACTGCCGCCGCCCCCGAGCAGCCCCAGGCTGGTCTCTTGACCCCCAGCACCCTCTTGAACCTTGGCGGGCTCACCAGCTCGGTCCTGAAGACCCCCATTACCTCAGTCCCCCTGGGGCCCCTGGCTTCCAGTCCTACCAAATCCTCGGAGGGCAAGGACTCGGGGGCAGCTGAAGGAGATAAGCGAGAAGTGGGGGACCCGGACTGCTTCTCCGAGAAAGCCGAGCCAGCCGAGGAGGAGGAGGCAGAAGAGGAGGAGGAGGAGGAAGAAGAGGCGGAGGAGGAGGAGGAAGAGGAGGAGGAAGAAGAGGAAGAGGAAGAGGAGGGCTGCAAAGGACTCTTTCCAAGTGAGTTGGAGGAGGAACTGGAGGACAGGGCCCCCGAGGAGTCTGGGGCCACAGCAGGCGGTAGCAGCCAAAAGGACCTTGCTCTCTCAAACCAAAGCATTTCTAACTCCCCCTTAATGCCTAACGTGCTCCAGACCCTGTCGAGGGGCACAGCTTCTACTACTTCTAATTCTGCTTCTTCCTTTGTTGTCTTCGATGGTGCGAACAGGAGGAATCGTTTAAGCTTTAACAGTGAGGGCGTCAGGGCCAATGTGGCAGAGGGCAGGAGGCTGGACTTCGCTGACGAAAGTGCCAATAAAGACAATGCCACAGCACCAGAACCAAATGAAAGCACAGAGGGTGACGATGGGGGCTTCGTCCCCCATCACCAGCACGCTGGCTCCCTCTGCGAGCTTGGGGTCGGGGAGTGCCCCTCGGGTAGCGGTGTGGAGTGCCCCAAATGCGACACGGTCCTGGGCTCTTCCCGCTCGCTGGGTGGCCACATGACCATGATGCATTCTCGTAACTCGTGTAAAACCCTCAAGTGCCCCAAGTGCAACTGGCACTACAAGTACCAGCAGACGCTGGAGGCACACATGAAGGAGAAGCACCCGGAGCCTGGGGGCTCCTGTGTCTACTGCAAAAGCGGGCAGCCCCACCCGCGGCTGGCACGAGGCGAGAGCTACACGTGTGGTTACAAGCCTTTCCGCTGCGAGGTGTGTAACTACTCCACAACTACCAAAGGCAACCTCAGTATTCATATGCAGTCTGACAAACATCTCAACAACATGCAGAACCTGCAGAACGGAGGGGGCGAGCAGGTCTTCGGCCACAGCGCTGGGGCAGCCGCCGCCGCAGCCGCAGCCGCCGCCGCTGCCGCCAACATTGGCAGCTCCTGTGGCGCCCCCTCACCCACCAAACCAAAAACCAAACCCACGTGGCGGTGTGAGGTGTGTGATTATGAGACCAACGTGGCCAGGAACCTCCGTATTCACATGACCAGTGAGAAACACATGCACAACATGATGCTGCTGCAACAGAACATGACACAGATCCAGCACAACCGCCACCTGGGCCTCGGCAGTCTGCCCTCGCCCGCCGAGGCCGAGCTCTACCAGTACTACCTGGCCCAGAACATGAACCTGCCCAACCTGAAGATGGACAGTACCGCTTCGGACACCCAGTTCATGATGAGCGGATTCCAGCTGGATCCAACAGGGCCCATGGCCGCCATGACGCCTGCTCTAGGTGAGGCTAACCCCTTGGGCGCGTGTGCTTTTAAAAACATAGGGGTTTGTGTCACCGGGGCGGGAAGCATGTGGAGTTCTTAGGTTGAGTGTGTAAATTGGTTTTTGATTTTTATCTCCTTGAGTTTTGTTTTTTTCTTCCTTTTTTTTTTTTTCCTTTTTGTAAATGGGAATGTCTCACAATCTAGTGTTTTCCCTCAAGGATCCCTCACCCTCGCTGTGTCCATTCGGAAAACTTGATGCATTCGGCAGAGCTGTGATTGTACGCTGGCTGTGGAGGGCCAGGATTAAAACTCAAGTGTTGCCTCTAGCTTTTGGCTTATGGTCGACTTTTCCTTTACTGCCCCCGTTCTTCCTTCTCTTTCCCAGTTTGAAAAATTGCCACGATCACTCAAAACTTTTGGGTTCCATCAAATATTGATTAAAACTTACAGGAAACCGTAGCTGGGACCATCGTCTCTATAATTTAAAAAGGGACAGTCATCGTTCCAATAGGAGCAATTGAAAGCTGTAACATACCTTATGGAAAACCCAAAGACTGGTTCTGTGCCGAACAGGGAACCACCCAGGGATATTTCTCGAGTTCTCTGTGTGTTTTTGTGGATCTTGATGAAAGAGGCGTGTTCTTATTCTTTCTTATTTTGGATGAGTTGTTGATTAGTGTCGTAGAATTAATTAGGAATTAAATTGCCCTGGGGACACTGTCATGAGTGCTGTGATAGATGAAGAACTGAATAAATTGTAAAATTGCCCATCAAAGAAAGCTTAGGTGCTGATAGCAGTTAGACCATGGCTAGTGGAGTCTCTGTGGCCAGAGGAAACAGGTAGGTCTCGGGGAAGCTGAGTGGACTACATCCAGACCCCAACTGTGCTGACAGTGTCAGATAGCTTTCTGTTACTGTGACAAACACTTGAGATGTGTAAAGAGAAACAGTTTGTCTCACAGTTTGGGGGAGGTGGTTTAGTCTGTGGTGAGTTGGCTCCTGTTGCTCTGGGGCCTGTGGTGAAGTATTGTATCACAGTGGGAATACTTGGTAGAGGGAGCAAGGGACTGAAAGGGAGAGGAAGGGGCCAGGCTGCCATATGACTGGAAGGCTTCCAACTGGGTCCTACCTCTTGAAGGTGGTTCACCACCTTCCCATAGCGCCACAGGCTGGGGACCAAGTCTTTAACACCTAGGCCTTGGTGGGGGACAGTTTTTTTCAAACCGTAGTGCCAGCTCTTACTGCTTAGCTTGACACATCTGAAACAGAACCAAAAATAGGAGATTTGGGTGCTGAGAACTGTTGGTCTTGACCAAGTTTTTGAGCAGGAAAATGTACAAATTGACTTTATGAAGGCTAGTACGATGGCCAGGTCCCCATTGACCTCACCTGGTATTCTATTGGTATAGCCCAACCTGGTCTCTATTCCCTAGCCTTTTGCGGTCTGTGGAAAGGACCCTAGTTAAGTAGAATTCTATGATTAACATGGGAAAAAGTAGTTTTCTTAGCTACATAGCGAGCACACACCTTTATTTGGGCAAGGTTTAGGCAAGTGCCAGGAGGCCAGATCTCGCCAGTGCGCAGGTCTTTATTTTGTGTGGTGTTGGAGGTCTGACTTGCTGATGAGCTGTGTCTCCAATAATTCAGCTTGTTCTTCCTGCTCTGTGTTTTCATTATGAATTCAAGATATTTGAACCTTGTTTTCTCTTTTGAAACGTTAACCTGTTGATCTTTTATGACCAAGTGATCTGAAGATGTTTTGCCAACTGGACTGGTTAACCCATGAAAGCACAAGGATCCATTGTCCTATTTGTCCCCAGAGTGACGTGTGCACCCTAAGAAGGGTGGGTGTTGGTTACTAGTGCTCCGAAGCCCGTTATCTCCTCCTCTTCCTACCACTTTCTCTGTCTCTCTCACCAGTAGGAAATAGTTTCCTACCTTAGAGACAGTAAAATTCTGGTGGGCAGATCTTCAGTATAAACTGGATTTAGCCTTCATACTACAAAAGCTCAGAGATGGGATGAGTTCGTATAGACAAATTAAGGTCTTTTTAGTTAGCTTGAAAATCACCAACTGCTACTTGAGTTGAGAAATGGAGACGTATTTTGTGGGCTTTTCCCCCCCACGTAGTATCTTTGAGTCCCAGGGCATCACAGTTCTTAGTGGTACCAGTCACAAAAGAAGCAGAAGGACAGATCCTTGTGTCCAGACACACAAAGAAGAGCCCCACCTTCTGTCTTAGAGTAGAGATGTCCTTTGGAAGGATCTTGCCCAGTTTGGTCAAGAAGGGCTCTTGAGTTGTGAGCGACACAGTTGGATGAGGTGGGTCTTCAGAGAGGTCCCGTCCTTTGCGTGGCCATGAGGTCTGTCGGGGTGATGAGAGTTACGGTGGTTTCATGTTGCAAGGTTGACGGTGTGTATGGACAGTAGGATATGTCCAGGGGATTTACAGAGGAGGCTCTGTCATGGCCTCAGCAGGAGAAAGAACACAGGCAGGCAGAAAAGCCGTAAGTGTCAGTGGTGCCTGCTGCGGCTAGGCCAGTGGTGAGGAGGCTCTAGGTTATTAGACGCGGTCGGGGTCTGCAGCGAGGCAGGAAGGGCGTTTATGAACTTGATTCATTTTGACCAGGTCACCATGCTCATGCCTTCTTTGACAGGACCTTTTCCTTAGTTTTGACAAGTACTCACCCGGAGATGCTTCCGTTCCGGTGGGCACAGAGGAGAAGAAGGTTACACCCCTAGGTCTGGTCTGGCTTTAGTGGATCTGCCACCATTTATAGACAGGATACGAAGACTTACAGCCATGTGAACATCCTCCCAAGCATCCCTTTAGACTCCCAAGTCTAACACAGCATCAAGAAATGGGTCACTTGTAGGGCATTTTCCTTTTTCAGTCCAAGTAGCCCAGTGGCCAGAGAGCACTTGTCTGAGTGGAGCTCACATGCCAGGGTGTGAAGTCCAAGAGGGCTGGATCTCTGTCATGGGTGCATGGTCCTTCCCAAGGCCCAGATAGGGCTCAAAAGGAATGGCCTGCTACAGCCTTACCGAGACAGCTCCCAGATGCCTTGTGGATCAAGTGAGGGTCATCTAATTCACTAGAGTTGAATTAACTGTGTAGACTTGCAGGATTCTAATGCCTTGGCTTTTCTCCAAGGTGGAGTCTTGGCGGGAGTCCTGGCACGCTCTTCATCATCCCGGTTTCTCGCTGCTCCTCTGCCGGGCCTGTGAACTGGGGATAGGAGCAGTGGCTTATTCTCTCTGCCTCCTCTGAGGGCTCCCAGTGTTCATCCAGACACCCAGCGAGCGACCGTGGGTTTTCTCTGTAGAGTGACGATTATTGATGCGCCGAGCTTGCGTTTGAAGAGTCGGGGGAGGTTTGATGCTTCAGGTGGTTGGCATCAGAAACAGATACGTGTTTGCTCCTGTGTCGCCCTCTGGGCAGTTTCTGCTGGGACTGAAACTGAGTATGTTTTGTGAACGTTGCCTGTCTTCATCCTCGTTAAGTATAGGACTCTTTTTTTTTTCTCTCTCTCTTTTTTCTTTCTTTTCTCTTTCTTATTTTCTCTCTTGCCCTAAAAAGAATGTCCTAGTTATGGTTCCTCTCACTAGGGCGGGGGGTGGTGGTGGTGGTAAGAAAGACAACAAAGTTTCCTGAACCTTCTGGAATGCACCCGTGGAAGATCTCTGTGGCGTCTTATATTGTCTGCAGACTGCGAATGTAGCTGGTCTTGCTTAGTGGAGTGTATACTGAACTCTTCTTTTGTAGTCGAAACAAGATATCATCATCATCATCCTCATCATCATCATCTTCGTCACCGCCACCATCGCCATCATCATTTTTTCCCCTCTGATGAGCCACTAACTTGAATTCTAGTCAGTTATTAAAAAAATAACCTCAGTCAAACCACATGCAAAAGGTCAAGTTTAAATATCAGTTGGAGGGTGGGGGGCAGGCCTCGTAGCTCAAGTGTGCACATGTTCAGAGGAGAGGTAGGAAACAGAACCTGGCAGGCAGCTCCTGAGTGACTGGGTACGTCTTGGGAATGGAGGGAAGCCCAGCCTTTCCAAGGCTTTCTCAGGGAAGAAGTGAGAGCTTGTGTGTTCATCTCCCACCAGTGAAGGTGAGCCTTCCCCTGGTTTATGCAGGGGCAGTGATGGACTGAAAATGGGTGAGGGTAGAGAGGGAAAGAGAAGGTCTTGATCCGACCTTTTTTAGGGAGTGTGAGGTGATCATCTGTAGCTGTCTGTCTGGATTTACTTCCCGAGCGTGGATCATTTGGGTGCTTTTGATCCTTGTCTGATACAATAAATATTTGTTCATGTGTGCCATGGGGTGGGTACCTGGATGAGGGGGTTATTCAGAACAAGGCTGGACCTCTGCTCTAGAGTGCCCCCACCCTGGTAGGGATGCAGCTATGATGAGGTCCTGTGTGTGGCTAGCTCTGACACAGAGGCTTGGGAAAGAAGATCATCCTAGAAAGGGGTGGGGTGGGCAGCTCTGCCAAACAGGTAGGATACTGACGAGATTGGCCCTGGGAGGAGTGGAGGGCTCATTACTGAAATCTGTGCTGTATAGCTGTGCATCAGTGTGGCCATCTACATTAATATTAATGGCGATGAAACATTCACTTTCTTGTTGTGTGGACAGCGCAAGGCTCCCCCATTCCTATGATGGCAGAAGTTTTGCTCGTCAGTGATGGTTTGGGTGAATGCTGGGCCCAATTTAGAATCTTCCTAGAGGCCCAGTGTTGTGGACTGCTCTGCTCATTTTCAGTTCTGGGGGAGTCTGGACTTTCAGATGCTGTTGTATTCAGAGGCTGATACAGACTTCGCACTTTTCCTGCATCCCGAGAGAGAAGGCAAATTGAAATCATTCAGGAGACCAAGCTCCGTACATTGGTCTAGATGCTCTTTTAGAGAAGATGGAAAGCCCAGAGGCTTCCACAAACCACTGAGGTTCCAAACACAGCCAGAGGATTTTGTTTTCCAGCTGGTAGCGCCTTGCCTTGTTTGCCCTGTGTACCACGGTCGCGAGCCTGACCCTTCTGACTCTCTCCCTCTGTCCTTCCCTACAGTGGGCGGTGAGATCCCCCTAGACATGCGGCTCGGGGGCGGGCAGCTGGTGTCGGAGGAGCTGATGAACCTGGGCGAGAGCTTCATCCAGACCAACGACCCGTCGCTGAAGCTCTTCCAGTGTGCGGTCTGCAACAAGTTCACGACGGACAACCTGGACATGCTGGGACTGCACATGAACGTGGAGCGCAGCCTCTCGGAGGACGAGTGGAAGGCCGTGATGGGGGACTCGTACCAGTGCAAGCTCTGCCGCTACAACACGCAGCTCAAGGCCAACTTCCAGCTGCACTGCAAGACGGACAAGCACGTGCAGAAGTACCAGCTGGTGGCCCACATCAAGGAGGGCGGCAAGGCCAACGAGTGGAGGCTCAAGTGTGTGGCCATCGGCAACCCCGTGCACCTGAAGTGCAATGCGTGCGACTACTACACCAACAGCCTGGAGAAGCTGCGGCTGCACACAGTCAACTCCAGGCACGAGGCCAGCCTGAAGCTGTATAAGGTGAGGTGGGCTCCTTGAGACCCCGGAACAGTCTCTCCACAGAGTGACTGGGGAAGATTGGGACGGGGGCGGGGCGGGGGGGGGGGGGGACGGGGACAACGACGATGACGACTAGTAATCCCGCTAGCAAACTGGCTCTCAAGGCGTTGCGTCCAGCGCCCGATGAAGCTGAGATGTGTTGATGGCTTCTCCCGGTGGCTGAAGGTTCAGGGTATCTCATTCCAGGGGCAGGTCAGTTTTCAGCAGACCAAGGCTGTGTTCCCGTCTTGGTTGCTGGTCTCTGCTGGAGTCTGTGGAGTCACCGTCAGCGGCTGTGGCCCACGCTCCCTCCCCGTCCTTTGGTCCATCTTTTGTTTCTTCCCTCCCGGATGCTCCCAGAATGCCTCATTCGTGTCTTCATTCTGTTTATCCATCCCGTCAACGGTGGTGCATGGAACACTTCCTGTCCACCAGCCATTGTTCTGGAAGTATGTCTGTATCAGTGTAGAAAATAGACCGACATAAACACATGTACATACATACGTGTACACACACACACACACACACACACACACACACACACACACACACGTGTATATGCATGCACATGTACATATATACACATCCATATAGACGTACACACTTGCATATACTCAGACCCATATCCCTGTCCTCAAAGAGTTTTCATTCTCTTGGGGACAAGATGCGTCACACATGCAATGGACACATGACATGGTGGGAGGTGGTAAATGCTGTGGAGAAAAGTAGGTCAGCTGAGGGGCTCCAGGTTCGTTTCCCCCCCCATGTTTCTGTATTTTACTTTCTTGTTCTCTGCTTCCTCCCCTTTTAGCCTCCTTCATCCCTTTTTTCTCTCCCTCCCCTTCCATCTTCTCCCCCACCCTCAGTCCAGAGGGAGGAGGGGCCGCAGACACTGTAAATAGTCCTTTTACTTGCACGGCAGGATTGCTCCAGACGTTTCTATTGATTTTCACTGGACTTAAAGCCTCACCTTTTCCTCTAATCATCCCATAATGGCTTTAGTATGAACAATCAGGTACAAATCGCCATAAATCTCCTCAGCCTCACTCCACACGCCCTCCACTCCCTCGCTCCTCTCCATCCTCCTCACTGTCATCCCCAGTCTCTCCTTTTTCCTTCCACGCTGCTCCTCCTCACTGCTGGGCCAGCCCACGTGCCGCGTATGCGGACTCCGAGCCGGTGGGGTCTCGTGTGTGCCGCTCGCGATTGTAGATGGAGACCCCACACGAGGAGGACTCAGGATCCTTTGCCTGCATTTTCAGTCCCTGCAAAGGTGACGGTTGTGACTCATTCTGCACTTGCTCTCCTTCTCAGGCAGTACCGTGGATAGGAAACAGTTTTAGGGCAGGGTAGTAGGGATAGAATGTTCTAGAAGTGGCTGCAGACACCAGATATATATATATATATGATTGGTTTAGGTACTTTGTAAGCCAAATCCTCTGTCCTGTGCGCTGGGACAGGCTTGGACTGGCTTGATTTTTGTACCACCCTGGAAAGGAAGTTCTTTGCGGTCAGGTTCAGTTGGAGGTCTGGCTGGCCATAGGACGGTGCTGACATGGCCAAGACAACCAGGTGGAAAAACCAGAGGAAACAAGCCTGTCTGAAGGACCCGACGGTCAGCTCGGCCACGGAAGGGTGTATGCCACTCTGATGAAGGGTCACATAAGCATGGAGTGAAGTTGGCCTCTTCCACCTCAAGAAGTGGATTCCCCTTTACATTATAAACTACACACAGTGGCCACTAAGTCCGCATGCCACATCATCCATATGGTCCAGGTCTTGACTAAAGCCGAACACTTGGGTTTGCTTCTGAAGGCCCCAGAAACAGGATTTGCTGAGAACTTCTCTCAGCCCCCAGATCGTGTCCACAGATCACACCCTGACGGTCAGGAGGAGGCGTTTGCTGCCCTACTTGTTCTGGTCACCTCCATGACTGGGTCCTATGTACCTTCCTTATTTTGTTGTGTTTTGTTTGTTTGTTTGCTCAAGACAGAGTGATCATACTCTTGTCCAGAGCCCATACCACAAGAAGAAGGGCCCTGAATACCGAGACAGAGGGTGGAACAAGAGCCCTTTGGCTGATGCGCCCCTGCTGCAGTGACCAGCCCTAGTGTCTTAGTGTCGCTGCCCCTGTGACTGGAGGCAAAGGTCTTTAGTCTGGTCCTATTAGTCCAGGGATAATGAATGTCCCTCTGCTTGCTGAGGCTCTTTTGGGGGTAGGGAGCTCTCCCACCCCCTTTGGATGATGAGTCCAGAGCTTGCTCCAGGTCCCTTTGTTCCCTCCATGTGACTAAGATAAACTTGTGGCCATGGAGGGGGCTCCCTCGCCCTGGCTTTCTTCAGTGCCTGGATTTGGGTGGGGTTTGGAGGTGGTGGGGCCCTGGTGTGGCCCATAGTAATGGAGATTGATTGCATGTTATTTTTCCTCTTGCTAATGTAATCCATTAGCCTGGCACATGCATAATCAGTTTAGAGCACAGTTAACTGGATGTAATCGAGTTCTTGACTGTCTGCTAGAGAAACCGCTCCAGAAGCGGCTGACCGAGGGAGGGCACTCAGCCTGCCCGGCTCACCCCATCCTGCCCGGCTCACCCCATCCTGCCTGCCACCCCTTCCCACGCTGTCCCATTTCCTGGCAAGCTGTGATGAGCCAGGGAAAACGTGAAGTTTTCTGTTGTGCTTTGCTTTTTCCTCTCTGAGACAGGGTGTCCTGCAGGTCACCCTGTGGTCAAGAATGACCTTCAACTTCTGATCCTCCTACCTCCACCTCCCAAGCGCTGCCATTCCAGGTGTGCGTCTTCATACCCAGTGTCATGAGGTTCTGGGCACTGAACACAGGACTTCGTGCTCGGCAAACGCTCCACCAGCTGAGCTACATTCCTAGCCACTGAACTTGGCTGTTCTCTGCTGTACCCACTGAAGTGGCTGCAGCCTGGCTTCTCAGTGCAGCTCGGTACATACGACCCCTGTGGGCCAAGCCTTTTCTTCTCCCCTCTCTCCTTTATGTTGGAGGAGACAGATTCCCAGGGTGACCTGTGACCTCATACCAGCACTGTCACTTCCCTTGATGACATGTGGATTGATAGAGCAACCCTAATCTGAAAATCCCCAGTCTGAAAGGTGAGCGCTGCCATGATGCCACTGTAATCTGACCCTGTAAATATGACATCACATTACCTCAGGCGGTGCGTATAAGATGATGAATTTTGTGCTTCGATCTCAGTCCCAATCTAAAGATGAGTCTTAAGGTGTGTGCAGATATTCCAGAATCAGGAAAAAACAAACAAACATTCCCCAAGTACAAACCATCTGGGACCCCAGGTTTCAGATAGCGGACAGCCAGCCTGTAGCTGTGGTGTGTGAGGACTGGGCTTTCTAAAAACTGGGAATGACTTAGAATTCAGACACAGAGGTCAAGCCAGTCTGAAGAAACCATCTCCCCCACCCCCCACCCCGAATTGTCTATTTTCGTTATTATGTGATTTTTAAGTTTTTAAGACATACATACATACATACATACATACATACATACATACATACACACACAGTTTTAGGGCGTTCATTTGGGTCGCAGAGATCAAATTTAGGTTGTCAGCCTTGGTGGTGGGGACCTCCACCCACTGAGTCATCTCAGCTCCGGTGACGAATTTTAAAATGAGTTTTGTGTGTGGTGGGACAGGAGGTCTGGAGAGCACAGGATATCAGATGGGAGGCTCCGATTTCTTTCCTCTGGACTCTTGGAAAGTGCTCATGGTGGAATCCCCCGTGTTTGTCCTGCCTCTGACTGACTGACTGTGCCGACTGCCCGCTCACCTGGCCTCTGCCTTCTGTTCCGTGTCTGTTCCGTAAGCCATCATGGAAGGCATGGCCGAACAGAAACCTTCCGCTCCCCAGAGCTGAGCTCCGAAACCTCGGTTACACCTTTTCCTGCTTTCCTGTGTAAATACATCCCACCTCCTCCCACCTTCCCCTCCCTCCCATTCACTGAGATGTAGGGATGCCCTCCCTCGTCTTAATGCAGGGAGCAGCGCACGCTGATAGTGCCCGTTGTCTGCACTTTGTTCCTGAGACAGTGTAGATTCTGAGTCCATGGGCTAGCCTTGGTTCTCCTGCGCTTATCTGGCCTTCATAGTCGTAGGGTGTCAGCGATGAGCTCAGGGATATATATGGTCTCTTCTACCTGGGGAAGAAGGAGGGTACAGGAAGTCGAATGGAATCCAAGCACCCCTGCCAACTCTGAGAATCTGCTTGCAGTGCAAATGCAACAACTCTAACAGATGGGTTAAGACCCCACCAGAACCCATTACTCAGGCAGTTCCCAGCTGAGGTACCTTTGATTGGGCCAAGACCTCAGGTTTTATGGTACTCTTAAATCACGGCAAGGACCTAGTTCAGTGTCAGGGTTGAGTGTGAGCTGCTTGGGGCTGGTGAGCTGAGAAGCCAGCATCTAACCCCCCCCCCCCCCCCCCCCCCCCCCGGAAGGAGAGACTCTGGTTTATAACAAGCGAGCACACACAGCTAAGTTGTACATGTGGTAGACGGTGCTCCTGCCTCTTCTGATAGGGACACAGTGTGGAAGGACAGACGGAAGGACAGGAGAACATTACTTCACACTCCTCCTTCTCCCTCCTCTATGAGTGAATTGCTCCTTGGGCCGCATTTCCGGGGCAGGGTCATAAAGCCGTCGTGTGGTAGATGGACAAATCAGAGGATGTAAAAGCACTCAGAAAGGATTTCGTATGAAATCCACACCTTGGTCTCCTTAATGGCCACACTATGTGTAGGGTGTATATTGTGTGGGGGCGGGGCAGGGAGGGATCTTCAGAAGATGGCCGCATCCTTAATGCCCACAGGGGCTGATTGGCGGCCCTCATGTTGCTCTGACAGCGAGGAGCATGAGTCCTCTGGGGCCACACCTTTCCCTTACCCCAGCCAGCATCTGGAGCACAATGTCATGTGGTTGTTGCATGATGTGAGTCTGGAGCCAATTTCTTCTAGCCACGTTTTC